>NC_090445.1:665638616-665950105 GCF_031143425.1 Pleurodeles waltl | reverse complement strand
ACGTCGTTCTTGGAGACGATATTCGATGGAAAGGGCTAGATCCATCAGACCGCGAAGATCTTCAACTCTGGTGGAGTGCACTAACTCGTCTTTGATCTCCTCCTTTAGCCCTCTATGGAATAGAGTAACCAGAGTTCGTTCCACCCAGGTTGTCTCAGCCGCCAGCTGTCGAAAGCGTGTAATATACTGGAGGACATCTTGAGAGCCTTGTTGGATGTCACACAGTGCTTCTTCAGCAGAGGCCTCCAATCCTGGACGACTAAACATCTGTTTAAACCGATACAAGAAAGCTGGATAATCAGACAATACAGGGTCATTGGATGATACCATTGGAGTTGCCCAGGCCAAGGCAGGACCAGAGAGAGCACTGATGAGATAACCCACCTTTGTCTTGTCGTGGGGAAAAATTGTGGGGTTGGAAGGCAAAGTAGACAGTTAATGCATATAGGAACTCTTGCAGTTTTGTTGGTTCACCGGAGTAACGAGGAGTTGAGGTGGAGACAGTAGGAACATCCATACTGCGGAAAGCTAAAGCCTGTCGTAAAGCAGCATTCTCAATGCGTAGTTGTTGCAGTTCCTGAGCCTGTTGCTGAATGGTTGCCAGAAGGGACTGATCAGGATCTGCAGCAGCCGCCACTGGATCATCCATGGTGTTAGACGACGTCGGATGTATTGGGGGCTGCAATCTGTCACGACTTACGTGCTGCTTTAACCTGGAGTCCGCCGAACGAGTGGCGAAGTTCTTGTTCTTGAATGTTCGGCCTTGGCCCAGGTAGGGGTGACTCTTTCTGGTAGCCATGGTGCTGCAGGCGATAGGAATGCCAAGGGCAGGCCGTGTCCTACAGAATTAGTGCCAGAGGGAAAAAAAAACTAACAAGGAGAAAAAACCTCCAAAAAGGAAAAATGGCCTGGAACAGGAGCAAAAGTCAACAAGTAAAGACAGGATCAAAAAAGAACAGGAAAAAACACTGGACCTGACGGGAACAAGAATCTGACACAAAGGAAGAAGGAGCGAAGACACCATCCAAACAGAATGTGTTGCAGCGCAAGGCGGGAAAGAATCACAGCCCTTAAATACCCGAAAACAGGAAGCGACCCACAGGAAGTACAATAGGGAAAAAATACATAGAAAGTAAGGGACGAGGAGCCATAGAAAGAAGGGAACCAAAACATGCTGGG
Source organism: Pleurodeles waltl (assembly GCF_031143425.1). Classification (NCBI taxonomy): domain Eukaryota; kingdom Metazoa; phylum Chordata; class Amphibia; order Caudata; family Salamandridae; genus Pleurodeles; species Pleurodeles waltl. Next base: position 665,948,926 of record NC_090445.1, on the reverse strand, counting down.
AAGAGAGGGGAATAATGGGAAAGGAGGAATAAACATAAAGGGAGGCACAAATGAGGGCGACAGAAAGAAAAAGACAACGATAGCGGGTAAGTGGGGAAGGGTTAATTATGCCCGAATGTGCACCGTGCTAGAAGGAAACGAGGCCCCATCCCCAATTTGGGGCCTCGTATGCTGCACAAGAGGCTGGGGGCGCGGCGTGTCTCTGAGCCGCGCGTATCGGCCCGAGCCGAATGTTCAACTCGCGCCGCGCGCTGCACCGCAACACTATCAGCAATACACAAATACCAACTTCCAATTACACCTACTCATGTGATCCAGGCTGCAAGCAGCAGATACCAAATGGTTCGGACAGGAAAATGGCAACTTTCTAAAAGTAAAACTGCAGTGCTCTCTGAGCCCAGGCACAGCATCCCCTTAATGCACCACTCCTGTCCCTAGATGGGGCTCTTCCTTGGACTTACCAATGTTAGTCAATGTACAAAATGAAATTGATGCCATCAAGCATCATTATATGAACCTTTGGCTATGTACAAATGAAACTCATAGGTTGAAACTTGACTATTGAGTCATTTTATTCTTTTCATGATTGTCAATTTATACCATTCCAACAAAACATACATAAATTCATACATCCAAATGCATTTTGGGCATTGTCCTTCGTCAGGGGATGTAATTTCGAAAAAGCTTCTGCTTACAATGTGTGGTAAAGCTCAGATGGTGTTTCTTTGCAACTTTCTAAAAGTGGCATTTTCAAAATTGAGTATCCTGTGTAGCCCTCACCAATTTTTGGGGATATATAAACTTACTGTTCTGAATGAACTTGAAGTATTCGAAGCGGATTGTGATTCTTCCTCTCAGACTTGTCGCCTTCAGGGGGTTGGATATTCTTCAGAGGAAGGAAGAGGCAAGAACGGACTTTATTGTATGTATGTATAAAGACGTAGAGAAAAAGACTATTAAAGACAAACAAAAACTTTGTGCTATTACTTTGTACTACAGCCAAGCTACATTTGAATTACATGAACTATTAAATCAACTTTGAGTGAAGCTCTCTTGGGATTTTTGTTGAGGTTGGTTCGTAAAAAAGGATTTATTCATAGAATGCTAAAGGATTCTCGTGAAAGGCTTAGTTGAGAAAAGGTTGGACAGATGAAGAAATGTATCCCTGTGATAATTATTCCTACTATTCTTCCTTTTAGAGAGCCTTATGTTATAGGACATTGAATCCAGTGGAAGGCCTTTTTTCAAATCAGAGACTAAGGGAAAGGTGGGGTAAGGTTATATATAGAAGCATAGAAACACTAACTTCTCAAATTTAGATATTTGTTGTCTTTGGAAGAGGCTTTAATAAACGTGACTTTGTTTTTGCTCCTATTTTATGGAGACCATATATGTGAGCCAGAGTGAAAGGGAGGTTACAGGAAGATCCTTATAGAAGAACCTGCTGTTTGTTCATCTTTCAAATCAGATTCACTTTTCCCTGAGGGTCTGTATTGAACATAGAGAAGAATATACATGCTCTCTTGATCATTGCAGAGTTTGGAGAGATTTGGGAACACTCGCTTCTGGAAACACATCTTGTACCCACAAGATTTGCCCAGCCCTGGGGTATGGGACTCCCTGAGCCTCACAGGAGCGCAGAGAGGGGGGTGCGTGCTCCCCGTGTATTGTAAAATGACGCTAAGGGATGAATTTCCCTGAGCCTCATCAAGGCTTAGTGCCCCATCCCCTATATTTTAAAAAAGACCCAGAGGTGTCAGCTAAGTTTTAAGTTGTACTTGTTCTCATTCATTTTCTTAACAAATTCCCTAGCCATGTCTTGGGTTCCTTGTCAGATGATAAAAAGGTCACCATAAAATCACATAATCAAATGTTTAATGAGACATTGTACAGGCAAATACAAGGAGCAGAGATCGCCCTTGTTTTACCCCCAAGATATGCAGGGTTGATGATGGGCTGGTGGGAGGAAGAGGTGTCCATCGCTGAAGAAACAAAAGAAGGAATTGATCGTGTGAACTTTCAACACAGCAGCTAAACTGACTGTCATACTAGTTTTAAAGAATTTGTGAAGACTCATCAAATGGTGCCAAAGTTATTCACAAAACAGAAAAAGCTTTCCTATGGAAACTAGGTCCTAATTCTAACTAGGTACTGGTGACCCGAGTAGGTTATATATATATATATATATATATATATATATATATATATATATATATATATATATATATATATATAAATATATATATATCACTGAAAACACTAATGGTCACAGTGAATTATAGTTAGGTTCTGAATTTACTCACACAAAACCATAGAAATTCAACAGTTACAGTTAGAGTAATCCCAGGTAACTATAGCTTGTGCCCTAAGGTAACTCACACCCCCACCTTGCACAGATTTTACTGCAAATGTTACATTGATGTTAGCAACTGCTCAATTTCTATGATTTTGTGAGAGTAAATTCAGAACCTAACTATAAAATCCCTGTAACCTTTGGTTTGTTTAGTGAATTTCTATGTGTTGTGGAACATAAAATAATTTTACTTACTTTACATGAATCCAACCACTGCTGGGGACTGGCCGCAAGGCTATGCTGCAGGCCAAGCCCTGCGGCCAAGCCCCTGTAATCACCCAACCCTGTATCATTGTATCGCGAGTCCACTAAAATAACGAACCCTCCCTCTCTCTCTCTCTTCCACCCCATTATACCATGGAAGTGAGAGAGAGAGAAAGAGAGAGAGGAGGGCGTTAGGCTTTGATGAATGGTTTACTTAGATTGAGATGATTTCTAACAAATGGAAAAGAAAGGGGCATTTGTCAAGTAAAAAGAGTTTGCTGACCTTATGTTATGTACCTTATTTGAAGTTGAAGAGAAAGTGAAGCAGTGAAATTATGTTTTTTTTTTTGGGGGGGGGGCACCACGGGGGAGCCTAAAGGCCCCTGTTGTCCTAGCCGGTTCCTGATTCTTGCTTAAAATATCAGCTTCCTGCTTGCGGGTGCAATGTTTTCATCTGTTTCCCTGCACACATATTTGCTGTTTGACAGCTCCCACTTGCAGAAAGCAGAGTTATGTTTGCTTTTGCTTGGTGGGAGCTGTCAAAAGCTACTTCCTGAGGGGGGGCACCTTAGGAAGTAGCAGAAGCCAGCCCTGGGGGGTAGCAGTCCCCAGGGCCATGTGTGGCAATATTCAATGTTGCCCTTGGGGGGTGGTGGTCCCCAGGCTAGAGGGTCTGTGATGGACTCCCTTCATAATTTTATTTCAGCCCCAGGACTGCCCCTCCTTTAATATGAATGAATTGCCCCGGGAGGCTGGCGGTCCTCAGGGCTGCGGGAGGTCCGCATGGGCCCCGCATTATTTTTCAGTGATTTGGCCCAGGGAGGTTGCAGTCCCCGGGGCAGTGGCGGGACCAGCGGGTCCACCCGCTAACTATATTGTAGTGCCCCGGGGAAGTGGTGGGCCCCAGGCATGCAGAGGGGCATGCGGGCTCCCCTGGATTTGTTATAGATATTTGCCCCAGGGAGGAGGTGGTCTCTCGGGCGTAGGAGGGTGTAGTGCTGACTCCCCTGAATACATTAAAAACAGTGCCCTGGCGAGGTGGTGGTCCACGGGGCAATCATTAGCCCTAGGAGGTGGGCCCCGTGTGATCCCATCCTATTTTTATGGTAAGCTCCCGAGATCTGGCTCACTAGGGAGCAAAAAAAGCAAACATGTGCTTTTTTTAAAAATCACAGCATAATTTGTGGATTTGCCACAATTTCCAATGTGGGGACTTTAGCCATGCTTGGCAGAGGTTGGCCTTAGTGCTTGGTCTGCAGCCAGGCCCTGTGGCCAACCCCCCCCCACTTGGAGCACTAGGTGGGGTTGAGGTTTAATTGAAAATTAAAAATGAGCATTGGTTCCAGAATGCATTCTTACTTGCTTTTTATCCAAGAAGTTTTATATAAAATGTCTACCCTACTGGAGTACTTTCTAGTGCCTAATTAGTAAGTTCTACCTTGTTGGACAAATGTATAGTACATATTCCACACTACAGCTGTGTAAAGGACCACGAGGTACTGTCTCCAGTGACCTTGTGTGTCTGTAATTTTGGCAATGTGATTGTTCCAAATATCTTCATGCAGAAATATGCAATGACATGAGTCCTTGTGTAGAGAAGACAACAAGACTAAAAATAGTTGAATCTCCACCAAACAAGGGTACTTCTTCTTAATTATATGTAGTTAGTGCTTCTCTGCTTGGTGGAGATGTGATCATATTCCTCTGCATCAAGAAAGCATGTCCAAAACTGGCGGGAAATTTGCTCCAGGGACTTTTTGAGTAAGCTATCCATCAACCTGGAAAAAGGTGGGAAGACGTTGCATACCACTAAGGTATATGTGGTGGGGCTAAACGGGTAGGATTTCTAGGTCACTTTACATACTTGTAGTGGTTAAAAGCGAGAACAACGATCTCTGATCTTAACAGCAGATTACATGAAATAACCCATTTGTTGCAGTCACTATGGCCCTCATTACAACATTGGCGGTAAAAGCCGCTTACCGCCGTGCAGAAGACCGCAAACACACCGCCTCAGCCGCAGAATTCCGTCACGGCCATTAATGACCGACAGCTCGTAATCTGCCAAAATTGAGACACCCACACAAGTCTGCCACACCAAAGGTCAGTGATAAACTGGCGAAAACAAAACCTCCACCGTCACGCCAACAGAAATACGCCCACACTATCACGACCCACAAATCCACGTGGCGGTCTTTCAAACGCGGTATTCCATTGGCGGTACAAACTGCTGCGCTCAAGATACACACACTCTTACAAAACACTACCGCATTGGACAATTCCAAATACACACACCTGATACACATACACACACCATTCCCACACACCCAATACAATATAAAACATCCACCCACATCACCCACAAACCCCTACGACAACAATTGCGACAGAAGGTCAGAGAGAGACACTACAATCTACAACCAAGCATCCACAGGCACAGAACACCATCACCCACATAACATCCACGCACCCCACACAACACACAACTAAATATCACCCCACATATCACCCACACCACCCCATGGCACGGCAAAGACACCCCAGGTTCTCTGAGGAGGAGCCCAGGGTCATGGTGGAGGAAATCATCCGCATAGAGCCACAGCTATTCGGATCACAGGTGCAGCAAACCTCCATAGCTAGGAAGATGGAGCTATGGCGCACAATAGTGGACAGGGTCAATGCAGTGAGACAGCACCCAACAAATAGGGATGACATCAGGAAGAGGTGGAATGAACTACGGGGGAAGGTGCGTTCCGTGGTCTCCAGATACCACCTCGCAGTTCAGAGGACTGGCGGCGGACCCCCACCTCCTCCCCTACAACTAACAACATGGGAGGAGCAAGTCTTGGTGATTCCGCATCCTGAGGGCCTCGAAGGAGTAGCTGGAGGAATGGACTCTGGTAAGTCAAACCTTAACTACTATATCCCCCACACTACCTGCATGTCATCACATACCCCCACCCTCACCCTCACCCCCATCACTCCTACTCCTCACAAATGTCCCAATATCACAAACCACACATCCCAACACCAAGCCCTGCATGCAACAACAAAGCATGGACACCCATCACCAATGCATGGCCACGGCACATACCCATACACCCCCCTAAACCATCATCACACAAGGTCCCACACAGGAATGCAAGCACTGGGGTACACGGTCAACCACCCATTGCACACCATGGTACACCCAGATACAATAATCATGCTTTTACACCCCTTCAGGACCCCTACCCAACGTCACCGTACAGGAGGGTCCACACATGTCCACACCACCAACAGAAGAGGCCCACAGTGATGACAGCAGCTCTGTCCAACTGGATCTAGATGACCAGCCCGGCCCATCTGGGACCTCGGGACAGTTGGTTCCCCTGACACAGTCACAGGCCACCACAGAGCTTCCCCACTCTGGAAACACCAGCACAGCACCCACCCAGCGGGCCCATACCTGTGTCCCCAGGACACGTCAATGAGCAGTGTGTCCACCACTACAGGGAACCCAGGCTAACCCACCACCCCAACAACAACAGGGACCTGGGGGTAGTGGCAGTGGGCACACGGTTGAGGGGACAGAGGCCCAGGGAAACAGGGGAACTGCGAGGGCTGCTGTGCGACAGGGGGAGGACAGGCCCAGGGAAGCCACTCTCCACGAGGCCCTCTCCAACATCATGGGAGCATACCATCATTCCCAGGAGACGATGGCAACGGTACTGGCCAAGTTTCAGGAGACCCAGCGGCTGCAGGAGGAACAGTATTTCGGCTTCAGGGAGGAACTCAGATCCATCAATTCCACCTTGGGAACCATTGTAGGGGTGCTGAAGGAAGTCCTCAACACCAGGAGGGACACTGTGGCACAACAAGGGGCCCCTGACAGTAGCCTGGACGATGAACTGCCCACCATCTCCGCCGGCGCTAGTGGACAGGAGGCACCGCCACAGGACCACCACACCAGCACCTCACCCCCTGCAGTGGGAGAACCAACCCGCAAATGGTCCCTGAGATTCAGGACAAAGACAGAGAACGATGCCAAGACCCGCCAAGAAATGAGACCGCCCTGAATGTCATCCTTTTGTCCCACCTTGTCACCCTGTCCATCCTCAAACTGCCCCAACTCCACTTCCTATGCCCCTTTGGGCAATGCACCTGTGAGACTAATAGACTGGACTCTGCCATGGACATTCCTCCACCATCACCCCTCACCATTTTACAGCACCCTCCAATATTGAGCACTTAAATAAACATCCTTAAGGCACAAAAAAATCTGGAGTCAGTCTGTGATTTCGAAATAGTGTATTAGCAATTACAGTGACAAAATGCTCTTTCAATTGTAATGTCAACATAACAATGTCACACAACTCTAGTCCATGAGGAAACAAAGCAGATGTCACACAGTGGGACCCACATGTGTGAAATCGTAAGGGAAAGTGACAACTCAGTGACCAAACACTGGGTGAAAAGGACAGACAGTAGAGAGGTAGTAGTGTTAAAGTACACGTAGTAGGCAGTTTTGTCTTCTCACCTGTGTCTCACTGGAAGTATTGCAGGATCACTGAGTTCCTGTTGTCGATGTCCTCTTCTTCTGCTTCCCCGTCTTCACTGTCCACAGGCTCCACAGCTGCCACAACACCTCCATCTTGACCATCCTCCTGCAGAAAAGGCACCTGTTGTTGCAAAGCTAAGTTGTGAAGCATACAGCAGGCCACGATGATCTGGCACACCTTCTTTGGTGAGTAGAATAGGGAACCACCTGTCATATGGAGGCACCTGAACCTGGCCTTCAGGAGGCCGAAGGTCCGCTCTATAATCCTCCTAGTTCGCCCATGGGCCTCATTGTAACGTTCCTCTGCAATTGTCCTAGGATTCCACACTGGGGTCAGTAGCCATGACAGGTTGGGGTAACCAGAGTCACCTGAAAATGGCGGGGGACAACTGTTAGACACACACTAACCTGTAGGGATATCCCCAGACAACTATTCCCTCTGACTTGCTTCCAGGTGCTCACCTAATAGCCACACACGGTGCTTCTGGAGTTGACCCATCACATAAGGGATGCTGCTATTCCGCAGGATGTAAGCGTCATGCACTGAGCCAGGGAATTTGGCATTAACATGGGAGATGTACTGGTCTGCCAAACACACTATCTGCACATTCGTCGAATGATAACTCTTCTGGTTTCTGTACATCTGTTCACTCCTGCGTGGGGGGACCAAGGCCACATGTGTCCCATCAATGGCACCTATGATGTTGGGGATATGTCCCAGGGCATAGAAGTCACCTTTCACTGTAGGCAAATCCTCCACCTGAGGGAAAACGATGTAGCTCCGCATGTGTTTCAGCAGGGCAGACAACACTCTGGACAACACGTTGGAAAACATAGACTGGGACATCCCTGATGCTATGGCCACTGTAGTTTGAAAAGACCCACTTGCAAGGAAATGGAGTACTGGCAGCACCTGCCCTTGAGGGGGGATTCCTGTGGGATGGCGGATAGCTGACATCAGGTCTGGCTCCAACTGGGCACACAGTTCCAGGATTGTGGCACGATCAAGCCTGTAGGTGATGATCACATGTCTTTCCTTCATTGTCGACAAGTCCACCAGCGGTCTGTACACCGGAGGATGCCGCCATCTCCTCACATGTCACAGCGGACGGTGCCTATGAAGGACAACAGCGAACACAGAGTCAACCAACTCAGAGGTACGTAAACACAGCTTACTAAGAAAACCATTCATAACCCGAATTTTGCCTGTATGAGTGTTCAGGCAAGGCCTAGGTATGTGTGACGCAGTTAAAATAAAGCCATGTAGGCCACTGAAATGGCGGCTGCCTGACCTGTAAAGTGGGACAATGGGATGTGAGGTAACTGTGCTGGCGTTGTACACCGTCGCGGTAAGCGGTCGAAGACCGCTGCGCAATTCTGCATTGGTTAACATTGGACCCTATGGGTCCCAGGAGCCAATGACGATGTACGCCAGCGGTGACGGTACGCTCCGCTGCGGACGTGAGCGCCATTTTCTATCTGTTCAATCACTTGATACCTGATCTTCGACAGGAGAGGACCAACACTGCAAGTGCTGCTGTGACCTCAGTCTGGGAGAGACAATGGCTCGTGCGTCTGGGGAAAGGGCCCATGCCTTCAGCACGGAGGAGTTGGAGAAACTCGTGGATGGGGTCCTTCCCCAGTACACGCTACTCTACGGTCCTCCAGACAAACAGGTAAGTACATGCTGTATGGGCAATGCCTGTGTGGAGTGGTGCGGATGAAAGATAGGGGTGGGGAGAATGATGCGTGCATGAAACGACGGAGAGTGCATGTGCCACATGGCAAGGATAGGGATGCGGGCCAATGACTGTGACGGTGCAGTTGGTAATAACCTCTTTTTCCCCTGTACAATTAATGTAGGTCAGCGCCCACCAGAAGAAGGATATTTGGCGTGCCATCGCCAAGGACGTCCGGACCCTGGGGGTCTATCACAGACGGAGCACCCACTGCCGTAAGAGATGGAAGGACATTCGCCGCTGGAGCAAGAAGACGGCGGAGGCCCAGCTGGGGATGGCCTTCCAGCGTAGGAGGGGTGCCCGTCGCACCATGATCCCCCTGATGTTCAGGATCCTGGCGGTGGTGTACCAGGAGTTGGATGGGCGCTTGAGGGCATCACAGCAGCAAGAAGGGGGTGAGTACACACTCATTCTGCTGATTCAGCGCGCAGTGGAGGTGTCTGGGTGGGGGAGGTGGGCTGGGTGTTTCCCTAGGCCAGGGCGAGTGTGCTAGTTAAATCCCCTTTTTCAGGCAGACCCTGTTGCACCCCACCCCTCCTGGGTACAGTGCCAACTACACCTAGTCAGGCTCCTGTGACATCCATGTGTGCAGATATCGGCCATAGCCTTGTAGGCCATGTCCCAGGGATTGTATAGTAAACCCCAAGTGTGCGGCGTAGGGCAGGGGGCTTCTGTGTCTGTCGTGTCCGCCAACAGTCTCGGTAATGCATGCACTGAACATGTCTTTCTTCTGTCTCCCCCCCCTTTTTGTGGTCTCCCTGTACATGTGTGCATTAGCATCATCAAGCGGAGGAGCAGTGGCACTGGAGCAGGAGGGAGCTGCATCCCACATGGCCCTGGAGGGCGAGACAACGTAGTCTGAAGCCACCAGTGGGACGGAGGGCGAGGGGAGATCCACGGCAGGGACAGGAGCTGACACCAGTGATACGGACTCGTCCTCTGATGGGAGCTCCTTAGTGGTGGTGGCCCCATCTGTGCCCCCCGCATCTACAGGTGCAGCCGCTATGCCCCCCTCCAGCACCGCCCTCCCAGCAGCCCCTCAACCTTTGCCCCGTGCCCGCTCACCCAGGAGGGTGGGCATCTCCTTCGCCCCAGGCACCTCAGGCCCTGCCCCAGTCACCCCTGTTTCCCTCAGTGAGGAGGCCATTGACCTCCTCAGGTCCCTCACTGTTGGGCAGTCTACCAATTTGAATGCCATCCAGGGTTTAGAGAGGCAGTTGCAACAAACCAATGCATTCCGGGAGGGCATTCATTCTGGTCAGGCAGCCCTTCAGCGAGCTTTTCAGACTCTGGCCTCAGCACTGATGGCAGCCATTGTCCCTGTCTCTAGCCTCCCCCCTCCAACTTCCTCCACCCAGACCCAATCCCCTGTACCTCAGCCTATCCCAAGCACACCATCAGACAAGCATGCACACACCTCAACACACAAAGGAAGCTCAGGCAAACATAAGCACCACACATCCCACAGGCATTCATGCATGCATCACACACATGCAGACATAGCAAGATCCACTGCCTCCACTGTGCCCCCTCCTCCTCGTCTCCCTCCTCCCTCCCAGTCTCGTCTCCACTCACACCTGCATGCACTACATCTACAGCCACTACTTCCATCACCAGCACACCCAACACCACACCCCGCTCACGTGCACTCACCACCCCCACTACCATTCACACATCCCCTGTGTCCTCTCCCAGTGTGTCTGTGACACCACTTCCCAAGGTACACAAACACAGCCACACACCCACCCAACAGCCATCCACCTCACGACACCTTCACCCAAAGTCACCAAACGGACACCTCCTACAACCACAACCTCTTCCTCCACTCCCAAACCCCTTCCAGCTACCTGTCCCAGTGTTCCTAAGAAACTTTTCCTGTCCACCCTTGACCTCTTTCCCTCACCTCCCCACCCCGTCAGTCTCCTAAGGCCCAACTCTCCAGGTCCCAACCTAGCACCTCAGCCACAACAGCGGCTGGACCAGTGGTGCCAGTAGTCACCGGATTCTGGAGTGCACCAGGCAGCAGGGCAGCCAGTGTGGCAAGGAGCCACAGCACGGACAGTCCCCCACCTGTCAAGCATCAAAAGTTGGCCAGTGCCCAGCGGGAGAGGGGGAAGACAACAGCCACGAAAGCCGCTCCCAGGGGTTAAGGTGGGAATGTGGAGTCAGCTGTGACACCTTCCAAGGTGGGGAAGGGGAACAAGAAACCCGGCAACTCTGGGAAGAGCAGCACGGCGGAGAAGACCCCATCAGCCCCGCTGCCCAGGATCTGGCCAGCAGCAGCCCCGCTGGCCCAGACAGGACCGCCAGCACCAGCCCCGCTAGCCCCGACAGGAGCGCCAGCAGCAGCCCCGCAGGCCCAGACAGGACCGCCAGCACCTGAGTTGCTGCCAAGGACACTGCCGCCAGCAGCACCGCTGAACAGTACACCACCGCCACAAGCACCGCTGCCAAGGATACCGCTGCCACAAGCACCGCTGCCAAGGACACCGCCACCACCAGCACCGCTGCCAAGGACACCACCACCACCACACTGCTGAACAGGACACCGCCGCCACCAGCACTGCTGAACAGGACACCGCCGCCACAAGCACCGCTGCCAAGGACACCGCCGCCACCAGCACTGCTGAACAGGACACCGCCGCAACAAGCACCGATGAACAGGACACCGCCGCCACAAGCACCACTGCCAAGGACACTGCCGCCACCAGCACCGCTGCCAAGGACACCGCAGCCACCAGCACCGCTGAACAGGACACCGCCGCAACAAGCACCGCTGAACAGGACACCGCCGACACAAGCACTGCTGCCAAGGACACCGCCGCCACCAGCTCCGCTGGCCCATGAGCGCCAAGAGCACTGACGCTACTGAGCCTGGGCACAAAGCCCCTTCCAGAACCAGTGGAGACTGTTATCCACTTGAGAGACTGTGGCTTTGCACTCCCCAGGATAAAGCAGTGGGCAAACCACCCACTGGAGAGACTTGAGAGACTGTGGCTTTGCACTCCCCAGGATTGAACAGTGGGCAAACCACCCACTGTAGAGACTTGTGAGACTTTTGGCTTTGCATTCCCTAGGATTAAACAGTGGGCAAACCACCCACTGTAGAGACTTGTGAGACTGTGACTTTGCACTCCCCAGGATTGAACAGTGGGCAAACCACCCACTGTAGAGACTTGTGAGATTGTGGCTTTGCACTCCCCAGGTTTGAACAGTGGGCAAACCACCCACTGTAGAGACTTGTGAGACTGTGGCTTTGCACTCCCCAGGATTGAACAGTGGGCATGTAGCCCCCTCGTGGATTTGGCGTCGTGCACTCAACCGGCTGAGGTGCCCACCCTTTCCCTTCCCCCTGAGGTGCCTGTTTTATTTCTATCTGATGCCCCTGCAGTGTTCCCTCCGTCATGTTCGGGTATCTTGTGTGGGCCTCGCCCATGCAGTGTGGGCCCAATGTTCCACAGACTTAAATGGTGCAATACCTGGACTTCTATTCTTGGTGTATATATTTGTTTATGGCGTATATATATTTTTGCGTACTGGATTTTAATTGATTACAGTGGTTACACTCATTTGTTTTTGTCTTTGCATTCTTCCGGGGGGTTTGGCGGGTGTAACTGTAATGTATCATGCTGTATTAGTGTGTGTGTTGTCGTGGGTGAGGGTGGGGGTGTTGCGTGTGTGTGTCCCTGTTTTTTCCCTCCCCCCCTCCCCTGTGTCGTAGGTGCAGTACTCACCGTGGTCTTCGCCGCCGGTGTTCGTGCTCCTGGAAGAGGAGCAAGAAGATAAAGGCTGGAAAAATGTGAAGCTCTGGTTCCATGGCGTCCTGGTTCCTCGTGGGGTGTGTAGAGGTGAGCGTTTTCCCTTCGAAGTGCAATTTCCGCCGTGTTTTTGTTCATGGTGAATCCACCCCGGAAAAGGTGGTGGATTGGTAGGTTGTGATACTGTGGGCGGTACATTGTCTCCCGCCTGTCTGTTGGCGGTGACCGCCGCGCTGTTTGTTTGTACCGCCGTGGTGGTCAGAGTGTTAAAGTGGCTGTCTTTGTTGGCGCTTTCCACCATGGTCGTGATTCCATTTTTTTTTCCGCTGGCCTGTTGGCGGTCTTACCGCCGCTTTAACACCGACCGCCAGGGTTGTAATGACCACCTATATTAGATATTAAACTTGAAAGAGTAACAATGCAAACTTCTCCATTAAAGATTTCAGATAGTACCACAGGGTGAGCCTCAAGGCCCCCTGTATTCCCTACCAGCTCCCCGCCTCTAGCGGGAGCGGACATTGCTCCCACACGCAGGGAGCAGCTAAAAATGTTGCTCCCTGTATGTTGGAGCAATCCCTTTAGCTGTTTTCGTGTCCTCTTAATGACTTACAGTTAGCTCTTTTGTGGCAAAAGCTGTCAAATCTCCCGCCAAGTGAAAGCAAACTGCTGTGTCCCAAGTGTAGGCACCCCAGGAGATAGGAAGCCAGCCCTTGGGGTGGCGGTGCCCAAGGCAATTAATGGCTCCAGGAGGAGGGCCACGTGGTCTCCTTCCTTTCAGTTTGCATGGGCCGACCCTGAGGAGGTGATGGTCCACTGGGCTGTATATAGCCCCCTCCCCTTTATTTTGATTTCTGGCCCCAGGAAGGTGGTTGTCCCCGGGGCCTTACAGAGCTAACGAGGGGTGGTCCGCTCTTCCCTCCTCCAATTTACAAGTAAAGCCCTGGGGAGCTGTTGGTTCCTGGGGCTCTTGAGAACATCAGGAGGTGGGTCCGCACAGCCCCCTTCCAAGTTTTTTAAATCAAGCCCAGAGGAGGTGGTGTAATGAGCCTATGGTGCCTGAAGAGCAAAGGCTGAGGGGCAGGAAAAAGAGCACAGGAAGAGGAAGAGGTCGGGGAGGAGCAGGCAGCAGAAACAAAGAATCCACATGAGGAAAGGAAAGAGGTGGAACAAGTTCACAGGGTGCATGGGAAGAAGTGCAAGGAGCCCTGATACAGAATTATGATGGCTATGGTAAATAAAACGATTGCAAACTTATCTGACAAAGTATTTATTGACATGGAGAAAAGAACAGTATGCTTTGAATGTTCCTTTTGTCCCCTGGGTGGGATTTAATTATGCTGATATGTGGATTGATGTATTTAAATGTACTAGGAAACTCAAGCTTTAGAAATGGCACAGCCCCAGAGGAGGAAGGAGGGGTATGGAATTAGGAAGTGATACGGGGATGTTCCACAAGATTTAACTATTGGTGACACTGATATGTTGATGACACTTCATGAATGGGAAAATTGTGCGACAGAGAGGAATAGTCCCAAAAAGATTTATTGGATCATTTAGGGATCACTTATGACAACTCCTACCCAGTGGGTTCAAACCACAGTCCATTTTTTACCGACCATGCCCCATGACTATATTGATACCTTTCATGATGTTAATACCAGAGACTTAAAAAATTTGAGGATAGGTAAATGCACCAACAGGAAGTACAATTTCTCTCATGACCCGATGAAAACCATGGAGTCATTGGCATGTGATAGTAATGTCACTGTACGCCCAGCGGATGAGTGGCAATATTGTGGTACTTACCAGAAACACTTATGTAAAAAGGCTATGAGATAGCTTAGTGGCAGCACATATTTATAGATAATAGACAAGAAAACCTATGACAAAAGCATCACTGACCTGTGGGACCTGTTGGTCACTTGAAGGGACAATGGTCTCCTAGATTGGGAAGAATACTGCTATCTTAGGAAGGAACTCTCCAAGCTACCTGTTCTCTACCTCCTCCTTAAGGTCCACAAAGACAGGGTCAAGCCGCTTGGTAGTCCCATTGTGACCTCCAAGAGTAGCGCACTGGAGAATGTATCCAAATATGTTGATGTGGTATTGAAGGAGTTTGTCACTAGTCTCCCTTCATATGTCAGGGATACTAAGGACATCCTAGGCAAGTTAGAAGGTCTCTGTTGGAAGGAGGATGTGCTCCTTATGACACGATGTCAGTCCCCTTTACACCATCATAGAACATGAGAAGTACATCTTGGCATGGAAACATTTCCTGCGTGCCAGATCCATCAATTATCTTGCCCATACTGAGGAGATTGTGGAGATGATGAGCTACTGTCTCCTTAACAGCATTTTTCTCTTTAATGGCAGTCTATACAGACATGTACTTGGGATTGCAATGGGCACTTGCTTTGCTCCCAGCTTTGCAAATCTTTTTCTTGGTTGCTGGGTGGAGCAAATGTTTGATGACATCACCATCAGTACTGAGTTAGAACACCTAGTCTTGTAGGTCAGATAAGTCAATGATCTGTTAATTAGTTGGAAAGGTACAACTGATTCAGCCACTAACTTTGTAAAAAAACTCAACAACACACACAATCTGGTATTCACATACACCATCAGCAAAACAAGCATAGAATACCTGGACGCCAGGGTGGAGATTGTTCAGAATGAGACCCATACCAGGTTATTTAGAAAACCAACAGCAGGGGACAACAGTCTCCTTTATGCCCTCAAACGTCACTTCCGGATACCTGCAAATGGAGTATCCCATGCAGTGAACTCCTGAGGGCAAGACAGAACTGTAACATCAATGATACAAGAAAGAAGAAAAATTATAATGGAGAGATTTAGAGAATGTGGTTATCCACAGTGGGTTCTTAAAAAGTCATCTACTGAATGAAGGACACTGAGAGGGAACACAACCTGTTTGATAACAAGAAGGCCAATGACACTGATGTGTCAACTACAATGAGAGTTGTGATGACCTATATTAACAACTCTAGGTCAAGATAACAAATGTTGTAAAAAAATTGGGATATCCACAAGTGTGATCCAATATTTGGTAACACGATTAGTGCCAGACCTAGGATCATATATCGTAAAGGACAGTTTCTGAGGTATATGCTGGTACGCAGAGACATCACCCTTACCAGCAACACAGGAGAACTGAGCCTTGAAAGTTCCTTTCCGTGTGGCCACTGTGAAGCCTGTAGGAGTACCTGCCATAAAAAAAGGAATAAAACATTACCAATGGGGATAGCTGCACAATTGCAAATTTTTTTACTTGCAATTTGTGATCTACATTCTGGAATGTCCCTGCCAACTGAGATATGTGGGCTTACCACTCTGGTGGTCGAGAAACGGATTCTTGAACATCTGAGGGCCATTGATAATTGTGACCCACATTATCCGGTGTTAACACATTTTATGTAGAATCACTTCAGTGATCAATCTAAACTCACATTTTTTGTCACAGAGCAGATACCACCCAACATGAGGTGCGGGAATCGGACACTGAGGAAATGTGAATCCAAATACATAATAGAACTTGACAACAATAGCCCAGGAGGTTTGAATCTGGATGAAGAGGCTAATGTACATCTTTATGATGACTAATGTTTATATATGCTACTTTTTATGGGCAAACGCAAAGCGCTCTGTCTCATGCTGTAATCTCTCTTTGGGCTTCTAACCACGCCCATGTCACGTCAGTCACTTTCATTGGTTCGTGGGCATGCTTTTTAAAATCTGCATGATTTCATTTGTGAAAGGCATGTATATGCACGTACACAGCACCGGTAAACTACTGAAACCATTCGAGGTTCGATGTTTTCAGCATGGTTTCCGGACTACTTTCTCTGTTTATTTTCCACGCAGCACAATCGTGCTGGGGTTTTCATAGCACAATCGCGCTCGGTTTTCCATTTTCAATTTTAGCACAATCGCGCTGCATTTTACGTAGTGTGATCGCGCTGTGTTTTTTTTCTTGTAATTTGTGTGGCAAGAAAAATCCGGTTAGGAGTTCACAACGCTAATAGCACTAACCCGAGCAAATGGGAGACCCGTTGCATTGCAAATGCTTGTTTATAACGTATCTTGTTTGTCCCATGATGTACATATGTTTCTTATAACTGTCTTGTCATGTTATGTGTTTTATTGCAGGAGGAAAGGAAGGGATTCTAAAGTATGACCTCAGGATACCTCAGGACAAGTTGCTCTATACCTTGGTGGTGATCCGAGTATAACACAAATAATATCTAGAGTTTTTTCATTTTGTTTTGAATTATGGTACATGGATGTCACTTGTTTCTGTCATGGAGTATTGATGCAGTCATTTGGGGATGGGCGATATTTTGGGATGGGATCTTTTATAATGATTTGTTTCTTCTGCTCACTTGGGCTGGATTTATCTGTTGTTAACCCATTTTCTTTAAGGACCAGGCTGCAGTATATCCTTTCTATATTTGTTTAAATATATTTTATGAATTACATCATTTCACATATGGTTTTTCATCATCATGTTTGTGTTTATTGCCCACTCGGGGCCCATTGGCCTATTTTCTGTTTGGCCCTAATATGTGTTGTGTACCCCCCATCATGCATTCACACACAATCTTTATTATTTTTGTTTGCTGCATGTTTTTTTGCACTGGTGTAGGAAGCTCTCCTGGTGTGTGGTAGGTACCCAAGGCTCTCTAGAGGTTGCTGTGGATGAGCAGCCAAGGCTTATCTAGGAGACATGCAAAGCTCATAGAATAGCACTGTAGTCACACAGCACTTACACACATGAAAGAAAACACTCAGTTGTACAAAAATAAAGGTGCTTTATTTTTGGAACACAATACCACAAAATACTAGAAGGGCAACCCTCCAATAGGAGGTAAATAATACATTAAATATGTACACTAGTAGTCAGTAATAGGCATAGAAAAGGTTAGCTAATAGGGATCCCCTGGTACCACAATGCCCTGGTTACCTATGTACCATATACTAGGGACTTACATGGGGGTATCAGTATGCCAAATGTGGGGTGAAAAAGATTCCAGCAACCAAGTTTAAAGGAGAAGCATAATCACTGGGGTCCTGGTTAGCAGGAGCCCAGTGAACACAGTCAAACATACTGACAGACAGGCCAACAAGTGGGGATAACCATGCTAGAAAGAGGCTACCTTCCTACAACTGGTAAGGACAGTTTCCATGCATGGCCTAGGGCAGGATTTGGCAAATCGTACACAGCATTAGTGCGCTGCAGGTTTCACACACCTGTACATATTTTCTGTAGACATGGATGTGTCCTTTACTTTTAACTAATTTTCTCTTGCGTTTTGCAGCTATGTACTTTCATAGGACTATCATACAATACAGTTCTCTGTGCTGTGGGCATACACATTTATAATTTTTTGCATTCACCAAAGTGATGGTATGCGATATATTATTTATGTTGACATGATGTTGGGAGTGGTTCTTCACATAAATACTTCTTTTTATTCCATGACAATATGGCACTCATGTTACATTCACCCAGTGGGGATAGTATATGTGTTTATCCACTTCCTATGCCTTATGCACTTTTTATAAACACCGCTGTGCGTGTATTGTGTAATGGCAGTAAGGCCACTTGCCGGCTGAAGCATGCCATGGTGCTGGAGTTAAACTTTCCACAGCAATATATATATATATATATATATATATATATATATATATATATATATATATATATATATATATATATATATATGGAATTACACCAAATATGGCAGAAAGTTAGCTCTTGGTCCAGAAAGTACCCTTTTTGTTATTTGGTGTAAACCCATTCAGTAGTTTCTGAGATATCAAAAGAAAATACAATTTGTAAATCTAGAGACACTGATCCTCCGAGGATCTGACAGTCCCCCTGCTGAAATTTGATTGGCTGCTGACACTTAAACCAGCCATCTTAGGACTCGGCTTCAGTTCAGTCCCTGAAAAAATGTAAAAAAGAAAAGGGGGCAGGGCAGAAATACCCTGGCTCTTTAGCTCTGGTGCTGGGGTACTAGAGGGACCCCATCAGGGCAAAAAAGCACTGTTTTTTAGTATTCATCAAAAATTGTGGAGGGTCCATGACTCCGGCGAAAATAAAACAAATACAAGTGCAGACTCTCACACTTGTTTTTAAAAAAGCCCCCGGGTGGCCCAGGTCCTGGGGGCATTGTTTAAAAAAGGAGGGCGGTTAACGGCCCCCCCCCCCCCCTGAGGCACTTGGAGCCCGAGGGACCACCACCTCCCAGAGGCTTATATTATAAAAAAAGAAAGACGGGTGCACAGGGCTCCCCTCCTAAGACTCTATAACTCCAGAGGACCACCACCTTTCTGGGGCTAATAAAACAGTAATGGGGGACCACATGGACCAGAGTCCCCCGGGGACCACCACCTCCCTGGGGGTAAATAATGGATAATGGGGGGGGCTGTGGCCCCACTAGGGCCCACCACATCCCCAACACCAAATACGTATAAAAGAATGGAAGAGGCACCAACTCCCAGGCCCCATAAGGCCCTGAGGACCACAACCTCCTCAGGGCCAGTCTTGAAAAGTAAAGAAAAGGGGCCATGTGATCCCCCCTCCTGGGGCTAATGATGGCCCTGAGGGAAGCCACCCTCCAGAGCCAGCTCCTGCTATGTCCCAGGGTGCCCACCCCAGGACATAGCTGTTTGCTGTTGCTTGACAGGAGCTTTGACAGCTCCCACCAATCAAAAGCAAACACTCCAGTTTCCAGTAGATAGGAGTTTTCAAAGTTCCCCAGCTCACTGGAAGTGGAGGTCCATCTTTTTCCCTGCCCACAGACATATAGACAGAGAAAGAGATGAAACAATTACTCTTGCACACAGGGAGGTGCATGTTTAATAGCTCCTTGTGTGCAATAGCAATGCTGGCTCCTGCAGGAGGCAGAGAGGCCACTGGGACCAAGAGGGCATTGAGGCTCCCCCTATGGTCCAGATTCTGCACACTGGGTGCCAAAGGACACCTAGGAGACACGACCCTGGGGGATGGGGTTCCTGGGGGAGAAATCAGCCCTGGAAGGGGGGCAGCAGGGCCTCCCTTCTGCATTTGTTTTTACCTGGGCCCGGGGGTGTGATCCCTGGTGCCAAAATAGGCCCGGGATGGGTCTCACTGCCCCCGTCCCCTATTAAATGTGTTTTCTCAGGGATTCCATTTTGAAAAATGATCTGAAATCCTTTGTGGAGGTGAATGCATCATTGATCTTTGGAAGCACAATCTATATGTGACGGTGACAAGTAGGTTCTTTCTTGTCCTCTCCTGGTGACAGCAGAGTCCATGGTTCTCCTTTTAAATTGCTACAAGTATGCAAATGTGCAACTCACCTGGAAGCTCAGTTCACTTGGACCTGCACTCTCCACCTTAGTAGTACCAAAGGTCTTCCCACCATTTGCCAGGATGATGGACAGCTTACTAAAGGAAACACCAGTGCATTTTCAGCCAAATGTGGTGGCACGTTCTTAAATACGAAGAATGTGAGGACATCTCCTCAAAACAAACAAGCACTTATGTCACAGAGATAACAGGAAGAACCCTGGTTTGGTGAAGATTTACGTCTTTGTAGTCTTGTTGGCCTCTCTATAGGAGAATTCATGTTATCACACATTTCTGGATAAAGACTCACCAAGAACAATCATATTGCCAAAGACGCACAGAAGGTCACTGGTGACATTTCTCTGTGCTCCATTACGCTGCCATAGTGTAGAATACGCACTAGATATTCATGCACTGACTCACAGACCCACTCAGAGACTCATGTACTCACTCACAGACCCACTTAGACACTCATGCATTCAGGCCAGGCCAACCCCCACCATGCCCGGGCGAAGGCGGTGTGCTGTGGTGGTTGGATGAATATATAATAATTGAAGTTACTTCACATTAAAAAAACATAGACTGAAAAAAACTAAGGTTGAAGGGATGTTATTGTTAGGTTCTGAATGTACACACAAACCCATAGAAATTCAGCAGTTATAGTTAGAATTATTTCAAGTAAGGTAACTCACACCCTCGCCAAGCACTGATAGTCACCCCAGATATTACAGCACTCATGACAAATTTTATAATGTCAATAAAAATATCAATGAAAAATTAGCAATCAATTATTGAAGAAAAAAAACAGTGCATTTTGGGGGCGCAACCCTCCCAGGCCCAGGGGACCACCACCTAAAAAAGGAGAGGGGCTGCAATGACTCCCCTACTGGAGCTTTCATATGCCCTGGGGACTACTACTCCCCCAGGGTCAATTACTCATTTTAAAACAGGGAGAGGGGCCACACGGCCCCCTCCCAGGCCATATACGGCCGAGGGCTACCACCTCCCTGGGGCCAGCCAAGGCAAAAAAAAAGGAGGGGGCCACAAAGCCCCCCTCCTGGAGTCATTAATGGTCCTGGGGACTGGCATCCCCTGCCCACCCTCGGGAGATAGCTGTTTGTTGCAGTGACACCTCCCACCAAGCAAAAGCAAACACTAACTCCACTTCTAGCAAGCAGTAACTGTCAAAATGCTCTCACTTGCTGGAAGCAGAGTTTTCATCTGTTTCCCCGCTGGCAGGCAAACAAATGAAATATTGGTCCCGCAAGCAGGGAGGTGTATATTTAGCAGCTCCCTGCATACGGGGGCATTGCCAGATCCTACAGGAGGCGGAAGCCCTCAGGACAACGGGGGCCTTGAAACTCCCTCTGCGGTCATATGTGATGAAAACGCTTGAGAAGCAATAACATTGGGAAAATTACAGACACAAGGTCACTGAAGACATTACCTCAGCATTCTTTATGTAGCTGTAGTGTAGGAGATGTACTATACATTTACCAATTAGGTAGCAGTTATTAATTAGCCAGTAGAAAGAACTCCAATTTGGTAGACATCTTGCACAAAACAGTGGCCTCTTCTTGGATAAATACCCCGGGCAGAATTCATTTTGGCACGATACACATTTCACATAACTAAAACCTCAACGGTAAGTATTTACAGATCTAAGCAAAGCAGGAGCCCAAGTTGAAGCACCACTTTTGTAAAGTACTAACCATCCTAACTTCTTGCGTTTGGCCAAGGCAAATCCAGTGTGTTTTCTCTGCACTTCCACCTTGAAAGGTTATCTGCTGTCTGTGAGAAAAGTGGGCTGATTGCAGAGGCCCCCTAACTTTGTGCCCCCATTTTTCACTTTTTACTGGTGTTTTTCTGACTCTGATGGTGCCCTGGGTACTGCTAGCAGTCCCAGGGCCTGTGCTATGTGTAAAATGAGTATGCTAATTAGGCTAATTATAATTGGCTATCTCAACCTACCTATAAGTCCCTAGTATATGGTAGGGCATATAGGTTTAGGGACCTCAGCATAGGTGGTGCACCCATGGGTGCATTGCTGAGGCGCCCGAGAACATTTGAAAGGCAGGCCTGCCTTTCTGGCTGCTTTTAAATTAACGTTATATGCAAATTTGACTTTGGAATTAAAGGTACTTCCAAAGTCTTAAACTACCATATTTTTACATATGTCACCCCTAAGTGCCCCTAGGGTTGGGTGTCATGTAACTATACAAAGGGGCCATATAAAAATTGTTTTATAAGCCCTGGTGAGGTAAAATAGCCAAAATCATTTTACCCTCACTATAGTATATGGCCTCCATAAGGCTAAAATGGGGAGACTTTATTTTAAATAACAAAGTCCCCATAAGAGCCAAATATCTTGAGTTTGGTATCAAATTAATTGTTATAATAAATCCCACAACTTATCATTGTTGGATTTGATATAACTAGTTCAGTTAAAGAGTTTTAAAACTCTACCTGAAAGTTGCCAATTTCAGCTCTATAGTGCCCTTCTCTGATTGGCCGGCCTATGGCAGCCTGGCCAGGCAGCCTTGATTAGGTGTGAAGTGGCCTGTGCTAAACACAAAGGATGTGCCTTGGGGAGGAGATCTGCCTCAGCAGATGGTGAAACAGGATGAGAGGAAGCAGCCAAACTGGTCTTCAAGGGCAGGGAAGGACATCTGGAGCAGCTTAGGACCTCTCCCATTTCCTGCAATCTCAGACAATTAGGTGCCCTCTTGATTAGATTAGGAGAGGGCAGGAGAGGGGCGTGTTTAGGATTTTAGCCACACCAGTGCGTTGGCTCAGCCAGATCTAACCTCCAAAAATCAGTTTCAGCCATGTTGGACTTTTGAAGAATGTTGTTCCCTGGGATTGATTTTTGCCACACTTCCCAGGAAGTGGTCATCCAGGAAGGAAGTGACTTGTCTGTTATTGGACAGTCGGGCCCCCCTGCTTTTTACCCCAGGGACAATGATAAATATGGCAGAGTTGCACCCACACCTCAGATCCTTACAAGGACAAGTCAAAGAAAAAGAAGGACTGCCCTGCTGGACTCCTGACCAGCATTTGGACACTGCACTCTGAAGGACTGCACCAGCAGCACACTTGGGCTTCACCACTAAAAGGAATTTGACTGTCTTCTACTGTTTCAAGAAGGGACTCCCTGTTTGCTACATGTATAAAGGAGATGCCCAGAGTCCCCTGCATCAAGTCTTGCAAGCAGAGCCCAGCTGACCAGCGTCCAGTGGCCATTTGAGGATGCTGACCAGGTGCATTCTGGGAATTGTAGTCCCAACTCCCAAGGAGCATCTTAGAGCTTTTGGAACCTTGGATGAAGTTGTGCTCACTTTAAGGACCCAAAACGACCTCTGGAAGAAGATCCAGAAGTTTAGAGACGTTTGGAGCAACTCCATAAGTTGAAGAGGTGCATTGTGGGGGTTGCAGTTCCAGACCCCAAGAGGCAAACCAGGGCCTCTGAACCCTTGGCTGGTGCTGTGGAACACTTTCCCGAGTCAAGAAACACTTCTGAAAGTAAGTGTAATAGAGTTACCTCGTGAGTTGGCTGAACTCAGGACTTTGTCCCTGTTCAGTGTGAACTTTTTTAACCCTTTGAGCGCCAGCTGGTTCTCTGCGCTAGACAAAATTAATTCTTTAAAAGTTCTTATCTCCAGGTTCCCTTATACGATTTTAATCATTTTAATGTCATTTTAAAGATAACAATATAAACTATTTTTATAAATTGGTGTTGGATTTCTATTGTGTTTTGTGTTTTACTCATTCACTGTTTTGTGTTTTTGAAATGCTTTACACACTTGTCTCCTAATTTAAGCCTTGTCGCTCTTTGCCAAGCTACCAAGGGTTGACACTGCACTCTGAAGGACTGCACCAGCAGCACACTTGGGCTTCACCACTAAAAGGAATTTTACTGTCTTCTACTGCTTCAAGCAGGGACTCCCTGTTTGCTACATGTATAAAGGAGATGCCCAGAGCCCCCTGCATCAAGTCCTGCAAGCAGAGCCCAGCTGACCAGCGTCCAGTGGCCATTTGAGGATGCTGACCAGGTGCATTCTGGGAATTGTAGTCCCAACTCCCAAGGAGCATCTTAGAGCTTTTGGAACCTTGGATGAAGTTGTGCTCACTTTAAGGACCCAAAACGACCTCTGGAAGAAGATCCAGAAGTTTAGAGACGTTTGGAGCAACTCCATAAGTTGAAGAGGTGCATTGTGGGGTTTGCCGTTCCAGACCCCAAGAGGCAAACCAGGGCCTCTGAACCCTTGGCTTGTGCTGTGGAACACTTTCCCGAGTCAAGAAACACTTCTGAAAGTAAGTGTAATAGTGTTACCTCGTGAGTGGGCTGAATTCAGGACTTTGTCCCTGTTCAGTGTGAACTTTTTTAACCCTTTGAGCGCCAGCTGGTTGTCTGCGCTAGACAAAATTAATTATTTAAAAGTTCTTATCTCCAGGTTCCCTTATACGATTTTAATCATTTTAATGTCATTTTAAAGATAACAATATAAACTATTTTTATAAATTGGTGTTGGATTTCTATTGTGTTTTGTGTTTTACTCATTCACTGTTTTGTGTTTTTGAAATGCTTTACACACTTGTCTCCTAATTTAAGCCCTGTCGCTCTTTGCCAAGCTACCAAGGGTTGAGCTGGGTTTAACTTATTGAGACCTAACTGGACCTACGTGAGGGTTAGTGGCCTATGCAAGGTATAGGTACTTGTCTGCCCTTACCAATAATCCACTTTCCAACACTATCCTTGAGGGAGGTGTTTGCATCTCTGCTCTTTCGAGTGCAATATCCCATGTAATGACTATGATGAGTGGGTTCTTTGCTGTCATCTGCAACCTTGTCCAGAGATCGTGTCTCCCTTTTTAAAATCTAGAAGTATGTAAAATGGCCTAGAAGCCCTGCCTATTTGGCCCCACCCCATATACATTAGTGGTATGTAACATCTTCCCACCCTTTTCTATAGAGAGCTTACTAAAAGCCCTTCCGAGCGCGTTTCCCGCCAATTTTGGAGACACGTTCTTGATGCACAGGAATGTGATCACATCTCCACCAAACAAAGAAGCACTCCATGCGTGGCGGGGGGTTTGGTGGTTATAGAAGTTAGAACCCAGGGTCTGGTATTTGGCCAGGCCCTGCGGCCAACCTCCACCACGCACAGCAAAGGGTTGTGGGTGGCACAGGGTTGGGTGGTTATAAGGGGTAGGCCGCAAGGCCTGGCTGCAAAATGCCCAGGAATGTGATCACATCTCAACCAAACAAGAAGCACTTCATGCGTGCCCGTGGGGATTGATGGTTATAAGGGTTAGGCCGCTGGATCTGGCCACAGGCCAGGCCCTGCAGCCAACGTCCACTACACAAGACTGAAGACAGTGCATGGCACGGGGTTGGGTGGTTAAAGGGTGTAAGCTGCAGGGCCTGCCATGCACCCCTAACGTAAAGTAATTAAAATCACTTAGGCCCTCATTACAACCCTGGCGGTCGGTGTGAAAGCAGCAGGAAAAAAAATGGAATCACATCCATGGCGGAAACCGCCAACATAGACAGCCACTTTAACACTCCGACCGCCACGGAGGTAGAAACAAACACCGCGGCTGTAACCGCCAACAGACAGGCGGAACACAAGGTTCTGCCCACTGTATTGCAACACCCCTATCCTCCACCTTTTCCGGGGCGGTACCAACGCCATCAAAAGCACGGCGGAAACAGGACTTGGAACGAAAACCACTCACCTTTCGACACTTTACGAACAACCAGGACGTCATGGAGCCCAAACTACAGGTCCTGCCCATGCTGGTCAACCTCCTCTTGTATCAGGAGCAGCAAAGACGCCGGTGACGACCACAGTGAGTACTGCACCTAGCACACAGGGGAGGGGGGGAGGGAAAAGAGAGTGACACACACACACAACACCCGCACCCCCACCCTCACCCACAACACCATACACACAAATACATGCAGCAACATTACATATACACCCCCACGCCCCCTGGAAGAACGCAAGGACAAAAGGAAACAATTGCAACGAGTGTAATCAATAAAAATCAGATAGGACAAATTAAAAAATCAGTATATACAAATATATACACCAACTACACAAGTCCGGATATTAATTAAATCATTGTCCGTGGATCAGTGTCCCAAAATGCATGGGCGAAGCCCACACAAGATACCTGACTCGAAACGGAGAGAAGACTGCAGGAGCAAAAGATAGAAAATAAACAGGCACCTCTGGGGGAGGGGGGCACCTCAACCGGATGAACGAACGACGCAACTGCTCCACGAGGGGTCTCCATGCCCACTGATTGGTCCTGGGGAGTGCAAAGCCACAGTCTCTCAAGTCTTTCCAGTGGGTGGTTTGCCCACTGCTTTATCCTGGGGAGTACAAAGCCACAGTCTCTCAAGTCTCTCCAGTGGGTGGTTTGCCCACTGCTTTATCCTGGGGAGTGCAAAGCCACAGTCTCTCAAGTCTCTCCAGTGGGCTGTTTGCCCACTGCTTTATCCTGGGGAGCGCAAAACCACAGTCTCTCAAGTGGATAACAGTCTCCACTGGTTCTGGAGGGGGCTTGGTGCCCAGAGTGCTTCATCCTGCCAAGGACTGAGGTAGTGGATGTGAATCTCCACTGGTTCTGGAGGGGACTTTGTGCCCAGGGTGCTTCATTCTGCCAAGGAATGAGGTACTGGATGTGAATCTCCACTGGTTCTGGAGGGGGCTTGGTGCCCAGAGTGCTTCATCCTGCCAAGGACCGAGGTAGTGGATGTGAATCTCCACTGGTTCTGGAGGGGGCTTGGTGCCCAGAGTGCTTCACATGCAATGTGGCAGGTCCCATTCCCTCACCTGGGTGTGCGTGCCACGATATTGCTTATGAACAGGTAGCATGATACCCCATGGAGGCAGAGACACACTCCACCGTGCTGCGACTCCGCCTGGCACCTGCTGGTACAAACAGTGCTGGGAGTCATGCCTCATGTACGCTGGGCAGGGTCCAGGACGTCACCTGCAGCCTCGGATGGCTGGCCACTGGGGATGAGTGCACCATATCAGCTGTGGTGGCACTGTCTGAGCACGTTGCGGGGCTGGTGGCGGTGGTTGCGGCGGTGGTGCATGTGTCTGCACCTGTTGAGGCACACAGCAGGATGGCTGCCCACTGGGGATGATGCTGGGGCTGTTGATGAGGCAGCAGACGTGCAGGTGGCGGTGCTGGTGGCGGTGCAGGTGGCAGTCTCCACCGCCGTACTGGTTGATGTTGTGGTTGACAGAAGGGGTGACTCTGGTCCCTCAGCCGGAGCCTCCGTGCTCTGTCCTGACCTGCTCTTCGGCTTGTGTCCCTTCCCCACCTTTGATGTCGCTCCTGGTGCCTTGCCACTGTCCCCTTTTAGCTTGAAGGAGCCCTTGCTTGCTGGTAGGTGCGGCTTCTCCCTCCGGCATGTGGGCACCTTCTTCACCTTGGCAGGTGGCGGAATGGCCTGCTCCTAGGCCTCGCTAGGTGGCACACTGGCAGCCCTGATGGGTGGCGCCCCCGATGTGACCGGACTTGCTGAGACCACTGTACTGGAGGATTTGGTGGCTGGGGTGCTGGGCTGCTACCTGGACAGCCTGGCCCGAGGGGAAGGATGGGGGGGAGGTGTAGGGAAGAGGTCAAAGGTTGCGAGGAAGAGTTTCTTAGACACACTTGGACGGGATGATGGAGGGGGTTTGGGACTGGAGGAAGAGGTAGTGGTTGTAGGAGGTGTACGTTTGCTGAATTTGGGTGAAGGTGCTTGGGCCGGAGACTGTTGTGAGGTGGATGGCTGTTGGGTGGGTGTGTGCCTGCGTTTGTGTACTTTGGGAGGAGGACACAGCAGCACTTGCAGTGTATGTCCTCTCCTGTTGAAGGTCAGGTATCAAGTGAGGGAACTGATAGAAAATGGCGGTCACGTCCGCGGCGGTGCTTACCGTCACCGCCGGCATACATCATCATTGGCTCCTGGAACCCATAGGGCCCAATGACAACCAATGCTGAATTGCACCGCGGTCTTCGACAGCCTACCGCGACGGTGTACAACGCCAGCGCAGCTACCTCATTTCCCCTTGTCCCACCTTACAGGTCAGGCAGCCGCCA
Organism: Pleurodeles waltl; assembly: GCF_031143425.1. Lineage (NCBI taxonomy): Eukaryota > Metazoa > Chordata > Amphibia > Caudata > Salamandridae > Pleurodeles > Pleurodeles waltl. Next base: position 665,920,870 of record NC_090445.1, on the reverse strand, counting down.
TTTCAGGGGTCACATGGCAGGCCAAATAACTGCGTCACACCTATTTAGCCCATGAATACGGACAGACAAAGTCACATGGAGAAAATTTAACGTTTGTGCTAAACAGCCTTGTGAAACCTATGTGTTGTATGACCCTCTGCTCACCGTTCTCCTCCATAGGGCACGTCTGCTGGGGCAGGTGATGAGATGGCGGCATCCTCCGGTGTACAGACCCCTGGTGGACCTGTCGACAATGGAAGACAGACACATAATTATCACATACAGACTTGATTGTGCAGCAATCCAGGAACTGTGTGCCCAGTTGGAGCCTGACCTGATGTCAGCTATCCGCCTTCCCTCAGGAATACCCCCTCTAGTGCAGGTCCTGTCAGTACTCCATTTCCTGGCCAGTGGGTCTTTTCAAACAAAGGTAGCCATGGCATCAGGGATGTCCCAGCCAATGTTCTCTAAAGTGTTGTCCAGAGTGTTATCTGCCCTGCTGAAACAAATGCCCAGCTACATTGTTTTCCCTCAGGTGGAGGGTTTGCCCACAGTGAAAGGTGACTTTTATGCCTTGGGACATATCCCCAACATCATTGGTGCCATTGATGGTACACGTGGCATTTGTCCCCCCTGCAGGAATGAACAGGTGTACAGAATCCGCAAAAGCTACCATTCTATGAATGTGCAGATGGTGTGTTTGGCAGACCAGTACATCTCCCATGTGAATGCCAAGTATCCTGGCTCAGTGCATGACGCTTACATTTTGAGGAATAGCAGCATCCCTTATGTGATGTGATGGGGCAACTCCAGAGGCACAGTGTGTGGCTAATAGGTGAGCCTGAAGTCCCCACACAGTTTCATTTGGTGTCTGTGTATGGGAGATTCCCTAATGTTTGGAGGATGTCTAACAGTTGTCCCTCGATATTTGCAGGTGACTCTGGTTACCCCAATCTGTCATGGCTACTGACCCCAGTGAGGAATCCTAGGACAAGGGCAGAGGAACGCTACAATGAGGCACATGGGTGAACTAGGAGGATAATAGAGCGCACCTTCGGCCTCCTGAAGGCCAGATTACGGTGCCTCCATCTGACAGGTGGATCCCTACACTACTCACCGAAGAAGGTGTGCCAGATCATCGTTGCCTGCTGTATGTTGCACAAGCTGGCTTTGCGACACCAGGTGCCTTTTCTGCAGGAGGATGGGCCTGATGGTGATCTTGTGGCAGGTGTGGAGCCTGTGGACAGTGAAGAAGAGGAGGCAGAAGAAGATGTAGACAACCGAAACAACATCATCATGCAATACTTCCAGTGAGACACAGGTAAGAGGATGGAACTGCTTCCCACATTTCATACTATTGTAGGTCCTAGCATAAATCTGCCTTTTTACCTCTGTGTATGGACCCTGACTTGTCACTTTGGCTTTCCATTTCACAGATCTGGGTCCCAATTTTGCCCTCTGCTATGTTTACTGCTGGCCTACAGCTGTGTAACATTGGTATGTGAACAAGTACATTGACATTGCTATACTTCAGAGATGTTGCAATTACACATTTGTGAAAGCACAGACTGACTCCAGATTCTTTTATGATTCAAGGGTGTTTATTTCTGTGCTGATACGTGGAGGGGGGTGTGCAATGGGCTGGGGTGATGGTGGAGGAATGTCCATGGCAGAGTCCAGTCTCTTGGTCTCACAGGTGCATTGTCCAATGGGGCATAGGAAGGGGAGCAATGGCAGTTTAAGGTGGACAGGATGACAAAATCGGACAGAAGCGTGACATTCAGGAGGGTCTTATTTCCTGGCAGGCGTCTTGGCAATGTTCTCTGTCTTGTTCCTGGATCTCAGGGACCGTTTGTGGGGTGGTTCTCCTTCTGCAGGGGGTGGGGTGCTGGTGGCCTGTTAGCCCTGTAGTGGTGCCTCCTGTCCACTAGCGCCGGCGGAGGTGGAGGGCTGTTCATCGTCCAGGCTAGTTTCAGGGGCCCGTTTGTGTCCCATTGTGTCCCTCATGGTATTGACAAGGTCTGCCAGCACCCCTGCAATGGTGACCAGGGTGTTGTTAATGGACTTCAAGTCCTTCCTGATCCCCAGGTAGTGTTCCTCCTGCAACCGCTGGGTCTCCTGAAACTTGCCCAGTACCGTGCACATGGTCTCCTGGGAATGGTGGTGTGCTACCAGGATGTTGTAGAGTGCCTCATGGAGTGTCAGTTCCCTGGGCCTGTCCTCCCCCTGTCGCACAGGACTCCTCCCAGCTTCCCTGTTATCCTCTGCCTCTGTCCCCTGAACCGTGTGCCCACTGCCACTGACCCCAGGTCCCTGATTTTCTTGGGTTGGTGGGTTTCCCTGGGTTCCCTGTAGTGGTGGACACACTGCTGATTGACGTGTCCTGGGACAGAGGGATGGGCCCGCTGGGTGGATTCTGTGCTGGTGTTTCCTGAGGGGGGAGGGTCTGTGGTGGCTTGTGACAGTGGCAGGGGAACCGACTGTCCAGAGGACCCTGATTGGCCGAGCTGGTCATCTTGATCCAGGCGTGCAGAGCTGCTGTCATCACTGTGGGCCTCTTCTGTGGGGGGACTGGATATGTCTGGCACCTCCTGTCTGGTGACGTTGGGTATGGGTCCTGTTGGGGTGTAAATGCATAGGTTTAGTATCTGTGTGTGCCATCTTGTGCATTGGGTGAGGTACCCTCTATTCCTGTGCTTGCATCATTGTGTTTGCCCTTTTGTGATAGTTGGTTGGGGGTCTGTGTGGGTATCTGTACTGGACATGCTTTGGTGACGGTGGTCCATGCATAGGTGTTGCATGCAGGGCCTTTGTATTGAGACGTATGGGTTGTGATAGTGGGACATATGTGAGATGATGGAGTGATAGGAGTGATGGTAGGGGTGGGGGTATGTGATGGCATGCAGGTGGGGTGGGGGGGATATGGTAATAAAGATATGACTTACCAGAGTCCAGTCCTCCTTCTACTTCTGCAAGGCCCTCAGGATGCAGTATTGCCAAGACTTGCTCCTCCCATGTTGTTAGTTGTGGGGGAGGAGGTGGGGGTCCACCGCCAGTCCTCTGTACATCAATCTGGTGTCTTTATACCACGGAACGCACCTTCCCCCGTAGGTCGTTCCACCTCTTCCTGATGTCATCCCGTGTTCTTGGATGCTGTCCCACTGCGTTGACCCTGTCGACGATTCTCCGCCATAGCTCCATCTTCCTTGCAATGGAGGTGTGCTGCACCTGTGATCCGAAAAGCTGTGGCTCTACCCGGATGATTTCCTCCACCATGACCCTGAGCTCCTCCTCAGAAAACCTGGGGTGTCTTTGAGGTGCCATGATGTGGTGTGGGTGATGTGTGAGGTGCTGTCTGTTGTGATGTGTGGGGGATGTGTTGGTGTGTGTTGTTTGAGGTGCGTGGATGTTGTATGGGTGATGGTGTTGTGTGTCTGTGGATGCTGGTGTTGTGTTTGCTAATCTCTCTCTCTGGGCTTCTTCCAAAAAAGTAGTTGTAAGGGTTTGTGGATAATGTGGGTGTGTGTTTTATAGTGTTGTGGGTGTGTGGGTGGTTGTGTGTATGTGTATCAGGTGTGTGTATTTTGAATTGTCCAATGTGGTTGTGTTTTGTAAATGTGTGTGTATTTTGAGCGCGGCGGTGTGTACCGCCAATGGATTACCGTGGTTGTAAGACCGCCGCGTTGATTCGTGGGTTGTGATAGTGAGGGCGTATTCTTGTTGGCGTGGCGGTGGAGGTTTTGTTATCGCCAGTTTATCACTGACCTTTGGTGTGGCGGACTTGTTTGGGTGTCTGTATTGTGGCGGATTCCGAGATGTGGGCGTAATACCTGTATTGGAATTCCACCGCCGCAACGGTATGTTGGCGATCTTCAGCATGGCGGAAAGCGGGATTTACCGCCAGGGTTGTAATGAGGGCCTTAAAGTTAAAAAAATGCAGAAAGTCACTGAAAAAAACAAAGGTTACAGGGGTGTTGTTGTTAGGAAATAGAGTTTTAAAAAACAGAGAAATTAACTTTAAAAAAAATCAAAGTTTACAGGGACATTATAGTTAGGCTCACATTTCTAATGTACAAAACCAGAGAAATTCAGCACTTATAGTTACAGTTATTTCAAGTACCTTTAACACATGCGCTATTTCACACCCTTGCCATGCACAGTTTTCTCATCAATAATTTTACTGCAAATGTTACAGTGACATTATCAAAAATGTCAAAGAAGATGTCATGAGTGATGTAACAACTGGGGTATTTAGCAGTGCATGGAAAGGGCATAAAGTTATAGTTTCCTTAGGGCATAAGTTATAGTTACTTGTTAACTGTAACTGCTGACTTCATATTATTTTGTGAGTGTAAACTCTGAACCCAACTGTAACTTTTGCTTTTTTCACTGAATTTCCAGAGGGTTTTTAACATTAAGTAAGATGCCCATCGCACTACACGGGGGTTGGACAGAGGGACTGGCACTGTTCTGCCCTCACTCTAGCTTGATACTCCTGCCCCCTACTCCTTGCCATCCATTGTCTATACACATGTCTCTGGTTCCTCATTACATCCCTGCTTGCTGTTGTTCTGCCACTACTTTTCCTCATGCCCTTAAAAGTTAGCTTGCTGTCCCAACCACCTCCTGCTTATCCTCTGTTGTCAGAGTCCATGCACTAGCACGTTCCCTCCTGCCCTGCATGCCTGCATGGTCCGTTATGCTGGAACTGTCCCTCCTGTCGGTCTTGTATGGTCAGCTTGCTGCCCTTGCCTCTTTCCCCTCTGCTATCTGTTGTCCATGCACATGGCCCTCTCCCCTCCCTATTGCTTTCCATTGTCCATTGTGCTGCACTGTTGTCCCGCTTGCCCTGTGTGGTATTTTGAACTTGGTAAGCGGGAGAATTTGAAATAATAGAACCTGGGGAATTGATTTTCCCCATTGACTTACATTGAAAAAGATGATATTTTAGGCAGGAGGCAGATAAAATAAAGCCCTTTTGGGCTTCAAAACATCTGGAGTCTCCTGTCTGAATCGAGTCTGTTGGCAGGTATTGTTATGCTGCCACTGCCTGTTCCTTCTGCCCTCAATGGTCTGTTATATTGCCACATCCTCTTTTGTCTGTCCTGTATGGTTGTTTTTTTGTCCCACCCCTCTTTCCTTTGCCCTCTATTGTCCCTTGCACTGCCATTGCCCCCTCCTGCCTGTCCAGTGTGGTTAACTTGGTGCCTCTGCACCTTTCTCCCTGCCCTCAATTATCTGACTTCATGCCCCTGACTTATGCCTCCCCACAGTATTCTAATGAACAACAACATTGCTAACATTCTATATTTATTTAAAAAATGTAGCACGCCTAACGTCATCTTGATGTAATCAAAACTATAATACCTAAGCATTTTTTTTTTTAAATTATACAAATGAAATTATGCTTAATGTTCTACTAAATTGAGGACACATTTCCAGAGTTCTCAAATAGCAACAAAACACTTTAAAACTATGTGCTATATTTAAATTTTTTTATCCAGTTGTTCACTTCATTATTTGTTGCACTTAGGGGAGAGGATGTGGCATTACGGCCAGAGCTGCAGACTTTGCATCTGTGGAAACAGGTTCAACTTTCAGTGGCAGCTGGACATTCTGTGATTCCGGGCAAATCACTTAGGCCCTCATTACAACCCTGGTGGTCAGTGATAAAGCGGCGGTAATACCGCCAACAGGCTTGCAGTGAATACTGCCAAATTATGACCATGGCGGAAAGAGCTCAGACAGACAGCCACTTTACCACACCGACCGCCAGCGCCAAATCAACAGGCACCACGGCGGTAGCAGCCAACAGCCAGTTGGAAGCCAATGTTCCACCCACTGAATTATGAAAGGCCAACCTGCCACCTTTTCTGGGGCTGTACCAATGACATCAAATGCTTGGCGGAAACACTGCACAAAAGGGAAACAACTCACAATTGGAGACTCAAGGAAGAACCACGCCGCCATGGAGCCTGAACTGCAGATCTTCCCCATGATTTTCTACATCCTGCTCCACCACGAACACCAGCGACGGTAAAGACAACTGTGGTGAGTACAGCTGCCTAGCGCACAGGGGAGGGGGGAGGAAAAAGAGAGTGACACAGACACGCAACACGCAGTACCCCCACCCCCAACACCATACACACAAGAAGATGCAGTAACATAGCATATTTAGCCCGTACCCCTCAGGAATAATGCAAAGACCACAGGAATAGATGAAAGTGAGTGTATTAATATAAATAAAGTAGAAATACGTACATCCAATCTAAAAGTATATACATATGTACAAACAAGGGACACTGCCCAGTCCCCAATGTGCGTGGACCACAGGGCCACATTACAAAGTCCAAGGCCCCACTTGACTCCTGCAACAACATGGAGAGAACACTGCAGGGGCCTCAGTTCGAAAATAGGCAGGCACCTCAGGGCAGCGGGGGTACCTCAGCCGGCAGATGGAATAACACCACTGGTCCTGGAGGGGGCAACATGCCCTGTGCTTGGTCCTGGGGAGTGCAAGGCCATAGTCTCTCAAGTGGGTGTCTTTACCACTGGTTCTGGAGGGTGCATCGTGTACCTGTGATCTTCATCCTGGAGATGATGGGGTGAGTGGGTGCCATACCCACTGGTTCTGGAGGGGGCATTGTGCCCTGTGATCTTCATCCTGGAGAGGATGCGGTAAGTGGGTGCCATACCCACTGGTTCTGGAGGGGGCATAGTGCCCTGTGATCTTCATCCTGGAGAGGATGCAGTGAGTGAGTGCCATGCCAGTTCTGGAGGGTGCATCATGCCCTGTGATCTTCATTCTGGAGAGGATGCGGTGAGTGGGTGCCATACCCACTGGTTCTGGAGGAGCATCGTGCCCTGTGATCTTCATCCTGGAGAGGATGGGGTGAGTGGGTGCCATACCCACTGGTTCTGGAGGGTGCATAGAGCCCCGTGATGCAGATTTTGGGGAGTGCAAGGTCACAGTCTCTTAGGTGGGTGTCAGACCCACAGGATTTGCAGGGGGTGGGCTGCACAACAGCCCATGGACGCAGGACTACAGACTGTTCACCAGTGGTGACTCCTGCTTAGTGGTGGTGCTGCTGCTGATGCTGCCACTGGTGGTGGGGGTATGCTTCAGTCCACCCACTGCAGCCTCGGACAGCTGCCCACTAGTGCTGCTGCTGGTGGTGGTGGTGGGGGGAGGCACCAGCCCATCCCCTGCAACCTCGGACGGCTGCCCACTGCTGGTGGTGGTGGTGCTGCTGCTGGTGGTGGTCGGGGAGGATCCTGCCCATCCCCTGCAGCCTTGGACGGCTGCACCACCATGGTTGGTGGTGGGGGCTCCGACTGAGTCCCAGCACCAGGCCCCTTGACCTTTCAGCCTGCTGGTGCCCTTCCTGGCAGCACTTGGGGCAGGCACCCTTTCCATGTGGCTGCCTGGTGCCTGGGATCCTTTCCCACCACGAGTTGCTGCGGACACTACTGGGCCCGTGGACTGGGTGGCTGAGGTGCTTTGCTGGGTTTTAGCCACCCTGGCCAGACATGAAGGACGGTGGGGGAGGGGGAGGGAAGAGGTCAATGATGGACAGGAAAAGCTTCTTAGGGACGTTGGGGCGGGAAGAGGGAGAAGGTCTGGGAGTAGAGGAAGAGGGAGTGGTTTTAGGAGGTGACTCTCTGCTGTGTTTAGGTGCAGACGCTGCTGTTGTGAGTTAGATGGCTGTTGGGTGTCTGCGTGCGTTCGTTTGTGTACTTTGGGAGTAAGGGGCACAGACACAGTTGAGAGGACACAAGGGACATGTGCATGGCTGTTGGGGTGGTGACTGCCAGTGAGGTGTGTGTTCTGATAGGTGTGCTGGTGATGGAGGTAGTGGGTGTAGTGCATGCAGGTGTGAGTGTAGACGCAACTGGGAGGGAGGTGGAGGAGGAGGGTGCCACAGTGGAGGCAGTGGATGTTGGTATGTCTGCATCTGGATGGTGTTTGTGTGAGTGCCTGTGGGATGAAGTGTGGTGCCTGTGTTTGCCTGTGCCACTCTTATGTGTTGTCCTGTGTGCATGCTCATTTGCCTGAGTGCTTGGGATAGGTTGGGGTTGAGGGGAATGGGATTGGGTAGAGGAAGTTGGAGGGGGGAGGGTGGAAACAGGGGCAATATCTGCCATCAGAGAGGAGCCCAGAGCCTGGATTGATCTCTGTTGGGCTGCCAAGCGAGTGTAAATGCCCTCCAGAAATGCATTGGTCTGTTGCATTTGGGCTGCCAGCCCCTGGATGGCATTCACAAAGGTTGACTGCCCAACAGAGATGGATCGCAGGAGGTCAATAGCCTCCTCATTCAGGGCAGCAGGGCTATCTGGGGCAGGGCCTGAGGTGCATGGGGAGAAGGAGATGCCCACCCTCCTGTGCGAGCGGGTACGGGCAACTCGATGAGGGGCTGCTGGGAGGGTGGTGCCAGTACGGGGGGTGGCGGCTCCACCTGTAGCTGGGGTGGGCACAGAGGTGTCCACCACCATCAGGGAGCCTTCCATTAGAGGAGGTATTCGTGTCAGAACTGTCCCCTTCAGTCTCCGCCGTGGTGCTCCCCTTGCCCTCCGTCCCACTGGTGCCCTCACCGTCAGTGGACTCTGCCTCCTGGGTCCTGTGGGATTCAGCTCCCTCCGTCACTGGTGCCTCTGCTCCGCCGCCAGATGATGCTAATGCACATAAGGACAGGATGACAAAACAAAAAGGGGGGTGAGAGACAAAGGATACACTGGGTCAATGGATGTACCAACACCACCTTTGGCGAACACAGCACCCTCACACACAGGGAACAGCCTCACGCACTATGCAATGCACTACCAGTAACAATGCTAGTCACCAGGGCATGGGGAGGGACACATACCGCAAACTGTAGCATACGTGGGACCCACACATCCCTGCCCAGTAGTGGATGCCTACTAGCTAAGTTGGAGGAATTTCACATCAGATCCCTGCCCAACATGGGACCTACTGTGCAATGTCAGGCATGGCCTAGGGGCACCCACAGGCACACATCCCCCTCCCGGATATCGCCCCACCATGTGTAAGCTGTAATGATGGGCACTTTACTCACCCCCTTGTGGTTGCTGTGATGCCTTCAAGCGCCCATCCAGCTCCAGATAGGCCACCGCCAGTATGTGGGCCATCAGGGGGATCAGGGTTCAACGGGCACCCCTTCCTTGTTGGGAGGCCATCCCCAGCTGGGCCTCTGCCGTCTTCCATGCCCAGTGTCTCAGGTCCTCCCACCATTTCCAACGGTGGGTGCTCCACCTGTCGTAGACCCCCAGGGTCCGCACGTCCTTGGCAATGGCACACCATATACCCTTCTTTTGATGGGTGCTGACCTGCAGAGGAAATATGCATAGGGAAAGGTATTAGTTAGACCGTCCTGGCTGTTACACTCATGGTCCACCATAGCCCTTCCAGTCCCCTTTCACACAGACATGGCCCAGCAAACGTGCTGTACGCTGACCAGGGCCCATCCACCAACCCCCCCACACACAAGGCCTTCACACACAGCGCTCCATGCATTCATGCACCATGCATCATGCTCACGTGTACTCACCTGCTGGTCTGGAGGCCCATACAGCAGTCCGTAATGGGGTAGGACCCCATCCACTAGTCTCTCCAACTCTGCCGAAATGAAGGCAGGGGCCTTTTCCCCAGTCACACGGGCCATGGTAGGTTCCAGACACAGGTCACAGCAGCACATGCAGTATAGGTCCTCTCCTGTTGAAGGCCAGGTAGCAAGTGAGTGAACATATAGAAAATGGGGGTGACGTCCGCGGCAGTGCATACCGTCACCGCCAACGCACATCATCATTGGCCACTGTACCCCAGAGGGCCCAATATTAACCAATGAGGCATTGCACGCCGGATCCCAACCGCCTCCCGCAATGACGCACAATGTCAGCGGAATTACCTCACTTCCACCTGTCCCTCCATACAGGAGAGGCGGATGCCATTTTGGGGGGGGCAGTGCATGGATCATAACTGTGTCACAGATCACAATTGTACACACAGGACATGTGCCACTATTACATTTAAAATTCACATCATGCATTGAACTGTAGTCACTACAATGTACAGTTTATGGCAGGCTCCTCACTCTTTTGCCCCATAGATTGCAACCGCTGAGGATGAATAGGAGATGGAGACATACCCCGTGTAGAGACCCCGGGTGGACTTGGCAACAGTGGAGGACAGGCACATTATCCTCACCTACAGACTTGACAGGGCCACAATCACGGAGCTGTTTGCCCAATTGGAACCTGACCTGATATCTGATATCTGTCACCCCACTGGGATCCCCCCCACTTGTGCAAGTCCTATCTGTGCTCCATTTCTTGGCAACTGGTTCTTTCAAAGTGACAGTGGGCTTGGGAGCAGGAATGTTACAGCCAGTGTTGTCAATAGTGCAGACAAGAGTGTTGGCTGCTCTGATTAAACACATGTGCAGCTACATTGTTTTCCCCAAGGTGGAGGATTTGCCCACGGTGAAGGCTGACTTCCATGCAATGGGACATATCCCCAAGATAATTGGGGCGATTGATGGAACACATATTGCATTTGTCCCCCCCCACCGGCAAAATGAACAGGTCTTCAGAAATCAAAACAAATGTCAGTCGATGAATTGGAAGATGGTGTGTTTGGCAGACCAGTACATCTCCCATGTCAGTGCCAGTATCCTTGGGTCGGTGCATGATGCCTTTATCCGGAGGAATAGCAGCATCCCAAATGTGATGGGCCAACTACAGGGGCACAGGATGTGGCTAATAGGTCATCCCTGGTTCCCATCCAGTGGATGTTGGTGAATGGGTATGGTGTGGGCCATAAGGGATAGTGTGTGGCTAACAGTTGTCCAACGATATTTGCAGGTGACTCAGGTTATCCCAACCTATCATGACTACTGATGTTCCAATGAGGCACATGGGCGAACAAGAAGGATTATTGAACGTACATTTGGCTTTCTGAAGTCCAGGTTTTGGTGCCTCCATCTGTCTGGTGGATCCCTGTGCTACTCACCCAAGAAAGTCTGCCAGATAATCGTGGCATGCTGCATGTTTCAAAACCTTGCCTTGAGACGCCATGTGCCTTTTCTGCAAGAGGAGGAGGCTGGAGATGGCCATGTGGTAGCAGCAGACCCTGTGGACAGTGAAGATGAGGAGGCAGAGGATGAGAATGAGAACAACAGAACTAGAAAATACTTCCGGGGCGTGGTCTGGCCGCCAACTGTAATGGAGTGCTCCATGCGCCGGGCTGGGTCGAGGCCGGCGGAGGGGGCACTACTGCATGCCTAGAGCCTCTCTCGTCACACCGGAGCCCCCTGAGAGAGCGCTGATCCTGGTCAATGGGGAGTCCTGGCCCGCGCAACGGCTATTCGAGCCGCTGATAGCTGACAGGCGGGCGTGGCCTAGCGAGGCTCGCCAAGCCGCGGCCTCAATTTTGGAGCGGCTCCGAAGACGGCAGCAGCATTTTGAGAGGCCGGGAGCACCTCTCTCCGGCTGCGCTGGACTGCGCGTGACCTGCCTCTGTGATATTCATCAGGGCTTTTCAGGAGGAGGAGGGGAGGGCTGTCTGCCCTTCCCCTCTGGGTGGAGGACCGGCTGGCAGCCTGGCACGTAACGGTGCATCTCGGCTCGGTGGATGAGCCCCACGGGAGCCTGAAGGTATGCTGGGCAAGCTCCACTTGTCATTTACAGTGTGAGGTCGTGTGTTGAGCCACTCCGGGATCCAGCTTATCTAAATTTGGGAACTCATCACAGAGTCTGCAAGGAGCACTCCGCTGGGAGGTGAACAAGTGGGGGTAGCACAGTCCTACCTAGAATTCCTTGGGCAGAGAAGGGCGCCACACTCGAGAGACCTGGTTAGGGGGCCCGCCTCTGAAAAGTGACTCATTTCATCCGCCTGCCCATCTTCCAAGGAGCAGTGACTGAGGCCCTACTCAGCCAGATCACCTAGAGCTCGACTCTGCAGTTACCACCCCTCTAACCTCCACTCCTTCTTCACTGTTTCAGTTAGCCCACCACTGCTGGGCCTTGAACTGGCACTAGCACAGACTATCCCCAGAAGTCCTGATGGCGGAGCCTGTCCCCACTCGGGCTGTTTGAAGGTGGAGGAGAGAACACAACCTCCAGTCTGGATCCACTTATGAAGCCGTGGGGCCCCTCCATATGCTTGATGGATCCCTTACGACAGCTATGGTACCAGTAACTTTGCTGGCTCCGTGACAGATATCAGCGCATCTCCAGCAGGACCAAGGCCCAGCAGTTAAGTCTCCACTTGGCACTTACTCTTCAGGAACTTCGTCACTCTGGGGCCATGCCAAACGGGAAGTCTGTCGGTAAACACTCCCGCCAATTGTTGTTTTCGGAGGCCATTGTACAACCAAAAACCATGGCAGCGGAGGCAGTCCCTCCATGCTCCGCATCCTCACCAGTTGACCCTCCTACGTTGGAGGCAGCGGACCACATACTATTGGAGATTGCCGCTGTGGGAAGTCGTCTGGAGGTAATGGATTCCAAGATCTCAGACCTGACGGTGACCTCCTCCTCCATCTGAGCTGATATTGCTGGCTTCCGGGAGACGGTGAATGTTTTGGATCAACGCCTCACGACTATGGAGGGTCAGGTAGCAGCTCTGCCCAACCACGAGGCAGACTTGCGATTTCTACTAACAAAAGTCACTGACTTGGAGGATAGGAGCCGCAGAGATAATGTACAACTTTTTGGCATTCCAGAACACAAAAAGGGCTCTGACATCAAAACTTTTCTCAAATCTCTCTTGCCCGAGCTTACTGGGCTGGAGTTCTCGCCAGCATTGTAGTTCCAAAGGGCCCACAGGATTGGTCCTTTACATAAAGCATTCCCCGACAAGCCCCGTCCTATCATCGCATGTTTCCTGCGTCATGAGCAGGCCCGTCAGGTCATCTCAGCAGCCAAGTCCCAAGGCCCATATTCTCTAGAGGGACATGAGATCAGTGTGGCATCAGATTTTTCCAGACTGACCAATGATAAGCGGAAGGCGTTCCTGGCTCTTCGCCCACAACTCCGAAACCTAGATGTTAAATATGGTCTGTTTGAACCAGCCCATATGTGGATTACTTATAATGGCAAATTCAGGGACTTCACTGAGCCAGCAGATCTCAATTCCTTCCTGAACAGTCTTGTCTCTCATCCCATGGATATCGCCTCCGTGAATTCCGAACTTGACACCCTTACTCCTGAGGATCTCTCCACTGCTCTGCCTTCGTTGTCTCAACCTCAGCGTCCAGCCTCACAAAAGAGAGGCAGGATATATGACCACTCACTTAAATCCCTGGAGGGTCGCGAACATGTTCTACAATCGATGATTGATCACACTCCGGAAGAGGGTGGGGACAAGTCACGTTCCCCTTTGAAGCCAGCCCTCGAAGAGCACTCATAGTACTGGATCCAAGGGTGTCATGAAGATTCCTTGCTCTCAACCCAGCATCGAGCTCTTCTTCCGTGGACAGCTAAGTACCATATTAGACTATCACTAACATTGTCTTCCCTCCCGGTTGAGGGGGGTTAGGGAGAGGTCTGGGTCGGTGTTCTGTTTCTCATTGTCTTCCCCCTCGGTTGAGGGGGGTTAGGGAGGGGTCTGGGTCGGTGTTCTGTTTTTCATATCCTTGCTATGTCTGTTATGGGATTCTACTACTTGTGGGCCTGAAACTAGGCTAGCCTCATTATGACCACACTGTTGCACTGGGGATAACAATATGATCAGAAATGTGGAGCAGAAGCAGATACGACTGTCTTATTGAAGTAGTATTGCATAGGATTTTTGATGCAGCCTGTGCAGAGCTATTTCTTTCTTACTTATTAATGCTTTTTGTATGATATCAACTGTATTACATGGGTCATGCCTCTGGACAATGGTTGTGGGTTGAATTCCGGCCGCCGGACACCACCTTCTCCTTCTTCTCTGCCCCATTCCCCCATATTTCCTATTCTCTCTCCCCTGTAATCTTGTAGCCATGGGGTAAGTTCGTAGGGCGGGTACCCGGTGAAACTTCGGCCTTCAACACACCCCTGCTACTATGGAGATTTATCTCTCCTCCCCTGCCACATTTATCCCTACTACTCAAATTGGGGAAAGGCACTGACGCACCGATGGCATGTCACATGAATCATGGGATTTAGGCAGTGATTCTAAGTCCGGCGGGCGGCGGAGGCCGCCCGCCAGACTTCCCCCACCAAAATACCGCTGAGGGTATTTTGGGATTTGCCCTGGGCTGGCGGGCGACCGCCAAAAAGCCGCCCGCCAGCCCAGGGCAAATCAACCTTCCCACGAGGACGCCGGCTCAGAATTGAGCTGGCGTAGTGGGAAGGTGCGACGGGTGCAGTGGCACCCGTCGCGTATTTCAGTGTCTGCAAAGCAGACACTGAAATACAAAGTGGGGCCCTCTTACGGGGGCCCCTGCGGTGCCCATGCCTGGGGAGACCCGCCAGGAACAGGATGGCAGTAGGGGGTGTCAGAATCCCCATGGCGGCGGAGCGCGCTCCGCCGCCATGGAGGATTCTGTAGGGCAGCGGAAAACCGGCGGGAGACCGCCGGTTTTCCTAGTCTGACCGCGGCCGAACCGCCGCGGTCAGAATGCCCTGCGGGGCACCACCGGTCTGTCGGCGGTGCTCCCGCCGACCCTGGCCCCAGCGGTCTGAGACCGCAGGGGTCAGAATGACCCCCTTAGTCTGCATTCCGTGTTTCTCTCAAATCATTCTGCATTTCCTGGGCATTTCCTCGGTCATGTTGTATGATTACTCCCCCCTTTTGATAGTCCTAGTGCCCTGGACTAACCCTCCCTTGAAGCTCCTGATACTGGCGGTTCTGCTCTGCATGAGCCCTGTGACAGATCCTTTTGGCGATGCAAACTCTTTTATGATATATTATATACCACATCCTTTTTCTACCTAGAGGAGTGCTATCACGCGGCTACCTATCTGAATGATTAGCTGGCCTTTCTCCTTCTCCCCTGCACCTTCTCCTTTTCTTTTCTTCTTTGGTATGGCCCTCCGACATGTTTCATATTTCATATTTCGTGGTACTCCACCTCTTCGTACTTCAGGCTCTTTGCTCTTCATGCACTATCGCTCGGCAATATATGTCAGGGGGGGCTCCTTGTCAGTCCTAGTGGGCAATGGGCTAGCCCTTTGCTTTCATATTGCCCACCCGGGCACCCGCCCGGTGCGCAGGTCTTACAGGTTCTGACCCGCAGTTTAACAGGGCTTTCGGTGGCGAGCTGTCTCTCGCTCACTGTAGTTTCCATCTTTTCTTCCCTTCCCTATATTTGTTTCTTTTCTTCCACTCTTTCTTCGATCTTTACTCCTCCCTTTTCTTTTTTGTGTCTTTCTATTTTTGTCCTTTCTTCCTTCTATCTTGGTGAGTATTATTTATTTTTATTGCCATTCCCCCCACCACTATTGTATCTTTTTCTTCTCTCTACCTGGTTCTTTCATCCGTTGGACTTTTTTATACTTTGTGACCAAGGGTTTCCCCCCATATTTTCCCCCTTATTTATTTGCGTCTTCCCAGACCTCAAGTGCTCGGAGTTTCCCTACTCCTAACCCATCCTTTTATTTCATATCTTGCCGAACACACAATCCCTCGTTCCCCCTTGGAATGGATCCCTCTTACGCTTAGTAATGGGGTCAACAACCCCACTCACAGTCATATCTTGGAACGTACACGGCATGATGCACTATATCAAGCGTCAGAAGGTCCTATTTTATGTCCGATCAAAAAAAACTGACATTGCCCTACTACAGGAAACACATCTTTCCCCATCAGAATCCGTAAAACTCCAGAGGGACTGGGTGGGCAAGGTGTTATTCAGGGGAACACCATATATGCACAGTGAGATGCAGGGTTCGGGACGGAAATGCGGGGTAGCGATACTTCTTCGTCGGTCCCTACAGTTCAGGCTACTTAAGACATGGTATGACCCGGAGGGACGTTACGTTCTTGCCAAACTTACCTTGGGCTCCTCTACAATCTGTGTCGGCTCTATCTATGCTCCCACGGGTTTCAAACGTTCTTTTCTTCTCTCTCTTAATCGTCTATTGACAGATATTGGTGCCTCCCAATATCTACTGGACGGGGACTGGAACGTAGTGCAGGAATTTATCTTGGATCGATCAAGTGGCCTTGACGCGGGCAACAACACGGACCGGTCCCTTCTTCGTGACATTCTCTCAGACCATGGTCTGTTGGACCACTGGTGACTTTCCCATCCATCCGATCGTGAATACACCTTTGTTTCCTCAGTACATGGGACCCAATCTCGATTAGACTATTTTCTGAGCAGTCATCGGTTGTTACAATCAATTCGAACGTCTGAAATTCTCCCGGCTGCACTGTCTGACCACACTCCGGTTTTACTGGCTTTGGAGCTGGGGATGGTCTCACTTGCTCGTAAGCCCTGGCGTCTTCCAAATCCCAGATAATGAACCCCGAAGGGCAAAGAACAGCTTAGGGCACATGTTGCCGCGTATTTTCAGAACAATAAGGGCTCGGTCTCTTCGCCCCAGTTATTATGGGCAGCGGCAAAGGCAACAATTAGAGGACAGCTCATGAGAGATGCGGCCATTTCCAATGCTCAAAGGAGAGAACGAAAGAGCATACTAGAAGATTGCTTGGCCCAGACTACCTGGGAGTACACCGGAACACCCACTCAGTCCATTCGCCGCCGCCTAGAATTAGCCAAAATGGAGCTCAATTCTCTTTACACATCACGGGCAGAACATGCCTTACAACGACTGAGAGGTCGCCACTATGAGCATGGGGAAAAGGCAGGTCATCTATTAGCCGCTCAACTCCATCAAAGAGAGGCGGTATTGGCCATACCAGCCTTACGCAGACCCAATGGCACGTTCATCACATACCCTCAGGCAATTGCGGAGGAATTTGGTCGCTATTACCGAACTCTGTACACTCCAGAAACGACTGAGGACACTGCGCGTTTGGACACCTTCCTAGAAGGGGTGAATATTCCATGCCTTTCGGATGAAGGTAGAGCGCTCTTGGAGGGTGACATCAGTAAGGAAGAGATACAGCAGGCGATAGCCAACCTTCCATACCACAAGGTGCCCGGGGAGGATGGGTTCACGTCCGAATTCTATAAATGGACGGGAGCTGATACTGTAGATGCCTTATACGAGGCATTCCAGGGTGCCGACCGTACGGGTTCTTTACATCCTCTCTCCAATAAAGCCTCCATCACAGTTCTGCCCAAGCCGGGTAAGGACCCTCTTTTATGCGGTAGCTACCATCCCATATCTCTCCTCAATGGAGATATCAAGATCCTGGCGGGATCTTGGCATCCTGCCTTAAGGTCATCCCCTCCCTGATTCACCATACTCAAGTTGGCTTTGTACCGAACCGCTCATCTAGAAATCACCTCCGCACACTACTCCATACCATATGGACGACACAGGATTCACAGGAGGAGGCCCTGGCCCTTTCATTAGACGCTGAGAAGGCGTTTGATCGAATAGAGTGGTGGTAATTTTTAGAAGTATTAAAACGTTTTTGTCTTGGGACTAGTTTTATTAACATAGTATGCTTGCTGTCTGACTCCCCGATAGCTCAGGTGAATTGTGGTTGGTTTCTGTCGGACGTCTTCTCGGTCAACAGGGGGACACATCAGTGCTGTCCCCTATCCCTGTTAATATTTCTATTAGCCATAGAACACTTAGCGCAGCAATCCGCAGCTCCAATTTGATATCTGGAGTTTCAGTCCCGGGCAGCAGCTCCGTCATTTATTTATATGCTAATGATATCTTGCTCACCCTCACCGACTTGTCCAACTCCCTCCCGGCCCTCAAAGATATCCTGACGGAACTTGAACATCTTTCGGGCTACCGAATGAATTGG
This sequence comes from Pleurodeles waltl, assembly GCF_031143425.1. Classification (NCBI taxonomy): domain Eukaryota; kingdom Metazoa; phylum Chordata; class Amphibia; order Caudata; family Salamandridae; genus Pleurodeles; species Pleurodeles waltl. The sequence continues at coordinate 665,902,995 of NC_090445.1, read as the reverse complement.
GATAAGAGCGAGGCGCTTCCATTATCCCCTGTGACGGTAAGCGTCTCAGTCCGGGAATTTTCAATCAAATGGGAACAATCACGTCTTCAGTATCTGGGTATTGACATGAACAGAGGCTTGGAAAAAATGGTGACTGATAACCTAGATCCCTTGCTTTGTAGCATGAAAAGAGATTTTGAGAAATGGTCCCATTTGGGCCTTTCTATGTGGGGCAGAGTACAGGCGGTGCGAATGGTGACCTTACCTCGATTTCAATATGTATTGGGAATGCTACCTTTGCAGATACCCTTGTCTCTCCTCCGAGAGGTAGATCGGCGTATCCGGGCTTTCGTTTGGGGATCCATGCGTCCACAGTTACCCAGATCTGCTTTACTCACCAGACGTGAGTCTGGGGGTTTGAACCTTCCCTCAGTGGAACACTATGCCTTAGCTTTGCAGCTCTCACGGATGGTCTTTTTACTCCTGGGAGTACGAGATCAGCCGCTATGGGTGGAAGTCGAACGGACGCTTTCGTGTTCCGCATCCGGACTCCAAGTACTTTACAATGCAGGTCCAGTACCCCATTCCACCATCAATTCCATGGTTAGGGCCATGCAAAATGCATGGTGACGGGCACATCTCCTCATAGGAGTAGACCCCCAAGTACATGGTAGGGCACCAATATGAGGCAATAAAGGTTTTCAGATCGGGGGACAGACAATCTTTTGGAGGGAGTGGTGTTTGAAAGGTCTCACACGGGTGGATCAGCTTCTAACGGGGACAGATGGAAACTGTTCTCAGAGCTCAAGGAGGAATTTGATCTTCCACCCATCACTCTTGGCGCTTTATACAGCTTAGACATTGTCTGGTGAAATGCCTAGGGAATCCCCCCCGGCGACTTCCTCAATCCCCGATACTCCACTACTTGGAAACTTGGGGGTCAATTGAAAGGGGCAATATCAGGGCTGCAGGCATTGCTGAATCGGCACCTCTTCTCTCTCCCGCTCCTCATTTCCCTCAAGAATAAATGGCAGGCACGCTTATAGGTCGAATACGAACTAGAGGATTGGGCGGATTTGATCGAGGCCAGAGACCGTGGAGCACGGGAGCCCCGCTTAAAATTCAGTCTTTTCAAAACATGACATTATTGGTATTGGACTCCCCAGAAACTACATACTGCAGGGTTATTATCCCACGCCTCCTGTTGGAGGTGTCCACACACCCGTTGTGATTTGCCACATATTTTACATGACTGCCCGGCCATTCAGCCTTTTTGGCGATCAGTAGGGGACACCCTTAGAGAAGTATTACCCTTACCGTCTTCCCTCACCCCTTCCCTCCTACTGCTGCATGATACCGAAGAACTCCTTGATCTCTCTTGGCCGCAACGCTGTTTATTGCAAACTGCATTGGCCACAGCAAAGGTATGTATTCTCAGGCACTGGAGGGCAGCATTCGCCCCCTCTCATGGGGAATGGATCACTGCAATGTATCAGGCTGCCTCCCATGAACATCTCATATATGACTTGCAGGATCAAACAGATGTGTTCTTACAAACCTGGTCGCCTTTTCTCTCAGGGCCAGTGGGTTGAATAATCCCTACAGAGGTCGCAACACAACTGATCAGGATGGACTCCGCTTACATGGCACATCTACATTCACAAATCATCAGTGTGTTATTACACCTCTTTGTTTCGTGTCGATTTTGGCGGAGTGCACATATCCACTCCCCACTTGCCCCCTGTCTGGGCTTATCAAGAATGCACCGTCCACATACTCCCCCAACTTTCCCCTTCCCTTCTTTGTTCCTCCATTCTCCCCGTTTTTTTCATTCTTTCACCTTTTTTTTTCTTTCTCTTTCTTCCTTATTCCTCCCATTTGTGTTATTCTTGTCCCCCCTCGGTCACCACCACCATTATTATCGCTCTTAATTTCTTTTTCATTTCTATTCACACCTATGTCTTCACCCCCTATATACTACTTCTCACTCTACCTTCCGCTTACCCCTCCTCTATTCCCCACATTGATACTTTCTTCTTCTCCCCCCTCTCCTGTCTCTTCCCTTATTGCGACCCCATAATTATGTTCTTCCCTTTGTGTTTTTTTAGTTTTCTATATTTTCTTTTTTTCCTTCAAGTACACCCCCCTTAACTTTGACCCCATTCATGTTACTTTTTATCGGTATTCAATGACATCTACTCTTCTTAGTCGTATCATTATCACTGGGGCATTGTCCCACCTCTGCTCCTTTTGGGTCCTTCCTTCTCCAATTTGAGGGTAGGATGTTGCCTCTCCTTGCGGCCCACCCAGGACGCTGTTCTCCGCCTTAGGCTTGTGTCTTTGAGCGCGAGATCCTATACAGCTGTCTTTTCTCTGTATCCAGTTTCCCCCATGTGATATCCTAGTGCCTTCCATCCCTCTGGGACACCTGGGGACGGGGTTGCTAGAGAAGGCGGACCGGTTGGTTTCGTCGGGAGTATCTATATACATGCCCTGCATGGAGAGTCAAGGGGGGAATGTTAGAGGTCTAGAATGTTAGAATGTTGGAACGTTATTATGCTTTCATAGTATATCGGTAAAGCAGTCTTATTACGATATTATGTTAGTATGTTCCTGCTTTACTGTGTTGGGGTATGGTACGGTTGTCTTATTATATTAATGTGCTGTGATTATTCTCTTTATTCTTTCCTCATAGTAGTTGTGTGCTGTAGGCAGAAACCCTTCCATAACCTGTGTGACACTTTCTGTTGGTTCTATCAGACTTCGAGATGTAGGTTGTACATGAGTCCTGACGGCTTGTAAATTGTCCTCAGTATAATGTTTTTGAATATGTCAATAAAAAAGTGCAAAAAAAAAAATGTAAAACACTTCCAATGACACACAGTGTCAGATTTTTGTTTCACATTGTCACTGGCAGGCTGTGATTTCCCACTTCTGTGGCCATTCACTGTACCCTTTGGCAACTCTTTCTGCAGATGTTGGTGCCCCATTATCGCTCCTGATGTGTTCACTGCAGCCAACTACAGGTCTTTCTTATGTAAACATTACTGTACAGTTGAATTGCAATTTTTAAACCTTGTTAAACAAATACATACTTAAACCATTTGACATACTCCATATTTGTATTTTTTTTTAAGTGTGTTTATTGCAGTGCTATCAAGAAAAGGGAGAAGTGCAATGGGTTGGGGTGATGATGGAGGAAAGTCCAGGGTATAGTTCCAGTCTATTTGTAGCACAGGTACATTGTCCAAGGGGGCATAGGAAGGGGAGCAATGGCAGTTCAAGGTGAACAGGGTGACAGAGTGAGACACAAGGGTGACTATCAGGAGAGTATCATTTCCTTGTGGGGTCTTGGCAATAGTCTTTGGCTTCTGCCTGGATCACAGGGAACATTTGTGGGGTGGTTCTCCTTCTGCAGGGGGTGGGGTGCTTTTGGCCTGTTGGTCCCGTCGCGGGGCCTCCTGTCCACTAGTGGCATCGCAGATGGAGGGCTGTTTAGTAGTCTGGCTAGTGGCAGGGGCCCTCTGGTGTGACACTGCCTCCCTCATAATGTTGGCCATGTCTGCCAGCACCTCTGCAATGGAGACCTGGGTGGTGTTAATGGCCTTCAAGTCCTCCTTGATCCCCTGGTACTGTCCCTCCTGCAGCCGCCTGTTCTCCTGCAACTTGTCCAGGATCTGGCCCAGCGTATCCTGGAAATGTTGGTATGCTCCCAGGATCTCAGTGAGTGCCTCCTGGAGAGTCGGTTCCCTGGGCCTGTCCTTCTCCTGGCTCACAGCAGTTCTCCCAGCTTCCCTGTTGTCCTTTGCCTCTGTCCCCTGAACCGTGTGCCCACAGCCACTGACCCCAGGTCCCTGATTGTCTTGGGTTTGTGGTGTGCCCTGGGGTCTCTGTAGTGGTGGACAAACTGTTGATTGATGTGTCCTGAGGACAGAGGTATGGGCACGCTGGGTGGGTGCTGTGGTAGTTTTTCCTGAGGGGGGAGGCTCTGTGGTGGTGTGTGACTGTGCCTGGATAACCGACTGTCCGGAGGTCCCTGATGGGCCAGGTTGGACATCCAGATCCAGGTGAGCAGAGTCGCTGTCATCACTCTGGGCCTCTTCTGTGGGGGGACTAGATGTTGCTGGCACCTCTTCTCCGGTGACATTGGCTGGGATACCTGTGAGGATGTAAATGCAGTGTTATTATTTCTGTGTGTGACATATTGTGCATGGGTGGGTTACCCTCTATGGTTGTTATTGCCCTGGCAGCTTTACCTTGTGTGAGCTGTTATGTGGTGGGCTAGCTGATTCTCTCTGGTGTGCATGCTTTAGTGATGGGTGTCCATGCAGGTCTGTGAGTGGTGTCCATGCATTGGTGGTACATGCAGGGCTTGACATTGGGATGAGTGGGTTGTGATGGTGGGGTGTGTGTGGGAGGTGGTGGAGTGATGGGAGTGAGGGTAAGTGTGGGGGTATGTGATGGCATGCAGGTAAGGGGATGGAAGTAGTAAACAGTTGACTTACCAGAGTCCAGTCCTCCTCCTACTCCTGCCAGGCCCTCAGGATGCATGATTGCCAAGACTTGCTCCTCCCATGTTGTTAGTTGTGGGGGAGGAGGTGGGGGTCCTCTGCCAGTCCTCTGTACTGTGAGCTGGTGTCTTGCTGCAATGGAATGTACCTTCCCCCGTAGGTCGTTCCACCTCTTCCTGATGTCATCCCTTGTTCTGGGGTGCTGTCCCATGGCGTTGACCCTGTCCACAATCCTCCGCGATAGCTCCATCTTCCTAGCAATGGATATCTGTTGCACCTGTGATCCAAATAGCTGTAGCTCTACCCAGATGACTTCCTCCACCATGACCCTTTGCTCCTCCTCAGAGAATCTGGGGTGCTGTTGTGGTGCCATGGGTGTTGTGTGAGTGTTGTGGGTGAGGGTGTGTAGGGTGATATGTTGAGGTGTGTGTTGTGAGGTGCGTGGGTGGTGTATAGGTGATGGTGGTGTGTGTCTCTGGCCTTGTCTGTGGTCGTGGTGCCTGTCTCGTGCCAATTGCTTGTATTCGTAAGGGGTTGTGGGTAATGTGTGTGTGTTTTATAGTGGTGTGGGTGTGTGCGTGCAGTGTGTGCATGGGTGTCAGGAGTGTGTAGTTTGAATTGACCAATGTGGTGTTGTTTTGTATGTGTGTGTGTATTTTGAGTGCGGCGGTATGTTCCGCAAATGTTTTACCACCATTGAATGTCCGCCATGGTGATTCGTGGGTCATAATGTTGTGGGCGTTGTTCTGTTGGTGTAACGGTGTGGATTTTGACTCCGCCAGTTTATCACTGACCTTTGATGTGGCGGACTTGTGTATGTGGCTGAATTGTGACAGATTGTTGTGTATCATAATATGGTGAACGGATATCCGCTGCGACGGCAGTATGTTGGTGGCAGTCAGCATGGCGGTAAGTGGGATTTACAGCCAATGTCATAATGAGGGCCTTAATCACCCCATGTCTAAAACCAAAATGAATGCGTTCTTGTGTAATATAACTGATGCTCATGTAAAGCTCTCCAGTACCTTTGGGTCAAGTCTGCACTATATAAAACTGCAAAAAAATAAAATAAATTAAGGGGCGCCTTATGAGGCTGGTGGTCTTGAGACTGCCAGCCCGGCAGTGACTGTTGGACCATCACACTCCAGACAGTCCGACTGCCACATTCTGATACCGGTGGTCCGAACACCAGGGGGAGACCATCACAAATAAGGTTCCCAATGGGCTGACGGTGGTCCGGCTCTTGGCCAGCCACGGCGGTACTGAACTCAGCGCTGCCGTGCTCATCATGGCTCCTGGGTCCACCCGCCTTTTCATGAAAATGGCATGGGCAGTGCAGGAGCCCCCCTGCCCAGCACCCTTGGAACGCACACTGTTGGCTTTGTGCACATTCTGAGGGTGCTGGTGTGCTACGGTATTGGCCTTGGCTCCCTTAAGGGAGTTGAGACCAATACCATAGCCGGCAGGAATGTCGTAACACAATGTTCCTGCTGGTCAGCCCCCAGGAACATTGTAATACAAACCCTGCTGCTTTGCCGGTCCCATGGTGGGACCACCGAAGTCGTAAGAAGCCCCAAAGTGTTTTCCAAACCTCTCTCATTAGGCTATATTTGGTGATAGGTGTGCTACTTCTGGGCTTTTTTTTCTCTGGTGGCCATCTCGGGAGACTTATTTGTTATGAAGCTCCCTAATTTGCTTATTTACTGCAGAATCCTCAGTAGAAAATGTGTTCAGTTTTCCACTTTGATTCCATCAAGATTGCATTCAGATTCGCCTAAATGGCACTTTAGTTGCTCACAAGAACACTGTAAGCTTCTGATCACTAGGGAGCCATCTGGCAGTCTGCTGCTGGTGTTGAAAGTGCATGTTTCAGTCCGCATGCCAGAATGTTTTAATGAAATAGACAAGAAAGATATTTGAGAACTCACTTAAAACCTTAAAACATGTACTCATTTTTCTTTTACAGCACTAGCCATAATTTATATGACACCATGAATCCCCTCATTTTGATCCCTTCTAAATTAACAGTTTTAAGTTTTATCATTTGATTCAATCATGATGGCTTCAGCTGTGCCACACTTTTGTTATAAGTAAGACCGTTGGTTCTCTGGTGCTCTAGTGCTCCTTTAGAAAGCTGCAGCAGAACTCAAAGGAATCTAATGATAGGCTGCTCCTGTTGAAAGTACATTTTTACTGAGAATGTCAGACTTCGTTCTCATATGGCTGAGAAAGCTAGTGTGAATTTTGAGAAAATACACTCTCATTTTAGCAGTTGGAGCACCCATCATCACAGCTATGGGAAAATCATAAAAGAACAGTTTTCTTTCAAACATAATTCATGAAATCCCAGTGGAAGGCTTTTTACAGTGTAAAAACTCCACAATTCTTAAAACTAGTTTGGCTCCATCAACAATGATTTATGCTGTAATTAAAATCTGTTATCACCCTTTATATATTCTCCTTGTTGTGACCCTCAAAACCTGACATTCACTACACATAATACATCTACTAACTATAACTCGCACCCTAATGTAACTATAACTCACGCCTTCACCATGCACAGCTAATTACCCCACATATTATATCATTGATGAGATCCTGTAAGCATTTTTGATATTCTTACTGCAACATTTGTAATAAAATTATTGATGAGAAAACTGTGCATGTCAAGGGCACAAGTTATAGTTACTTGAAAGAACTCTAACTATAACTGCTGAATTTCTATGGTTTTGTATGAGTAAATTCAAAACCTAAATATGCCTGTAACCTTTGTTTTGTTCAGTGAATTTACATACATATATTAACAAACAACAGCTGGGACGTCACACTCCACAAAGCAATTTCACCAGATTTTCAAATTGAAAATGTGCTGAAATCGCTTACTGGAGCGTGACGTCCTTCTGTTGCTTGTGAATTTAGATTGGGAGGGGTGGTTACACCATCAGCGTCAGCACCAGCAGAAAGAGCACAATCCAGCCTGAATGTGACCATGCAGAGGATATATATATGTGTATATATGTCTTTACCGAGGGAGCCTGCTTCACTCTGCAATTTGTTCTTCGAGCAATCCCAGGAAAAGGCACAAATCCACTATGACTTATTGCTTTTTTTATAAAGAATTTTTTGTTTCATAACATTGAAAGTGAAAAGTGCGAGGTGCCACCAGAAAAAATGGCCTACGCATTTCGGCAGAAGCCTTCGACTGGGCAATCCCATAGTGTAGTGCAAAACATATATTTAAAGGATCACACTCCTTTTGTCTACACCTCCTCCATAAAGGTACATACACATAAAAAGGACCATGATGTTATATGTAACTTTCCTTTTTCCCAAATCCTCACAACATTTACAGCGTCTCTCAACGCAGTATTTCTATATCTTTTTCAATAGGGTACTTCCCTTTGGAAATATTTTCACTAATTTACAAGTAAACTTGTTCAATTAAAAAGATCCACCTTATTTCAAAAAATATGTTCCTTAAGTAATTTATTACGCACCTTTTGGCTCTTCTCCAATCTATTTACAAAAATTCATCACAATATTTTTTTTTTGTCAAAATGCCTTTCAGTCGATAAAGTTCTATTTTGGGGGCGCATATATCCCTGCAAATTTTACTCAATAAATAGCTAATTTTCATAATTAATTTTACAAGAAAATATTGGCCTTGCTGATGTCTTTTCATAATTTTAACTCATTAATAACATTAAAATGGTGTCTTTAACATAGTTTCTTATTTTTATGTTTTCACAAGTTTCCACTCTTCAATAATATGCCTTTCGATCGATAAATTGCACTTTTTTTCCCAATAAAGTGCATTTTGTTTGGGGCACATATCTCCACATATTTTACCCTATGGATCGCTTAGTCTCATAATTCACTCTATAAGCACATAATTTTAACTCATTAGTAGCATTAAATGGCATATTTAACTTATCCACATATTTTTGTATTTATTTTCACAGGTTTCCACTCCTTCAATAATGTATTTGCATAATTTGTAAAGGCACATAAGTCATTAGCAAACATAATTAAATTACAATCCTAGTAAAGTACCCAAGACTTCCTCCACTTTCCAATCAACCGTTATCTTCATAAGAGAGAGCCATATACTGATTTTCTTACATTTCCAATAGAATACACCCCAGTTTATCCTGCATTGATTCTCCATGGTTTGAGAAGCACAGAATGAAATACAATGTGTATTTTTTCTCTCTCTCTAAATATTTTGTCCAATCCAACTATCTGTTCACAAATGGACAGAAAGTTCTGCATCCGCGTTCAAGCCCCTGGGTATCTCAGTTCCAATCATCATACTTCATCTGGATTCTGCTCTCCTAACGGTCAATTCTCGATCTCCACCTCTAATGTTGGGCTTTACATCATGAATGCCAGAGTATCGCACATTGCCACAATCCTCAGCATGATGTTTCCATATATGCTTGGCGATAACCTATAAATAATTTCTATTGGAAATAGCTCTTAAGTATTGTAATATACGTAAGTTCAATTTATTTACAGTGCTCCCTATATATTTTTTTCCACACTGAAATTCTAGAATATAAACAACAAATGATGTTTCACATGTTATCCGTTCTTTAATCCTCTTCATGGACCCATCAACACATTTAAGTTCTGTCATGTTTTTGCCATATTGGCAATCTTTACATTTGACACATTTAAAGAAGCCTTCCATTTGGAGCCAAGTTTTTGTCCTACTCCCCTGTGAGGGTAGAAAGCTTCTAATCAGCAAATCATTTAGGGATGGACTTTTCTTGTAAGTGATCCTTGGATGTTCCGTCACCCATTTTCTGATTTCTTCATCTTTCTTTATAACCCTCCAGTTTTTCATTAGGGACATTTTGATTTCTTTATGTGATCGATTGTAGTCCATAATATATCTGATAGTTTGATCCTGATAATTTCTCTTGTCTCTTGTATTCTTTGTATTTTTGGGAACCAATAAATCATCTCTGTCTTTTTTTCATAGCTCTTTTCATAGCATCTTCCAACACAGATATTGGATACCCCCTCTTAATGAATCGCTCATAATTCTCACTTTCCTGTGCCTTAAAAACACTTACTTCAGAGCAGTTTCTTCTACCTCTTAAAAATTCTACATAGGGTACACTCCCTTTCAGCGCTTTGGAATGTGAACTGTTGGCAAATAAGATGCTATTACAGCTAGTGGGTTTGCGACATAATTTTGTGCCGATCTTCTCATGTTCAATATAAACTTCAATATCCAGGAAGGTAACTCTTTCTTGATTTATTTCAAATGTGGATTGCAGTCCCAAAGCGCTGTTTTTAAATGAGTTCAGGAACAGCTCTAATTAATTTCACTCCCCCTCCCAGACAAGGAATAAATCATCAATGAATCAGACCCATAGGACCACCTTTTTGAGAATCTCAGTATTTTCTTCAGTCCATATACGTTCTGCTTCCCAGGGGCCCATTGTTAGGTTAGCATAAGTGGGAGCAATAGATGTTCCCATCGCTGTTCCTTTCTTCTGAATATAATGATTGCCATCGAAAATGAAAATATTAATGGTAAGACAAAACTCCATCATTTCTAACACCATTTGTGTGTGCTCTAATAGATTCAACGATCTACTATGTAGAAAATATACACAAGCTTTCAGACCATCCGCTTGTTTAATTGAAGTATATAATTATACAACATCTACTGCTGCCATTATGTATTCATGTTTCCACGGTATGCCGTTGATCCATCTTAGGAAATCCATGGAGTCTCTAAAGTAAGATGGAAGCGCCGTCACATATGGAAATAAAAAAATATCTAAGAATCTTGATGCATTTTCCAATAATGAGTCACAAGAACTAATTAATGGACATCCTGGAGGATTCTTCAATCTATTATGCATCTTTGGTAGTATACATATCTTTGGTGTTGTGGGATGGCTTTTTCTAATGTACATCAATTCCTCGTCTTCCAATAAGCCTTTTTCATGCCAGTTGTTCATTTTCATATGGAGATCTCTCATAATTCCTTTCATGGGGTCTTCTCAATTGCTCAAAATTATCTTGAATTGTTAATTGTCTGTTGATCTCCTGAATATATCTACTGCGATCTGTAAATATATATATATATATATATATATATATATATATATATATATATACATACATACATGTATATATATATATATATATATATATATATATATATATATATATATATTTATATATATATGTGTGTGTGTGCACGCACACACACTACAATAAATTATTGTCCAACTAATTTAATACTTTAAATAGATTACTTTGAGGTCAATATTTATTTTAAAAGAACAGTAGGCTTGCATTTTTTGGGGAGATATTCTCTTCCACAATATTTTTGATACTATGGCTCTCATTATGATGCCGCCTGTGAATGTCATTCTGCCATCAGGCCACACGGGCAGCCTGAACCCCGCCAGCTCATATTTGAGTTCCGCACTGGACCAGCAGGTGGAAACAGTGTTTCCATCGGCTGGCCCAGCGGGGAACAGGGCCTTAACATTAGGAGCCGGCTGCAATGTAGCGGTGCGGTGGCTGCAGGAGCACCTGTCACGCATTCCACTGCCCGTTTTTCAGGCAGTGGAATGCACGATGGCGCTGTGCATGGGGGCCCATGCACTACCCATGCCAAGTGCATGGGCAGTGCAGGGTCCCCCAGGGGCCATTGACAGGCTGGCAGATGGGGACTCGTAATCCCCAGGGCAGCTTTGCTTGCAGTGCTGCCCTGGCAGATTACAACCGCCAGGATCACCAGGCTGCAGGCTGGAGGCAGTCTGGCGTTGTCCACAGATGGACTGTGGCAGCTCCGCCACGGTCATAATGTGGAGTTCCGACCGCCATGACCACGGCGGTCTGGTGACCACCAGAGTAATAATGACCCTCTATATTTTTTGTCATTTTCATTATAGGTATTGGAAAACGATATTTTGATTAACAATATTTTTGACAAGATATTCATGTCAGACAATATGTTGTCATACAGCCAACTGTTAAAGCCCACCCTATGCAGGACACACCTTCTGTTTTTTTTTTTTCGTGGTCTTGACTGGTGGTCGCAACAGGAAACAAGCATTTGCAGTGCAATAGATCTTGCATATTTCAAACAAGTTAATTGTCATCTTTTGACAACAGCACCTTCGAGCAAAAAAAAAAAAAAAAAAAAACATGAGTGGAATCTGAGAAACGACGACTTAGAAACATCGTAAAATAAAATTAGCTTTAAAAAATAGAACTTTGCAATTTTGTTTGTCCTCCTGGGCACCTTTTTTGGCAGTCACAAGCCTTCTGTTAGTTAGAACAAAATTACCTCAATCATGTCGGGAGCAGTGGGCTGGCACTTATCAAGTTGAAATCAATTAGTGCTTGGTCCCTGCTCCACACAGAGGAACGGAAATGTTGCCAGACATGCCTCGACGAATTACGAGGCTGTAAAGAAGACTGTCACACAAACCAACAAATGGTGAGCGACAGGCAGGCTCCAAGCCCTTTACTGAACACAACCGAGTCTTTCATGCGAGACACATGCGCTAGCACATGCACTCGCAGGCTCAACCCTAACAAATGACCTGAATAAACTTCAGTGTCATTGCTGTTTTGCGTGGTGGACTTCCTTTGATGGCCAAATGACTTGCACAGTCTTATAATACTTTCATAAAAAGTTTATTTGAATTGTAGTCAATGCAGAACTGCATTTTGAATGCTACCACAAAAGAAAATACAAAGCCAAATTCTAATGCCCAGAATCTCATACAGCAGAAATCAGATGAATGCCAAATGTCTGATGAAGGATTGTGAAAGTCCTCAATTCTTTGGGGCAGTCAATGCATGATACAGCCATGTGCCACCTCCGTGAGATAAACAAACCAGCCTCTTACCATGCTTACCCTTGTCTTGTTTTTCTGTCACGTTTTGTCAATATTATCAATGTATATGAATATCCTTTTATTTTCCTGATCTAAGCTCTCTATGTAGACTGTGAATGTGAAAGTGAAAAGCCTATTCAGCAGCCATTGTTTACTTTACTTGTGCAATAATACATGGTAATTATGTCTCACTAAATGGATCATCTTGAATTTTTTGAACTATCATGACCTTTAACGAAAAGTATAATTAAAAAGGTATTCTGGATTTGTCTGAGTGAAATAGAAGAAGGACATGCCTCCACTTTCAACATGCTAAGTCCATGGATCTTCTCACTTTGGAACATCTCACTTGAATATAGGGTACCACAAGCAAAAATAAAAAAAATACACTTGCCTTTCCCTGCTGCTTCTTCCCTGTATTCCCCTCTGTTTTGACTCTTGATCCAGTCACCACAGGATACTAATTTTCCTTTATGTAAAAAAAAAAATTAAAGTACAATTTGTGACTTTAGGACTTTTTTTTATATCTATTTTAGGTCAATGTCAAAAGGTGTTGCCAGTTTGGTATTTTCACACATCTTTATTGTGATTCTAGTATAACAGCAAATACAAAACTCTAAACTAAATAGGATGCTTCATATTCCAAGGACAGTGGTGGTCCAGGTTGTCATCCGTTAGTCATACCATCTGGGCATTAAATAATATGATCATATATGAATGAATGCAATGCATGGGGCCTGTTCTGGATATATTTCATTGGTGCTCAGGTCCTGGAACACTTATTTCACATTATAGGAGATAAGAAGACAAGGTCACCGGGTGAACAGAGTTTAACCAAGGTCTAATCATTTGGTCATGTAGGCCCAAGACTGCAATGCAGGGCACTTTGTACCTAGCCCTGCAACGTTTTGAGCTATTGACGAATGCACTTTGAGACTGGTCTCTCTTTCCCTGTGTTAAGATCCACTGTGGTTAGATTCCTGTCCAGGACCACGGGTCCGTTCACACACTACTAGTGTTTGGCATGATTGAAAGTAGCACCATACCTGGCAAACAAACACATGCAGAGCAATGAGTTAAAAAAGGATTGCCATAGAACACAAAATTCCGTCACAAGTGACATAAGGAGGTTGGGATTAAAAACCATGACCACATTAAGAGTAAATAGCCGTAAACTGGTGTCTTGAGTGGCCATATCTTGGGGCATCAGCAAAGCCCATTGAACTGCTCGGCTTCCTGGGGAAACTTTTATAGTGGGGGAGAGAGGGAGCGACCCCATGCTGCCAAAAGACTCCTTCTACCATGGTTAATGAATACATCATTTTTTAAACTCAAAAGTTAGGGTCTCAATAAGGGCATTCCTGCTTTGCGGATTGTTTTTGCATGTGGAATATTTTGTCCTATATTGTTTCTGTCGGCACCCCAGTCATCTCTTCACACTCTTAATAGTTCACTAGCTTTTTCATGCATTCTCGCACTTCCAGAACTTGTTTGTTATAATTTAGTCCAAAGGCTGTTTGGGAAAAATTGTAATGTGTACTTTTGCTGAACTAGGAGGCATTGAGCTGTAAAATGGCTTCACCAAAGAAAACAGAATTAAGAGCATTCAAAGAGTATCCACTCTAATGTGTGCCCTCCTAAACGCCATCTCTCAATTATTTTCTACCTCACTTCTATTGCTATCCTTTCACTTTTTCATGTCCCATATCAGACACGTTCCTGTTTCAACTGCTACTGCCACACCGTCAGGCATAGTTTGATTACACTTATGGTTATCCTCACCTAGGTGTGGCATTCCTGAGGGTCTGGAGCACCGGCCTCCAAACGTACCCACACATTTCAGCTCATCTGAGTGGACCCTTCTCTCTTTAACAGAGCATTCTCACCTAGATAGGCATAAGATATGCCCATCTATTTCCTGCCCAGCCACATAGTCTCTCTGTCATTGTATCATGAAAGCCCGCTCATCAGCCTGTCCTACCACTGCTAGCACAGATGTTCATCTATCTTGCCTGTAAAAGGCAGTGTTAATTCCCTCTACTCATATGACCCCAGAAACAGCACTCACCTGCCCATGATGGGAAAGATCTATTTCAGGTGTATTACAGCAACTTGAAGTATGGACATATGTAGCCTTAAAATCTAGCGACGCAAAATGTGAGCTAGCCAAATGAAGGGATAAGCTCTGCAAAAGTGAATGTTGATTTATTTTGTTCTTTTGGAAAATACAAAGATTTTTATCTGGGCAACACAGTACTGTCCTTACATTTTGTAAGAAATTGGGGCATTAGTTGAGGGCATTGATGCAGACTCCAATCAATAACCACAATCCCTATTAGAGTGAATCATCAAAGTCACTAATTTAACCTGAGCTCAAACCCCTGGTACCTATGGCCTAGAGCAGACAAGCTTAACTTAGAGGCAAACTGTAATGTATGTATATAGCAATAAAACGGTAATAAAGTCAAAACACATGAAAAATCCCTAACCAACTTAATAAAATAGCGTAGAATTTGATAAATAAAATGACACCAAAATGACAAAAATCTAATAAAGGGAACCAGATTTCAGAATATGTAAAGTTTAATGTTCGAAAGAGCACCAAAATGTGTTATGTGCCAACCACGTTCACCTGGTTTCACCAGTACCTAAGTGCAAGTTAAGGCCGGCCACAATGGAGCATGAGTCAGATACAGAAACCAGGTTTTTCCCAGTCAGAAGTTTAACCTTTGGACTCAGTTTCTGAAGAGAAAGGCAAAAATCCACAGACGGGCAAGGCAGCTGGATGTGGCCGAAGAAGGTCCCATGATGTCAGACAGCCACTGGTAGATTTCTAAGAGAAGCCACTGACTTTTGGAGGGAAAACTCAAAGTGGGAGAAATTTAGATTTTCCTAGTAATTTATGAAGGAAAGTCTTAATTTTATTAAAGACACAGAGGGGAGTATTATGCTTTCTTTTCTTGTTTATTTTCAAAAGCAGCTGCAGTCAAGACAAAAAAAAAACTACAAATCCCAACAGGCAAAACGATAGTAGCCAATGGTAAAGGACGTGTAGTTCACCATAACACACCAAACACTAACGAGCTGCCCCATAATACTAACCTTGACTGAGAACAGCCCTCTTTTCTTGTGCGAGAGTTTAGAAAGTAACAAATAATGGAATGATGGAACAACATATGCAGGTTGCTATGAGAACGGATAAAAGTTCTTGTATAACAGTTACAAGTCCAGAAACAAAACTTGGAAGAATCAATGCGTCTTAATAAAAATGGTTGCTCTGTAACGTCGTTTATGCAGGAGCTCCTATAAGGCGTTGTGTGGTGGATGCCTAGGAATGTTGGATGTTTAGGAATGTTGATCACTGTCTGGAATCCATGTGTCATCCAGGTTCCAGATGAGGTCATTGGATCTTTGGGGAGAGAGCCTGGACGGTTGGTGAGAGTGGACGTGTTTATATTTGCTGTGGGTTGGTGGTATTCAATAAAGCTCATTTTGAAAACCAATTGCTTGAGCTTAACACTGGCGACGAGGTGTCACCACCAACCCAGGACCCACGGATTTCCTACCTGAGGGATCTTCTGTTTGCTCCTCATCGGGATCGGCCCACCTGTGGTTCCTGGCTTGGAGATGTTGGATTTGGGAGCCGGAGTGGTGGAGTTCTGGAGGTGCCGCAGCGGATGTTGACAACACCCTGCCGTAGTGGAGTTTTTGCGTGCTGGCACTTCTGCTGGTTTGCGTGGAGGAGTGCAGCGCACGTTTTGTATCCCGTGCTGGTGGAGAGTGCAGCGCACGTTTTGTATCCTGCGCTGGTGGAGATTTGTTTTTATCGGGTTGATTTTTTTTTTTGTCCCGGTTACGTTTTTCTCCTCTTTGGTGCGCGAGCCTTTCAACGGCTCCTCTGACAGTTTCCTGCGCGCGAGGTGCGCGAGGAACTGTACGCGTAGCCGTAGTGACGCGTCTTCTTTTCCTGGCAACGGAAGGCGCGTGCCTCGAGAAGCAATCAGTTTCATTCTCAGCACGAGGAGTGCTAAAGTGGCACATGCAGCCTTCGCGACGTGTCTCTTCTCCCTGGAAACGGGAGGCGCGTAGGCTCCGCGAGGTGCATTTTGGAACATTACACCATTAACTGTATTTGGATTCCATGAGAAGTTAAATTCGAAGATGTTTTGAACATTGCAATACTGAATTTTGTTTTTCCAAACACGTTCAGATACACTAGTATACTTACTCATATTTTGCCAGTATTTTGTTCATATCTTGCTGTTACTCACACTTATTCACCTTGTTTTAGGTATTTATTGTTAATTGTGCTGTATAGAGAGCTTAGAATGGCTACTCCCATGTTGTCTCAACCGCCCCCCTTTTTATCTGATGAGGGGGACCCCATTCTTCCTTGGAAACGTTGGAAGAATCTTTTTGACTCTTACCTACTGGCTGTTGGGGGGGAAACATTCTCCCCAGCCAGAAAACAGGCTATTTTATTGCACAATTTGGGAATTGAAGGCAGAAACATTTATGATAGTCTTGAAACCCTACCTGTAGGGGGAGCTGAGGGGGAACCCAGAGATATTTATGAAATGTCAGTAGCGATATTGGCTTCACATTTTGAATCCAGGCTCAATATTGTTTTGGAAAGGCACACATTTTTTGCAAGATCCCAAGGAAAATCTGAGAGTGTGGGAAATTTTGTTGCTGCATTACGCACCTTAGCACGTACTTGTGACTTTGGCGATATCACAGATTCCCTCATTCGCGACCAGTTAGTGCGCTGTACAAACAATAAGAGGGTTCAAGAGAAGTTGTTGACGAGGAACCCTGATTTGAAAGAAGCCATTGCAATTGTTGAAGGAATGGAAAGTACTAGCAATTGGATTAAGGAAATGAATAACCATGAAGAGGACAATTTGTCCAACGTACAAGCGCCTTTGGCACGAGAAGAAGTTTTAAGGGTCAGCAGCGACAACAAAGCACCTGTACTCACTCAGGAGAAAAGAAAAGAAACCAAATTTCAGCATTGTTACCGCTGTGGCAACTCTGGACACACGGCGAACAGTTCGGATTGTTTTGCAAGGAACTCTTTATGTAGGAAATGTGGGAAAAAAGGCCACTATGCTAGGGTCTGCAATAGTGACAAATGTAACGTAGATTCTATTGCTGATAACACTAACAAAATGATTTTGTGTATTGATCATGAGATTAACCATGTTGAGAACGATGGTGGTGTAGTGGATGTTGGGCCAGTCGTCATGCCTGAGTGTGCTATTAGACTTGACGGCAGAATAGTTACAGTTTTAGCAGACTCAGGTTCTCCATACACCATGGTGGGGGACAAGAATTGGCGAGCAATTTTTGGGGAAGACCTCCATTCTCTAATTAAACCTGATATCAATCCGGTCGGTTATGGTGGTGTTAAGATAGAAGTAATTGGATACAAAGTTATGGAGATCCAATTTCAAGACAAAACCACTGTGGGGAAGGTTTACGTAGCAAGGCGTGGAAATAATCTGCTACGGTGGCGTCATCAGCGTGACATGGGGATTAAGTTAGACCCCAACTCTGAGTGCCAAGTTATGGTAGTGAATGTTGAGAATAACGATTGTGAGGTTCCCAAGGAATTCCCCCAGGTGTTTAGTGACAAATTAGGATGTTTAATTAATTTTGAACACAAAATTATTCTGAAGAAAGGTGCTATTCCTTCTGTGCACAAAGTGAGGAGAGTTCCTAAGTTGATGATAGAACCACTCAGAGCAGAGTTGAATAAGCTTCTGTGCGCTGGTGTAATTGAAGAGATAGAATCGTCTGAGTGGTTGGCTCCCATTGTCCTAGCACCGAAAGACAATGGGAGACAGATTCGCATGTGTGTGGATCTTAGAGATCTCAACAGGCATATATGGGTTGATCGTCAACCTTTACCCAACATTTCTGAAGAGTTGTCTGGTTTGGGTGGCTCAAAGGTGTTTAGTGTATTGGATCTATCCTCAGCCTATCACCAAATCGTTTTACATCCCGATTCCAGACACCTCACGTCATTTGTAACGCCTGTGGGAGCCTACCGATTTTTAAGAATGCCCTTTGGGTTGGCTTCCGCGGCTGCCTGTTTCCAACGGATCATGAAGAAGATCTTAGGTGAAGTCTCTAAAGTATTATTTTTCCAAGACGATATATTAGTCCATGGCAGTACTGTAGAGGAACATGACAAGGTTCTTAGAGAAGTATTGAGTAAGATAGCCTGTTCAGGTCTCACTGTAAAGAGGGAGAAATGCAAGTTTAGGGTTTCTTCGGTAACATACCTGGGCCATACTATTTCCAATGAAGGAATCAAACCCAAGTTGGAATTGGTTGATTCCATCATACGAGCACCTCAACCCAGAGACAGGGACGGAGTAAGATCCTTTTTAGGTCTAGCAGAGTATTACTCTAAATTTATTGCTAACTTTTCGAGTGTGACCCAACCCCTGAGATCCCTCTTGAAGAAAGGGTGTGAATTTATTTGGTCAGATGAGTGTGCAGCGGCTTTCACTTTTGTGAAGGATTGCATTGGGAAGATGCCCACTTTAGGTCATTTTGATACACATGCCAAGACCTTCTTGTACACAGATGCCAGTATCAGGGGGCTGGGAGCGTTTTTGATCCAAAGAGTTAACCAAGAGGATAAGGTGATTGCCTTTGCGTCCCGATCTCTCAAAGGGGCTGAACAACAGTATTCTGTTATTGAAAGAGAGGCACTCGCTTGCATGTGGGCAGTGAAGCATTTCAGATTTTACTTGTGGGGCTTACCTTTTATTGTGAGAACGGATCACAGGCCCATTGTTCAAATATTTTCTTCCAAGAAAGGGGAAGAATTGACACCAAGGATAAAAAGATGGGTTGAAGGATTAATGGAATATAATTTTGCTGTTGAATATGTGCCTGGGCCCAAGAATTTGGTCGCAGATTTCTTGTCTCGAACATCGATTGATGGTGACGATGAGTCTGAAGAGGAGGGAGAAGTTAACTGGGTGAGGGAGATGGCTGTTGGTGAAGATGAATGGAAAGCTGCAACCACTCAGGATTTTGACAGACATGACCTTATAGAGTTCGTTGTGGGAGGTTGGCCAGAGTACAAAAACATTTCAGATTCTTTAAAGGGGTACTGGAATGTGAGAGATGAACTGTCTTTGAGTGGAGGTTAATTATTCCGTGGTACTAAGTCCATACCTCCTATTAGTCTGAGTGGAAAGATTGTCAATTTGGCTCATGAAGGCCATTTAGGCAGGAATTTGACTAAATCAAGGTTAAGAACAGTATATTGGTGGCAAGGTTTAGACCAGGATTTGAAGCGGTGGTGAAAGATTGTGTGACCTGTGCACGGAATTACAAAAGCAAAGTGGTGGTGAAAGCTCCACTTTCCCCAGTTGCAGTTCCAGAGAAACCATCGGTGAAGTTAGGACTTGACTTTATGGGTCCTTTCCATCTCCTACCTGCTAATGAACGTTATGTCATGCTCTTAGTGGATTATACCTCGAAATGGGTGGTGACTAAGTGTGTGAATTTTGTAGACACCAGAACTGTGATTGAGTTCTTAAGGGAAGAATTTTCCCGGGAAGGTGTACCTAGTCACTTAATCACAGATAACGGTGTACAGCTAACTTATCAGGAAATGAAGTATTTTTTTGATTCCCTAGCCGTTGTGCATTTGAGAACGGCCTTATATTCTCCTCAAGCAAATGGCCTTGCTGAGCGCATGAACAGATTGGTAAAATCCTGTGTCCAGGAAGCAATTGAAACCAGAGTTTCTCTGGCAGATCTTCTAAGGGACCAGTGGTGGGCATATTGTAATACCCCTAATAGTATCTCTGGCATCGCCCCTTTTGAGTACATGAGGGGAACGTCTGGGTGTACCAAAATGTTCCCTGCTTGGTTTAGAAATAAGTTTAGTCAAGGAGATTTTGACCAAGAGAAACTTAGTAAGGCATCCGATCGTAGGCAAAATTACCAGTCTAAGTACAAATTGCGATATGATCATAAATATGGTGTTTCTGATGTTAAATGGAAGGTTGGTGACATGGTGTTGCTGAAAGATCCTGGGTTCAGAACCAAGGGCAAGTCAAGTTTCCAAGGCCCTTTCTGCATCAAGGAAGTTAGGAAGAATGTGGTTGTCCTTGGTAATGGAGATGTGTGGAGCATGTCTAGATTAGTGAAATGGAATAACCGGATGGCGGATTCCACAGACCCTGAGGAAGATCATCTCTTAAGTAGGTCTAAGGCAACACCATGCATCAAAGCTCCTTCCAGAATTCGTTCTAAACCAGCGTGGTTGAAGGATTATGTAACCTGCTAATTTGTATCTTTTATTATACTCCTCTGTGTATTGTAGATATTTCTGAGTCTCTTCACACTGTTTTGTTAAGAGTTATATTTTTTTATCTTTTTTTATTAATTATCTTTGATGTATGTAAAGGGGATGTGTTGTGGATGCCTAGGAATGTTGGATGTTTAGGAATGTTGATCACTGTCTGGAATCCATGTGTCATCCAGGTTCCAGATGAGGTCATTGGATCTTTGGGGAGAGAGCCTGGACGGTTGGTGAGAGTGGACATGTTTATATTTGCTGTGGGTTGGTGGTATTCAATAAAGCTCATTTTGAAAACCAATTGCTTGAGCTTAACACGTTGTTTAGAGATGAAGTCTTTAGAAGTAAGCCTGCTGAGTTGTTGAATTTGCAGGTAGGGAGGGACCAAAGCAAAAGGTAAGAATTTGTAGAGGTGGAATAATACTCGCCTCTGTATCTTTAATAAAATTAAGACTTTCATTCATAAATTACTAGGAAAATTTACATTTTATGACAAGACCGGAGGCTCCTATTATGCTAGTTTAAAGTGAATCAATTACTTTTAAAGAAGCATTTTGTACTGGCTTACAATAAAACACTTTAAATACATTCTCATTAGACCAGTCAGCCGATCTGAGAATGTCCTCAAGTCGGAAGCCGGCCCAGAAAGCCTTAGAAGCTATAGCTCCTCTAGCTGAATGGGCACCAAAGGCAGAAATATCGATGCCCGCTAAGGACATAATCCACCTGACCCATCGAGCCAAAGTGGGGGAAGACACAGGTTTGAAAGGTTTCCTGAAAGAAATGAGGAGTTGGGACGTTGAGGCATTTCTCAACTCGGCTGTCTGCTGTTCATAAACTTTCAAACATTGGCCCACACATAATTTAAGGTGGTCAGGGAAATAGGGAGAGAATACTGACAAAATATTAGTCTTAGTAGGTCTATGAATATTAAACATAACACCCATTGGGGTAAAATGACGAGCAGTAACATCTAAAGCTCTAACATCAGAAAGACACTTGAAAGAAACCAGGCATAACAGCATGGTAAGTTTAGCAGATAATGGTGGTCATTACAACCCTGGCGGACGGTGTTAAAGCGGCGGTAAGACCGCCAACAGGCCGGCGGTAAAAAATTTGCAATTATGACCGTGGCGGAAACCTCCAACAAAGACAGCCACTTTAACACTCCGACTACCACAGCGGTATAAACAAACAGCGCGGCGGTCACCGCCAACAGACAGGCGGAAGACAATGTACCGCCCACAGTATCACAACCTACCAATCCGCCACCTTTTCCGGGGCGGATTCACCGCGGATAAAAACACGGCGGAAACAGCCATTTCAAAGGGAAAACGCTCACCTCTACACACTCCACGAGGAAGGAGGGCACCATGGAGCCGGAACTTCATATTCTGCCAGCGCTAGTCTTCCTGCTCCTCTACGAGGATCATCAACACCGGCGGCGAAGACCACGGTGAGTACTGCACCTACGACATAGGGGAGGCAAAAACACAGGGACACACACACTCAACACCCCAACCCCCACCCGACCCTCACCCACTACAACACACACACCAATGCATATCTATACATTACAATAACACCCCCCAACCCCCCCGGAAGAATGCAAAGACAAAAGGAAATGAGTGGAACCATTGTAAAATATCAAAATACAGTAAGCAAATATATACATATATATATATACACAATAAACAAAATATACACCACGATTAGTAGTGCCCAAAATGCATGGGCGAGGCCCACACAAGATACCCGATCCAAACGGAGAGAACACTGCAGGGGCATCAGATCGAAATACAACAGGCACCTCAGGGAGAAGGGAAGGGGGGGCACCTCAGCCGGATGAGTGCACCACGCCAGATCCACGAGGGGGCTCCATGCCCATTGATGTATCCTGGGGAGTGCAAAGCCACAGTCTC
The DNA here is from genome assembly GCF_031143425.1 of Pleurodeles waltl. NCBI lineage: Eukaryota > Metazoa > Chordata > Amphibia > Caudata > Salamandridae > Pleurodeles > Pleurodeles waltl. The sequence goes on along the minus strand of NC_090445.1, from coordinate 665,880,371 downwards.
TCAAGTCTCTACAGTGGCTGGGTTGCCCACTGTTCAATCCTAAGGAGTGCAAGGCCACAGTCTCTCAAGTCTCTACAGTGGCTGGGTTGCCCACTGTTCAATCCTGGGGAGTGCAAAGCCACAGTCTCTCAAGTCTCTACAGTGGCTGGGCTGCCCACTGTTCAATCCTGGGGAGTGCAAAGCCACAGTCTCTCAAGTGGATGCTGTTCTCCACTGGTTCTGGAGGGGGACTGGTGCCCAGAGTGCTTCATCCTGTGCAGGACAGATGAAGTGGATGCTGTTCTCCACTGGTTCTTGAGGGGGACTGCTGCCCAGAGTGCTTCATCCTGTGCAGGACAGACGGAGTGGATGCATGTCTCCACTGGTTCTGGAGGGAGACTGGTGCCCAGAGTGCAGCACACACCCCGTGACGGTCCCTGTTGCGTCACTGCCCCTGCCGCAAATGGGCTAGCAGTGCTTTCCATGGCGGGCTTTGCCCTGTTCAGCGGTCCTTGCCCTGTTCAGCGGTCCTTGCTAAGGCGGTCCTTCATTGCCCAGCAGGGCTGTGGCTGCCGGTCCTTCATGGGTCAGCTGGGCTGTGGCTTGAGGGGCCCTCCTGGCCAGCTGGGCTGTGGCTGGCGGTGGCCTCCTGGGCAGTGACTCTGGCGGTGGCCTCCTGGGCAGTGACAATGGGGCTGGCGGTGGCCTCCTGGGCAGTGACTCTGGCGGTGGCCTCTTGGGCAGTGACTCTGGCGGTGGCCTCCTGGGCAGTGACTCTGGCGGTGGCCTCCTGGGCAGTGACGATGGGGCTGGCGGTGGCCTCCTGGGCATTGACTCTGGCGGTGGCCTCCTGGGCAGTGACGATGGGGCTGGCTGTGGCCTCCTGGGCAGTGACGATGGCGCTGACGGAGGCCTCCTGGGCAGCGGGATGATGGCGGTCTTCTCCGCCGTGCTGCTCCTCCCAGACTTTGGAGATTTCTTCTGCCCCTTCCCCACCTTGAGAGGAGTCACAGCTGAGTCGACACTCCCCCCGGGACCCATGTGAGCGGCTTGGCTGGCTGGAGTCTTCTCCCTCTCCCGCCGGGCACTGTCCAACTTCTGGTGCTTCAGAGGGGGGGACTGGCTGTGCTGTGGCTCCGTGCCACACTGGCTGGCCTGGTGGCCGGTGCACTCCACATACCTGTAACAACAGGCACCACTGGTCCCGGAGATTTTTTGGCTGAGGTGCTAGTACGGCACCTATGAGTTGGACGGGGGGGTGGTGGGAAATAGGTTAAGGTGAGACAGGAAAAGTTGTTTGGAGACACTGGGATGGGTAGCTGGAGGGGGGTTGGGAGTGGAGGAAGAGGTGGTGGTTGTAGGAGGTGTACGTTTTGTGGATTTGGGTGCAGGTACATGGGCTGGAGGCTGTCGTGAGGTGGATGGCTGTTGGGTGGGTGTGTGCCTGCGTTTGTGTATCTTCGGAGGGGGCGTCACAGACACACTGGGAGAGGACACAGGGGACATGTAAATGGTAGTGGGGGTGGTGAGTGCACGTGAGCGGGGTGTGGTGGTGGGTGTGCTGCTGCAGGACATAGTGGCTGTAGTGGTAGTGAATGCAGGTGTGAGTGTAGACGAGACTGGGAGGGAGGAGGGAGACGAGGAGGAGGGGGACACAGTGGAGGCAGTGGATGTTGGTGTGTCTGTATGTGTGTGATGCTTGCGTGAGTGCCTGTGGGATGTGTGGTGCTTATGTTTGCCTGAGCTTCCCTTGTGTGGTGAGGTGTGTGCAGGCTGGTCTGATGGTGTGCTTGGGATAGGCAGAGGTACAGGGGATTGGGTCTGGGTGGAGGAAGTTGGAGGGGGAGGCTAGACACAGGGACAATGACTGCCATCAGTGCTGAGGCCAGAGTTTCAAGGGTTCGATGATGGGCAGCCTGACCAGAATGAATGCCCTCCAGGAATGCATTTGTGTGTTGCAACTCCCTTTCTACACCCTGGATGGCATTCAAAATGGTAGACTGCCCAACAGTGAGTGACCTGGGGAGGTCAATGGCCTCCTCACTGAGGGCAGCAGAGGTGACAGGGGCAGGGGCTGAGGTGCCAGGGGCGAAGGTGATGCCCACCCTTCTGGGTGAGCAGGCACGGGGTGAAGGCTGAGGGGCTGCTGGAAGGGCGGTGCTGGTAGGGGGGTGGCGGCAGTACCTGTAGAAGTGGGGGGCACAGATGTTGCCGCCACCACAAGGGAGCTCCCATCGGAGGATGAGTCTGTGTCGCTGGTTGCAGTTCCTGTGACTGCCGTGGTGCTCCCCTCGCCCTCCGTCCCACTGGTGTATTCTGAGTCCGTAGTGTGGCCCTCCATGGCCATGTGGGATGCAGCTCCCTCGTGCTCCGGTGCCACTGTACCTCCGCCTGATGATGCTAATGCACACAAGAAGAGGGAGACCACAAAAAGGGGGGGGGGACAGAAGAAAGACAGGTTGAGTGCATGGCTTACCGCTACCGTTGGCGGACAATACAGACACAGCAGCCCCCTGCACTACGTCGCGCTGTTGGGCTCTACAGATGCAATTCCTGGGAAATGGCCTACAAGGCTATGGACGACATCTGCACACATAAATGACACAGGGGCATGAATACCTGTACTTGCCACTCTACAGAGGTGGGGTGGGGTGCCACATGGCTTGCCTTACGGAGGGGCCTTGCCTACGGAACTCGCCCTGGCCTAGGGAAACCCACAGCCCTCCACCCCCACCCAGACACCTTCACTGCGCGCAAAGTCCTCTGAATGATAGTGTACTCACCCCCTTGTGTCTGCTGTGATGCCCTCAAGCGCCCATCCAACTCAGGGTAAGCCACCGCCAGGATCCGGAACATCAGGGGGGTCATGGTTCGACGGGCACCCCTCCCACATTGGGAGGCCATCCTCAGCTGAGCCTCCGCCGTCTTCTTGCTCCAGCGGCGAATGTCCTCCCATCTTTTACGGCAGTGGGTGCTCCGTCTGTGGTGGACCCCCAGGGTCCGGACGTCCTTGGCGATGGCACGCCAAATATCCTTCTTCTGGTGGGCGCTGACCTACATGACATGTACAGGGGAAGAAGAGAAGTCATTACCAACTGCACCATTAAAATGAGTGGCCCACATCCCTACCCTTGCCATGTGGCACATGCATTCACAGTCCTTCATGCACGCAGAACTGTGCCCCCTTCCTTCTTACAACCAGCCCTCTCCACACAGGCATAGCCCATACAACATGCTCCCTGTGTACTTACCTGTTGGTCTGGAGGACCGTAGAGTAGCGTGTACTGGGGGATGACCCCGTCGACGAGCTTCTCCAACTTCTCTGCAGTGAAGGCAGGGGCCCTTTTCCCAGACGCATGAGCCATTGTCTCTTCCAGACCGAGGTCACAGCAGCACCTGCAGTGTAGGTCCTCTCCTGTCGAAGATTAGGTATCGAGTGATTCAACAGCTAAAAAATTGCGGTCACGTCCGCGGCAGTCACGTCCGCGGCAGTGCGTACCATCACCGCCGGCGTACATCGTCATTGGCTCCTGGGACCCGTAGGGTCCAATGTTAACCATTGCAGTATTGCGCCGCGGTCTTCAACTGCCTACCGCGACGGTGTACAACGCCAGTGCAGTTACCTCACAACCCATTGTCCCAGTTTAGAGGTCAGGCAGCCGCCATTTCAGGGGCCCACATGGCCTAATTACCAACTGCGTCACACATACCTAGGCCTTGTTTCACAACACAAATACAGGCCACATTTTGAGTATGAATGGTGTTCTGTGTAGACTGTGGGTACATACCTCTGAGTTGTTTGACTCTGTGGTCGCTGTTGTCCTTTATAGGCACCGTCCGCTGGGACATGTGAGGAGATGGCGGAATCCTCCGGTGTACCGACCGCTGGTGGACCTGTCGACAATGGAGGAAAGAAGTTTGATCATCACCTACAGGTTTGACCGTGCCACAATCCAGGAACTGTGTACCCAGTTGGAGCCTGACCTGATGTCAGCAATCCGCCATCCCACAGGAATCCCCCCTCAAGTGCAGGCGCTATCAGTGCTCCATTTCCTTGCAAGTGGGTCATTTCAAACAACAGTGGCCATGGCATCAGGGATGTCCCAGCCTATGTTTTCCAACGTGTTGTCCAGAGTGTTGTCTGCCCTTCTGAAACACATGCGGAGCTATATCGTTTTCCCTAAGGTGGAGGACTTGCCTACAGTGAAACGTGACTTCTATGCCATGGGACATATCCACAACATCATAGGTGCCATTGATGGGACTCATGTAGCTTTGGTCCCCCCCACAGGAGTGAACAGGTGTACAGGAACCGGAAGAGTTATCATTCCATGAATGTACAGATGGTATGTTTGGCAGACCAGTACATCTCCCAGGTAAATACTATGTTCCCTGGCTCTGTGCATGACGCCTACATCCTTCAGAATAGCAGCATCCCTTATGTGATGGGTCAACTCCAGAGGCACCGGGTGTGGCTATTAGGGGACTCTGGTTACCTCAACCTGTCATGGCTACTGACCCCAGTGAGGAATCCCAGGACCAGGGCAGAGGAACGCTACAATGAGGCCCATGGGCAGACTAGGAGGGTGATCGAACGCACCTTCGGCCTCCTGAAGGCCAGGTTCAGGTGCCTCCATATGACAGGTGGTTCCCTATTCTACTCACCAAAGAAGGTGTGCCAGATCATCGTGGCCTGCTGTATGCTTCACAACTTGGCTTTGCGACGACAGGTGCCTTTTCTGCAGGAGGATGGTCCAGATGGCGGTGTTGTGGCAGCTGTGGAGCCTGTGGACAGTGATGAGGAGGAAGCAGAGGAAGAAGACATTGACAACAGGGACTCAGTCATCCAGCAATATTTCCAGTGACACACAGGTGAGAAAACATTCCTGCCTACTACAAGTACTTTAACACTTCTACCTCCATCCCGTCTGTCGATTTCAACCAGTGTATGGTCACTGAGTTGTCATTTTCCCTTACGGTTTCACAGGTGTGGTTTCCAACGTGTGTCATCTGCTTAGATTCCTCATGGACTTGAGATGTGTGACATAGGTATGTTGACATTACATTTGAATAATGCATTTTGTCACTGTCATTGCTAATACACAATTTCGAAATCACAGACTGACTCCAGATTGTTTTGTGCTTCAAGGGTGTTTATTGAAGTGCTCAATATTGGAGAGGGTTGTAAAATGGTGAGGGGTGATGGCGGAGGAATGTCCATGGCAGAGTCCAGTCTATTAGTCTCACAGGTGCATTGCCCACATGGACATAGGAAGTGGAGCTGGGGCTGTTCCAATATAGACAGGGTTACAAAGTGGGACAGTAGTTTGACAATCAGGGTGGTCTCATTTCTTGGCGGGGGTCTTGGCATCGTGCTCTGTCTTGTTCCTAGATCTCAGGGACCGCTTGCGGGGTGGTGCTCCGACTGCAGGGGTTGGGGTGCTGGTATGGTGGTCCTGTGGCGGTGCCTCCTGTCCACTAGTGCCGGCGGAGGTGGTGGGCTGTTCATCATCCATGCTAGTGTCAGGGGCCCCTTGTAGTGCCACAGTGTCCCTTCTGGTGTTAAGTATTTCCTTCAGCACCCCTACGATGGTGCCCAGGGCGTGGCTGATGGTTGTGAGTTCCTCCCTGAACCCCAAATACTGTTCCTCCTGCATGGGTCTCCTGATACTTGGCCAGGACCGTTGCCATCGTCTCCTGGGAGTGGTGGTATGCTCCCATGATGGAGGAGAGGGCCTCGTGGACAGAGGGCTCCCTTGGCCTGTCCGCCCCCTGTCGCACGGCACCCTCCCAGTTCCCCTGTGTTCCTGTGCCTCCGTCCCCTGGACCGTGTGCCCACTGCCACTGCCCCCAGGTCCCTGTTGTTGTTGGGGTGGTGGGTTATCCTAGGTTCCCTGTAGTGGTGGACACACAGCTGATTGACGTGTCCTGGGCACGGAGGTATGGGCCTGCTGGGTAGGTGCTGTGCTGGTGTTACCAGAGGGTGGAAGGTCTGTGGTGGGCTGTGCCTGTGTGAGGGGAACCGACTGTCCCGAGGCCCACGATGGTCTGGGCTGGTCATCTGGATCCACTTGGACAGAGCTGCTGTCATCACTGTGGGCCTATTCTGTGGCTGGGGTGGAGATGTCTGGACCCTCCTGTCTGGTGACGTTGGGTAGTGGTCCTGTAGGGGTGTAAAAGCATGATTATTGCATCTGTGTGTGTCATGGTGTGCAATGGGTGGGAGACCGTGTATCCCAGTGCTAGCATTCCTGTGTGGGGGCTTGTGTGATGATGGTTGAGGGGGGTGTTATGGGTATGTGCAGTGGGCATGCTTTAGTGATGGGTGTCCATGCTTTATTGTGTCATGCAGGGCTTGGTGTTGGGATGTGTGGTTTGTGTTATTAGTACATTTGTGAGGAGTTGGAGTGATAGGGGAGGGGGCGAGGGTGGGGGTCTGTGATAGCATTCAGGTAGGGTGGGGGATATGATAGTTAAAGGTTTGACTTACCAGAGTCCATTCCTCCACCGACTCCTGCGAGGCCCTCAGGATGCAGAATCGCCAAGACCTGCTCCTACCATGTTGTTAGTTGTGGGGGAGGAGGTGGGGGTCCGCCGCCAGTCCGCTGTACCACCAGGTGGTGTCTTGAGACCACGGAACGCACCTTCCCCATAGGTCGTTCCACCTCTTCCTGATGTCGTCCCTATTTCTTGGGTGCTGTCCCACTGCGTTGACCCTGTCGACTATTCTTCGCCATAGCTCCATCTTCCTTGCAATTGAGGTGTGCTGCACCTGTGATCCAAATAGCTGTGGCTCTACCTGGACGATTTCCTCCACCATGACCCTGAGCTCCTCCTCCGAGAACCTGGGGTGTCTTTGCCGTGCCATGGGGTGGTGTGGGTGATGTGTGGGGTGGTGTGTGTTGTGATAAGTGTGGTGATATGTAGTGGTGTGTGGTGTTTTGTGCGTGGAAGTTGTGTGGGTGATGGTGTTGAGTGCCTGTGGCTGCTAGTTTGTGGATGGTGGTGTCTCTCTCTGGCCTTCGTTCGTGATTTGTGGTCGTAAGGGTTTGTGGGTGATGTGGGTGTGTGTTTTATATTGTAATGGGTGTGTGTATATGTATCATGTGTGTGTATTTGGAATTGTCCAATGTGGCGGTGTTTTGTAGAAGTGTGTGTATTTTGAGCGCGGCGGTGTGTACCGCCAATGGAATACCGCGGTTGAAAGACCGCTGAGTGGATTCATGGGTCGTGATAGCGCGGGCGTATTTCTGTTGGCGTGACGTGGAGGTTTTGTTTTGGCCAGTTTATCACTGACCTTTGGTGTGGCGGACTTGTGTGGGTGTCTGAATTTTGTCGGATTTTGAGATGTGGGTCATAATAGCTGTGGCGGAATTCCGCTGCCGCAGCGGTGTGTTGGCGGTCTTCTGCACGGCGGTAAGCGGCTTTTACCGCCAATGTTGTAATGACCACCAATATTTTCAAAGTAAGCATTAGATTATCTGGCCAAGAAATAAAAAGATTGAAAACAGCATTGACATCCCACAATGAACTGTATTTAGTTTTAGGTGGATTGGAAAATTTGACTCCCTTTAAGAGACGGCAAACCAATGGATGTTCTCCAACCGGCTTCCAGATGATATAAGTGTGAGAAGAAGAAATAGCTGACCTGTACAAGTTAATGGTACGATAAGTCTACCTTTGCTAGCTTTCACCGCCAGGAAATTAACGATAAAAGTTATATCTGTTGTAAAGGAATCAATGTGTTTTCCCACACAGCAGCTATGCCAAGTAAACCAAGCTGATCTGTATGCCATTTTTGTTCCTGGAGCCCAGGAGAGTTCGATGAAGTTTGAAGCTTCTGTTGAAATAGAAGGGAGTGGCTGGGATTCCCTGATATTTTCCAGGCCGAAAGGGTAGAGAGATTTTCTAGGATTAAAATGTGAGAGAGGCCGAGAGGGGATTGGACAGCAGTTCTGGAAAAGGAGGGAATAAGAAAGGGAAAGTCTATTGACAGTTCCAGAAGGGTGGGGAACCACACCTGGGATTGCCAGAATGGGACTATGAGAACCAAAATAGTCCGTTGACGTCTTGCTTGTGCTAGCAAACTTGTAAACATACTGAAAGGAGGAAAGGCATAATTGAGGGAGGTTGACCAATCCTGAGAATAAGCATCGAAGGCTAGAACTAAGGGATCTGGGCGCCAACTGAAGAACTGTGGAAGCTGTGCATTGACTTGGGAAGCGAAGAGATCTATTTGAAAAGGACCCCATTTCTGATGAATAGTGTTGAACACTTCAGGATGGTGCTTCCAATCGCTTGAGTCCTGAACATGATCAGAATGCCAATCTGCTACCGAATTGAGATTGCCTGGTAAGTACTCTGCATGGACTGAAATTCAGTTTTGAAGACAAAAATCACAAAACCCTTTTGCTAATTCTGCTAAAGGATTGGATTTTGTGCCTCCCAGATGGTTGATGTAACGGACTGCTGAAATGTTGTCCATTCTGAGAAGAACCGAACAACAAACTCTGTCTCTTGCTAGGCTTTTGATTGCAAAGGAGCCGGCAAGCATCTCTAAACAATTAATGTGCAACTTTGACTCCTCTAGAGACCATGTACCTCCATTCGAGATTGGACCACACTGGGCCCCCCAACCCAACAGACTTGCATCTGATTCTAATACAAGATCTGGAGCTGATGCAAAGATAGTCCTGCCGTTCCAGGGGTCTAATTGGTCTATCCACCACTGCAATTCTGTTCGGGATTCTTGATCTAAGGCAATAGTATCTGAGCAAGAGAGACCTTTTTGGAGATGACGAATCTTCAACCTTTGAAGGGCCGGATAATGTAACAGGCCTGGGAAATTGGCCTGAATTGATGAAGACAGACGGCCTAATTTCCTTGCTTGGGATCTGATGGAAAGAAGAGAACTACGTAAAGTTTGAAGAATTTCCGATTTGATGGATTTTATTTTTGCTGAAGGAAGGAGAAGGATGGCCGAAATGGAATCCACCAGGAAACCTAAAAACTCTATTCTTTGAACAGGAACTAGAGAAGATTTTTCGTCGTTGATAATGAAGCCGAGATCTGTGAAAAGAGTGCAAACTAGTTGGACGTGAGAAAGAAGAGACGTACGATTTTGGTTCATGATAAGGATATCGTCCAAGTAAATTATCAATCTGACTCCCCAAGCTCTGAGAAAAGCTACTACCGGTTTCATGAGTTTTGTGAAACACCATACAGCAGAAGAAAGGCCGAAAGGTAGGGAAGAAAAGTGATATGTCTGGTTGAGCCATTGGAATTGTAAAAAAGTCCTTGAATCCGGATGCATGGGGACGGTGGGATACGCACCCTGAAGGTCTTATCGAACCATCCAGTCGCCCTGAAGTAAAGAATCCCTGAGATGCAGTATGGTTTCCATTTTGAAGTGACAGTAGACAACATAATGGTTGAACTGTTTTAAATTGATAACAGGACGCATTTTTCTGTTTTTCTTTTGGACTAAAAAAAAACAGCTGACGAAGCCCGAAGGGTCGAGAGGGCAAGGGACAATTGCTTGCTTTCGAAGAAGAGATTGAATTTCCAAGGAAATTAAGTTTATCATTTCCAAAGAAAACTGGTGAGGAAGAGGAAAGATTGATTGAAAAGGCTCTGAGTAAAGCTCGATAGTGTATCCCTGAACGGTGTTTAAAACCCATGGATCTGCTATTAGTGACTGCCATTTTGGAAGGAACAGTAAAAGGCGACCTCCTACAACAGGCAGGCCAGAAGGTTGACTTACCGGGTTGCGAAGAGAACCTGGAACCACGATTGCCTTTGTTTCTGAAACCACAGTTTCTCTGTGGGTAAAATTGAGGTGTGTACTCCTAGTAAGAGTTGTTATAGGCGCCATGGGAACCTTGGTTGTTATATATACGGCCAGCAAAGCAGTTCCTGCCTCTGCCGGCCCTGGTGAAAACCCGACTGGAGAACATCTTCTTAAGCGATTGTTGAGCCTTGTCTAGCGATGCAAACGTAGCTAGATATTTGCTATGTTCTTTTATAAAAGAGTCACCAAAAAGAAGACCTTCCGCTTTGATCCCTGGATCCGAAACTGCCAGACACACTAGTTTAGGATCGAGCTTGAGCAGGAATCTCTTCCTGCACTCATGGATAATTGCAGAATTAGTGCTACCTAGTAAACATACAGCTCGCTGTACCCATAAAGACAAGTCACCAGGGCCAACAACGGCGTTTTCCAAATGAGCTGTTTCCGCCATGTCAAAAATGCAGGTCAAAGGCCCCACAATATCCAACAGTTTGTCTCGGCATGTGTACCAAGCCTTATCCACTCCTTTGCAAGGGTCCTTGCCAAGCTTTGTGAAAAAGTAATAAGGGAAGAGTCAATAGTAGGAGTTGCCAATATTTTTTAACATAGGGATGGACGAGGACATTCTGACTTTAATTTTGCTCTGACTTGCTTGTCTAGAGGAGTGCGTAATCTGGAAGTTACATATTCAGCCACATGGTCCACAGGAAACCATTCAGTGGAATGTGGATGCTAAATATCATTTGGGCCAAACATAGGTACCCCTTCCGCATCCGTGGCTTTGCATGGTTAGGATAGCTCTTGAGACACTAATTTGGCTTTCTTGGGAGGAGGAGGGGAGAATGAATCTCCATTATCATTGTCGAATTATCCTAATCAGGGTCATGATCATGCAATTCATCATCAGTGTCAAGAATTTTGGAAACAATAATAGGAGATTAAATATGTTTAGATTTGAACACACATTTTTTTGACGATTTACTTGAGGTCATCCTCTCCGTTAAGGGAGGCCTTGGAGGAACCACGTCCTCTGTCGTCTGTGAGGAACCCTCACCAATCATTAGCGTCACTTTGGAATTTTTTTATGAACAAGAACGCTTTCTGCTATCCCGCGCAGACTGGGTCAAAATCATCTTGGAAACCAACTTGACAACAGAACTTTCTAGATTTTTGGACAGTTTTTCTAATGATGCAGAGACTGCTTGCTCTACTGACAACTGAATAAAATCATTTAAATTGTCCTTAATAGCCTCCTCCTCCTCATTCATGGCATGGGAAATAAGAGAGCTGTCCATTTTTATGAGGAAGAATACAAATCGTAAGCTTGAAAAATACTGGTGAGGAAGAGGTTAGCCTCCTCACTGTTGCCGGAGAAAAAATGGGTAAGCTCCACCTATGGGAGGAGAAAAGGCGAGTGGTCGGAGGAACAAAGTGTGGTGACCAAAGGAAATCCGTGTCGGAAGGCCCAACGAGTGACTGCAGTAGAAATGAAGCAAGCAGAAGGCTTAGAGCACAATAAAGACAAATTGCTGTTTTTCTCCTCGACCGTCGTCTATAATGGCCACCGAGCGTTGAGAAGAGTAACGGAAGATTCCAAACAGTAAGGGCACGTGATGTGGAGCGCATAGAGCATGTGGCTACAAGCCGTCTGAATAAAGAAACAACCGCGCGATAAGCATGTAATAATGAAACTTTAAAGAAGAAATGACACAGTAAAATTTTACGTTTGCAAGGGTATAAAAAATAAAATACTTATCTTGACTGCGAGCAGCAAGAAAAGAGGGCTCTTCTCAGTCAAGATAAGTATTATGGGGGCAGCTCGTTAGTGATTAGTGCCTTATGGTGAACTACATGTTGTTTCCCATTGGCTACTATCGTTTTGCCTGATAGGATTTGAGGTTCTTTTTTTTTGTCTTGACTGCAACTGCTATTGAAAATAAACAAGAAAAGAAAGCATAAGAGGAGCCTTTGGTCTTGTCATAAAATTTTAATTTCCACCCAAACAAGGTTTCTCCCAAGCTGGACACGTTTGGTATTGTCGTTCTGTGAAGACTTAGACACTATTTTGGAGCTTGGATTCTTCCAGCGGGGCAATGCTGTAGGCTGTAGCCGAAGAAGGCTCCAAGAGGCAGAAAACCTTCTATGCGAGGTCCCGCTAAATCAGATTTGCTGCTGTGGAAAGGATCTCAATGAGAGCATGCTAAATCTATGGCTAAGCAGCAATGCACCGTGATAGGATTGGCCTATTAGGCTGATCCTGATTTTCGAGAGGTTCTTGAAGCTAAATAGTTTTTAAGCCCCAGGTTGCAGGAAATGTTAGGAGGGGTTCTAGCCAAGAGTCCAGGACCTTGGGGATAGTTCTTGGGGATCAGAACTCACTCCAGCAGAGGCTTGGAGCAGGGTCCAGGGCAAATCGTATTGGAAATGGTCAGCTGGGCAGTTGCAGGAAAGCCTGTTGTGTCCCTGACGTATGAACAGAAAGTCAACCTTATGAGCCTTGAAACCCATGTCTTAGTTATGGTTACTGGTTGGAGAGGAGTTCCAGTCTTCTAGGCTCTTCTCAGGTCACCAACAACAGGTCCAGAAAGTGTTCTGAGGAGGGTACTGTTGGTGCCACATTTATGCCTGGCACTAGTCTGTTGGTATGAGTAACTCCTTAGCATCCCTCTAACCAATATGGTAAAGATTTCAAGGCAAAACCTGCCCACTTTTGAAGTACTTCCTGTGTGCCCTACTGCACACAATCCCAATGTGTGCCCTACTACAAACAATCTCAGAGTGCACTTTTCTGCCTAAATCCAAGATGGTTAAACCCTTATCCTGCTCTGCAGAGGTTGTGTGCCCATGTCAGAGGGGTGGTCAGGGAAATTAGCAATCTTCCATCTGTGGTCACGCTAAACAACCAGTTCTAGGGGCTGTTCCACTCCCACTGGAAATGGAGTCTGCTTGAGTAGGTGAACAAAGAAGAGCCCTGCCAAGATGTCAACTAATATTTTCCTGTGATAGGATAGGCCTCTTTGAAGGCAATCAAGTTCCTAACAACAGCCTAGGTGGTCATTGTTCCAGAGGAGCAGAACACCTCCCCACACTCAAGGCCTTTGCCTCAGCCCTGGGAACAAGTTCACACCTCATCAAGGGGGCTATTCAGCTGCCAAATGACAGTTTGAGCTCATGCAGATGAACACCCAGAGGCATTAGGCAGGGAAAAGGTACCCATCTAAAACTGCCTTTTCTAAAATATTTATTACAAATATGACTTCACAAGGGAATTAAATTTGTAGTTGCTTCCTATCCAGAAATAACATTATTACATTTAATAATATATCACAATGCTTTTCTATGGAACAGCCAGCCTTGCCACAGTGAAAATAGCTTTTGGGACCTTTTCAATATAAGGATATGTTTAACATTAAACAGTTACATGTCCTACTTGTAAATATCCTACACCCTGCCTTATAGGCAATAAGGCAAACTTAGGGGTTAATTAATATTGAGAAGGAAGGTCTGGCTTGTCAAAAGGGGTTATTTTGTCAGGTCAAATTTTCAGTTTAAAATTGCACAGTAGGCAACACATGGCAGGCCGGTACACTGTCACTGTAGTGGATTGCATAACAGGTGCTATAGTTCACTAACAACAATCAACTTCCAGGCCTATTGGCCCTAGGTGCACTTTACATCACATACTAGGAACCTATAGATAAGTTAATTATGCTATTAGGGGTCTGTCAATGTTGTTATGTTGAAAGGGAGAGCACTGGTACTTTACCTCTTGTTAGAAGGGGTAAAGTCCACTGAGTTCTACAGCCAATAAAAACAGTCAAGGCAAAAGTCTGGAGGTACACCACACAAAAGAAGGTCAATCCATATATTTCAAAGCAAGGATGCCATCCAAGTAGATTAAAACTTCAATTTGGTGTTTGTTGTTTATTGTGTGCTCCACAAGCCTCTACAAAGTTCCTGATAAGCAAGAACAATGTGGCCCTGATGGATCAGTTCCAACTTCAAGCACCTGAAGTGTTTTCAGTGGGAAGAATGGAAAATTATGGTGACCTGTGAACATATTTGTGAATGCTCAGATATTTCTATTTCCTCTATGACAACTGAACTCAGATATCGTGCCTAACAGACCAGAAGCAATTGGCGGGGCTTGCTAGTGTGCAGTAGCACTGGAGGAGGTTGGCACTTGGTTCATTTGTGCTATTGGCTGTTGTAATTTTGATGTTAAATTTGAGGTTCTTTTTTTTTGTCTTGACTGCAACTGCTATTGAAAATAAACAAGAAAAGAAAGCATAAGAGGAGCCTTTGGTCTTGTCATAAAATTTTAATTTCCATCCAAACAAGGTTTCTCCCAAGCTGGACACGTTTGGTATTGTCGTTCTGTGAAGACTTAGACACTATTTTGGAGCTTGGATTCTTCCAGCGGGGCAATGCTGTAGGCTGTAGCCGAAGAAGGCTCCAAGAGGCAGAAAACCTTCTATGCGAGGTCCCGCTAAATCAGATTTGCTGCTGTGGAAAGGATCTCAATGAGAGCATGCTAAATCTATGGCTAAGCAGCAATGCACCATGATAGGATTGGCCTATTAGGCTGCTCCTGATTTTCGAGAGGTTCTTGAAGCTAAATAGTTTTTAAGCCCCAGGTTGCAGGAAATGTTAGGAGGGGTTCTAGCCAAGAGTCCAGGACCTTGGGGATAGTTCTTGGGGATCAGAACTCACTCCAGCAGAGGCTTGGAGCAGGGTCCAGGGCAAATCGTATTGGAAATGGTCAGCTGGGCAGTTGCAGGAAAGCCTGTTGTGTCCCTGAAGTATGAACAGAAAGTCAACCTTATGAGCCTTGAAACCCATGTCTTAGTTATGGTTACTGGTTGGAGAGGAGTTCCAGTCTTCTAGGCTCTTCTCAGGTCACCAACAACAGGTCCAGAAAGTGTTCTGAGGAGGGTACTGTTGGTGCCACATTTATGCCTGGCACTAGCCTGTTGGTATGAGTAACTCCTTAGCATCCCTCTAACCAATATGGTAAAGATTCCAAGGCAAAACCTGCCCACTTTTGCAGTATTTCCTGTGTGCCCTACTGCACACAATCCCAATGTGTGCCCTACTACAAACAATCTCAGAGTGCACTTTTCTGCCTAAATCCAAGATGGTTTAACCCTTATCCTGCTCTGCAGAGGTTGTGTGCCCATGTCAGAGGGGTGGTCAGGGAAATTAGCAATCTTCCATCTGTGGTCACGCTAAACAACCAGTTCTAGGGGCTGTTCCACTCCCACTGGAAATGGAGTCTGCTTGAGTAGGTGAACAAAGAAGAGCCCTGCCAAGATGTCAACTAATATTTTCCTGTGATAGGATAGGCCTCTTTGAAGGCAATCAAGTTCCTAACAACAGCCTAGGTGGTCATTGTTCCAGAGGAGCAGAACACCTCCCCACACTCAAGGCCTTTGCCTCATCCCTGGGAACAAGTTCACACCTCATCAAGGGGGCTATTCAGCTGCCAAATGACAGTTTGAGCTCATGCAGATGAACACCCAGAGGCATTAGGCAGGGAAAAGGTACCCATCTAAAACTGCCTTTTCTAAAATATTTATTACAAATATGACTTCACAAGGGAATTAAATTTGTAGTTGCTTCCTATCCAGAAATAACATTATTACATTTAATAATATATCACAATGCTTTTCTATGGAACAGCCAGCCTTGCCACAGTGAAAATAGCTTTTGGGACCTTTTCAATATAAGGATATGTTTAACATTAAACAGTTACATGTCCTACTTGTAAATATCCTACACCCTGCCTTATAGGCAATAAGGCAAACTTAGGGGTTAATTAATATTGAGAAGGAAGGTCTGGCTTGTCAAAAGGGGTTATTTTGTCAGGTCAAATTTTCAGTTTAAAATTGCACAGTAGGCAACACATGGCAGGCCGGTACACTGTCACTGTAGTGGATTGCATAACAGGTGCTATAGTTCACTAACAACAATCAACTTCCAGGCCTATTGGCCCTAGGTGCACTTTACATCACATACTAGGAACCTATAGATAAGTTAATTATGCTATTAGGGGTCTGTCAATGTCGTTATGTTGAAAGGGAGAGCACTGGTACTTTACCTCTTGTTAGAAGGGGTAAAGTCCACTGAGTTCTACAGCCAATAAAAACAGTCAAGGCAAAAGTCTGGAGGTACACCACACAAAAGAAGGTCAATCCATATATTTCAAAGCAAGGATGCCATCCAAGTAGATTAAAACTTCAATTTGGTGTTTGTTGTTTATTGTGTGCTCCACAAGCCTCTACAAAGTTCCTGATAAGCAAGAACAATGTGGCCCTGATGGATCAGTTCCAACTTCAAGCACCTGAAGTGTTTTCAGTGGGAAGAATGGAAAATTATGGTGACCTGTGAACATATTTGTGAATGCTCAGATATTTCTATTTCCTCTATGACAACTGAACTCAGATATCGTGCCTAACAGACCAGAAGCAATTGGCGGGGCTTGCTAGTGTGCAGTAGCACTGGAGGAGGTTGGCACTTGGTTCATTTGTGCTATTGGCTGTTGTAATTTTTCCCCTCTCTTTCTAGGGTTGCTTGGGTGGAGGGCTTTGTCTTCTAGCTGCTCTACAATGTTTCCTTCTTCTCCTTTGAAGAGCTGCAGTAATTGTCAACTTTAACATATTATTGACATTTACTAAACACTTGCAGCAAAACATTTGTTTGATATGTTTCTCTTTGTTATGTCACGGTGCATTTATGTTGTTTCCTATCTCATTTTCTATATGAGGTGTATCCAATATGCAGGTGATTCGGTGGCTAGAACCATTAAAAGGCAGCAAATTTACGACTGATGGTAATCCATTCACAGACTTGAAATGCTGGAATCAGTCTTTTTTCAATAACATGTTAGAGGGAAATCTGTTAATAAAATAAGACAGATCAATTTGACACAATAATATAGGTTTAATCGATTTTCAGCTGGGAACAACAGGCAGTCTCAACATAGAGGCCATGACTGAAGTTCAAAGTTCTGGTTCAAACACCAGTAGCATTTATACTGTAAAAACCACAAAAAACTGTGGAGAAGAGTTCACCATTGACGTAAGCAACTACAAGCAGTACAGATAAGATAATGAGGTGCCCCTGGAAAGAAGCACATGCACTTGTTGGCCTCATGGGTGGGTAAGTTACACTGACGTCATTCACCATATCTATCTTTCTGCACAACATGAGATTATATGTTGCGTGCTGCTCATGGTAGCCCTGCCTTGCAAATACTTATCTGACCCTTACATAGTTCCCCTTAACACGATATGAATGACTTGTGGTTTTTAGGACCCCTGTGCTAAGGAAGGATACACCCTTCTGTTCCACCCTGTTCAGGCTAAGTGAACATTTTGAAAGCAACAGTTGGTGCTGCTTTAAAGAAAAACTCTCATTCTTATGTAGCTTGGGCCTCTTGTGTGTTTCAGCACAGCTAACTTAACAATGCAGCATGTGTATAATTTTCCTAAGTAATATGTGTTTGTTTGTCCTAAATATGTCCTGCCTTTTCTATTGAACCCACAGTCTGTCTTTTTTTAACATGTCATGTATTAAGCCTTTTTCCTACTTACATTGGTTTACAACTATCTAGCCTAAAATGCTTGTATTGGGATTTGGGAACTTATGTTTGTTTGTATTTGATGTATTCCTATTCTTCCTACATCATTCCCCCCTCTAGTTGATTATTCAGCTACTTTTCCCACCTTCCCATCTACTAATGAAATTAGGGGAATCATCACATACCCACTACTCTGTCCCTCCCAATTTAGCTGTCATCCTTTTGCAACATGCTATTATTACCTGAAAAATAAGACACATCAAAAGCAACAACACAATCAAAGGCAACAAGGCCTTGAACAACCCTGACATCCAGGACGGCACCCATTCGAACCAGCCCTCGAACCACCCATCAGCGGCACCCGCCTCATCGATCATTTTCTTTTGTAGATCATGCAATGTCTGAATGGCCTGAGTTAATGTCCCATTGTCCGCATAATTGGCCGGCACATAAGTACAACAGGCCGATCCAATCTTCTTACACACCCCTCCTTCCATAGCCATCATTAAATCAAGTACATATCTGTGTTGCATTACCATCAGCCTAAGGGCTCGAAGTTCTTCCTTGATAGCATTGAACCCATCTTCAGTTGCATTTATGGTCTTCATCAATTCAAAGTGCGTGATCTGCAGCCAGCGTGCAGTTGCCTTCGCCTGAATAAATGGTAGGATGCTACCAAAAAAGATTTGGGCATCATTAAATAGTCTATGTTCCTGTGGAATGTCTTTCCACACTTCAGTACCAAGAAACTCAGCAGCTTGTTTTGTCCGGTAATGGTGAAGCAAGGTTGTTGGACGGCTCATGGGATGGTCATGTAACTGTGAGATGTCCACACCTGGTATTACCAGGGAGGGTGTGTGCAAAGTCACTAGGGAGCAGAGGCCATTCCAGTTTGGAGGGAGTTGCATGTGGAGCCGGGCCCCACACATCCAGTAGTGATCCATCAGGCTGGAGGTGCCGCCCTGCATATCAGCGTTGTAGGTGGTGATGTTGCAGTTGAGGTTACTCCCCACCTTCACTGTCCCATTCCCTCTGAAACAAAGAGAAAACTGTGTTAATTTCATTGCTATTCTAGGGTGTATAGTAGTCCCTGTCCATGTACATCTCTGTATGTTCGCATCCCATATTTCCTGACATTGACCTATTATCTTATTGAAGCTTAGTGGACCTTGTGTCTTGGTACCACTCCATAATGATATTGCTCTACCTGAGAAATTGGCCTCGGTATGCTATTTATCATGGGCAAATACTGATCCTGAGTTACTAAGAACTGGCCTGCCTGCGCAATCAGGGGGCAGGGGTTTAGCTAAATAGTTACTACATTCAGATGATGGGTAAGACCTTCCAAAAATACCTCAACGTAATACCCATTTTTCCCAATCTGGGTGAAACATTGTTTGCCCTGCTTCCTTCATTCTTGATATCTCTTCCATTATCTCTTGTTTTTCTGTCAGGACTTGTAGGACTTCTGGGGTGGTGTCAAATCTAGTTGTGTTAACTTGTGCAGTAGCAGGACTAACGTGAGTTGGCTGTAGCTATGCTCTCATTCTGCATAAAAATAGGTGCAGGATACAATGTGTAATGTTTGGGGATACCTCTTTAGGGAGATGCAATTTATCTACTCCAGCAGCATGGGGGATGAGAGAGCATACATAACAACTGGTGTTGGATGTGGATGTGCCTATACTGTGCATGTGCTGATACCACACATTGTCAAACAAAGCAATATGGAGAGGGTGATGGTCAGTATCATTATCAACAGTTCTACGCATGCGTGTAATAATTGATATAGGATCAAAAAAATTAAAATATCCAAGGGCTAAAATCAGCAATATCAGTGCAACGAGGAGGAAAAACAAACATAAAATACATAACTTAAAAGAAGAATTGTCTAAGATTAAAGCTTTAGAGGGAGGCTTTACTCCGGTTGCTTCTCCTGTTCTCCCCCTCTTTTTCCTGCTCGGTGTCCAAAGGGATGGATGGCATGGTTGGGGCCAGGCGGATATCCTGGAGGTGGTACCATGGTTTGTGGCCTTGGACTTTCACTGCTGTAGTTGTGCTGTCTGTCACTGGGAAGGGTCCATTGAATTTGCAGTCCTTCCACTTTCTGACAAAATTGCGAATATACACTAAAGTTCCCAAAGGTAATGGTGTTCGTTGATCCTCTACAGGAGATGCGTTGGTGCGCTTCTTGGCTGCACGTCAACCTGTTTAGAGAAGAACTTTGCAACTTTGGTTAGCTCAGACATGTATTCATTCATTTCAGTTTGTACAACTTCAGGTGCACTCTCAGTCTCCAATTTATGTCTAGTTGATGGCACAAATGTGCTCATTGTTCTACCTATCACTATTTGATGGGGAGTTAAATGATGATCTGATCCTGGGGTATTTCTCAAAGCAAAGAGTGCCACAGCGAAGCAGTATAGCCATTTCTTCTTCAATGTCAAACATAGTTTACTTATTTTGTTCTTGAGGAGGCTATTAAGGCGCTCCACAATTCCATTGCTTTGCGGATGATAAGCTGAGGACAATTTGTGTGTTATTCCTAACAAGGTGGTGATGTGAGAAAAGATATTATTGACAAAATGGGTGCCATTGTCGGATCTGATCCCCTCAGGGACACCCCACTGTCGTATTACCTCACGGATCAAAAAATTAGCAGCAGATTTGGCATCACAGTGAACACAAGGTCCTGCTTCAATCCACCTTGAGAATGGGCAGACTACAACAATAAGATAGCGATAATGATTGCATCTGTCAATCATATCAATGTAGTCAATGTGCAGTTCCTTAAAGGGACCTTGCGGGCGATGTATTGTGGAAGCTATTACCTTAGAGGTGGGATTTGGTGAATACTGCTGGCACACTGTGCAGGCGTGTATGTACATTGTAATCATCTCATGTAAGTTAGGGACAAACCAATCCTGACGTATTTGGAGGGACATATTGGGGGTTATTCCAACTTTGGAGGAAGTGGTAATCCGTCCCAAAAGTGACTGTAAAGTGATGGATATACCACCAGCCGTATTACGAGTCCATTATATCCTATGGAACTCATAATACGGCTGGTGGTAAAGTTGGAATAACCCCCATTGTCTCTAGCAGTATGTGAAGGAAGATGTAGCTGGTTTAGAGCCATCAGTAGCAATGCTTTGGGCATGACAGGCTTCCCTGTTGATATTTGTCTGTATATGTCACGGTTTCGGGCGGGTCTGATCAGGACTTTGGTTGGGACACCCCTTGAGGTCACCGAATATCCTAAAGAGGTAGTACACTGGGGCAGAGGAGCAGCTAAAGGCATACACGGAAAGGACAGCTATGGATAGGCACAGGAAACAGGAAAGTAAAAGCAGAGCAACCCTTGTGTGAACAAACAGGAAACGGATTACCAGTGGACAAACACGCTGGGGTTGTACACAGAGTAAGGCGCAGAACCTCCCACAGTGACAGGGAATCTCAATGCCTCTGTGCAGTTTGCTCTTACAGATAGTCACCCTGCCAGCCCCATAGAAAGGAGGCAGCAGAAGTGATTCTGTCTCTGGACCCTAGAGCACAAACAAGGATAGTACTTACATACACAGGACACGCTCTTGTGGGTCCAGCTGGAAACACAGTGGCGATTCCTGAGAAAACAGCAATAGCACACTGTCACTGTTAGGCACGAAATACAACGTATAACACTGGACAAGGATGGGGGCTGGAATTGCCTCCTGGAAACCAGGAGCCAACCCCGGTACACAGGAGGACACGTATACACTGGTGAAGACTGATAGAACACTTACCAGACACAAAGAACCAAGAAGAAACAGAAACAGAAGGGAACAAACAAAGAGGCAGAGGCAAGAACTAGGAACAGACTCAGGCTGAAGCAAAGGAGGGTCTAGGACTTGAAAACAGGGCGCAAACTTCTGGCTGGGACAGACAGAGACAGGACTGGGAAACTGAGAACAGGCTCTGGCTGGAACAGGCAAGGACAGGACTGGAATACAGGGAGTAGGAAATGAGCAGTAAACAGGACTGGGAAACAGAGAGAAGGTTCAGGCTGAAACAAGGCAGGAGCAGGGCAGAGAAACAGGGAACAGGCTTTGGAAGAAACAAACAGGTACAAGGCTAAGAAGTAGGGAGCAGACTCTGGCTGGAACAATCAGGAGCAGGGCAGAGAAACAGGAAACAGGATCAGGCTGGAACAGAACAGGAACAAAACTGGAACACCATCTGACAAGGGGTCTGTAACACAAAGGAATTGAAGTCCGATGCACGACGGGGAGCTTGAGGAAATGGCTGCTTATAAGCAGTTCCAAGCTGGGCTGCACAGGAGAGGTCACAGGTGTGTGTAGTTTCGGACACTTGCAAGTCCTGGAGGAGAGGATCCAGTGAAAAGGAGCAACTGGACTTCTCCCATTGAAAACAATGGGAAACAGAATCCGGGTTTTCCTGACTACCAAGCTGTGCATTATGGGATTTGCAGTCCCAAGAAGCAAATGTAGTCCTACACAAGTGTACCATGGAGAAAAGAGAAACAAACAGGAGTCAGCAAGGGACTCTAGATAGGTGTTCAAGGTGATTCCCAGGCTTCTGACAGTCCCCTTACAGCGCCCCCTGGAAATGGGACGACCGAGTCGTAACAGTATACCCCCTCCCACCAGTCTGCTCAAGAAGAGAAGGCGATCCTTTGGCTGAAAAAAGTTGAAGAGGAAAAGCCACAGCAAGAAAATCCAACACCAACCTTGGTTGATAAGTTTACAGTCCTGCCATAGGTGGATATTCCAATGAGCAAAGCATGTATTAATACCCATATGGGCTCCGATGTCTTTCCTCTCTATTGTTCGATTGATATGGGAGGAGTGCATGGAGTTGGTTTCTGGTGAAGTAGATTCAGGAGCAAGGAGATCTGGAATGGCATTACGGGCGGTATTCTTTATGACATTAGTTTCCTGTTCAATACTTTCCTCTTTGGAGGAGCTGATTGGTGTATTAGTAACTGTAAGGTCTGTAACATCTTCTGACAAGCAGGATTTGTCTGTTTCTGCAGCAGTATTTACATTGATTGTGGTCTGAGGCTTGCAAAGCATAGAGACTTGGGAAACATGGGTAACTGGTGTTCTCAAAGTAAACATGAAAAAGTCAGAATTTTCTTTCGTCTTGGATGACTTCGAAGTATCAAATTCAGGAGCAACAGGAGTTTTCATGTCTTTAGAAACTGGATTAACATCTGAAAATGTAGAAGTTCCACAAGGTAATTCTTTAGGGTGATCTTCAGACAAGACTGGGATTTCTTCATTGCAAGTGCTCTGTGGTGTGTTTGTGGTATCAGAAATGGTTTCTTTGCAAGGTGTTTGTACTACAGGTAGTTGATCTTCAACTCTGTTAACATTGAAAGGTTGTTCTTTGGAAAGAAATAGAACTGGAGTCTCTTCAGAAATCACCTTTACACTGTTACCTACATTTTCAGCTCTAGCCTTTGAATTGATGATGGTTTCTTGCAATAAAACACTAAGAACAGTACTTATCATCAGATCTTCGAATACAAGATTCAAATTCAAGTCTTTAGTTTTAGTGGGACTTATTATATCTTTCAGTACTTGAGCTTCGGTTTCAGATTGCTGGTTTTCAGGAGTCATTAATTTCAGAGACACAGCAGGTGGCATTGGTGTGGCTGATTTTACATCAAAATCAGATACCAGTAGATCAGAGATCTGTTCTTCACTAACCGTTGAGTTGGAAACAGGCAACGCAGTGGCAGGGAACAGCAAGTCAGAATCAGTGGTTGAGGCTGCAACTGTGTCCTGTTCTAGGAGAAGGCTCTCGTTTCTTATGACAGGCTGTTCAGTTTCAGATTCCTGGCTTTCTTCCTTGTCTGAAATCTCCACGGTTTGCTGTGACACAGAAGAGATTTTTAAACTTACTGAGAAGTCCATTACAATCTTAGTAACTACGGGTATTTCTTCACGGTCAGAAAAATCCATTAATTCACTTGAAACAGGAACTGTCTCTTCATTATCTGAAAATTCTATGATATTGTTTGAAAGGGCAGGAGTATCCCCACAATCTGAAAATTCTGCTGTGTGCGCCATTTGAACAGCACTATCTGCAGGTTTATTCACGGCAAGGCAGGAACCACTGTCATCACTAGATTCAGATTCTTCAACACTGTTGCACAACTTGCCATTAATCTCCAGTAAAGTCATATCTTGGTTTCTTAAGGTGCAGCTATTGGAGTCTGCATCAGAACTCTCTTCTTCCTTTGGCTTTATTTGTTCTGATAGAGGGGCTGAGACACTTCCTTCTGAAGACTCTGATCCATCCTTTGAATCAAGAGGTGTCAAATCTCTCAGAGATGTCAGAGATTCAGTCAACTGTACAGGAATTTTCACTGGAGAACTACAGGCTGAGAGAGAGTCTGAAGAAGAGGCTGATATATTTATAACTGGAGCTGTCTTTTGACTGTCATAAATAGAAGGGACAATCTGCTCGATAGAAGTCTTTGGAGAGGCACACAAAGTAGCATACTGTTCTTTAAGCCAAAGCTGGTGATCATTTTCTTTTTTCAGGTTTTCAAATTGCCTTGCAGTCGTTTCCATCAGCTGCTCTGTTACTTCTTCTACCTTACAGATAAACAGAATGTCTGGGTCTGGCAACAGTGAAATATGAATTGATGAAAAGAGCCCACGTGCACGATTTCTTGTGTATGTTACAACATATTCATCATAGAAGTCCAATATCTGCCTTTTAATTTGCCAAAACTGCTCTTTTAGTGTGTGTATGTCCATATTGTTATCAAACCCACTCAGAATAGAAAAGGGTTTAGCAGAGCTTTTAGGGATTGAGACTGGTGTATTATCATCCAGTTTGGGAAGAGCACAAGCCTTTTGAGTGGAACTAAGGAATCCCACAGTCTTTACTGATCCATTTGATACAGGTTCTATCCTGCTCACTTGAAAGCACTGAGGGACTGGTAGATCTTTACACGAGTCAGCACAACACTTAGGAATTGAGAATGATGTACGGTCATCCAATTTGGGAGGAGCACAAGCCATTTGAGTTGAACTAAGGAATCCCACAGTCTTTACTGATCCCTTAGATACAGGGTCTAGCCTGCTGACTTGAAAGCTCTGAGGGACTGATAGGTCTTTAGAAGAGTCAGCACTGCACTTTGAATTCTGATAAACTGGCCTTGATGGGCTGAAGCACTCAACAGAAAACAAGGGAATCCCTAGTGTGGCTTCTTGAACAGTGTCAAGGTTCTTTGTTTTGGCAGAGTACTGGAGGTGAACTTGGGATGCACTAGCATGAGGCAAGGAATTAACCAGTTTTTCTTGAGTGTAAGTGTCTTGTGCAGAGGTAGCAAGAGCGCTTCCACAGTTATGAACATTCTTACTGGCTTCAGCTAATAGATACTGCAAAAACTCATTACGTCCTTGTAATTCTTCTACAGACAGGGACTGGGGGTCATAGTCACAAATAACATAATATTCTATCATTGAAAGATTAGCAAGCCACTCAGTGTAGTACTGAACTTGCAAGTTATGGTTTTCTTTAACAAGTCTATCCTTTAAACTAAGGCCTGTTTTAGAGGTCTTCAGAGAATGTATAGGTTTAGAAAGGGGTGTCTTAACATGATAGGAAAACATTTTAGGTCTGTGCGTGCCTTTACGGCCAGGGGAGCTTGAAATGTTTGGTTCGTGCATTCTGTCACGGTTTCGGGCGGGTCTGATCAGGACTTTGGTTGGGACACCCCTTGAGGTCACCGAATATCCTAAAGAGGTAGTACACTGGGGCAGAGGAGCAGCTAAAGGCATACACGGAAAGGACAGCTATGGATAGGCACAGGAAACAGGAAAGTAAAAGCAGAGCAACCCTTGTGTGAACAAACAGGAAACGGATTACCAGTGGACAAACACGCTGGGGTTGTACACAGAGTAAGGCGCAGAACCTCCCACAGTGACAGGGAATCTCAATGCCTCTGTGCAGTTTGCTCTTACAGATAGTCACCCTGCCAGCCCCATAGAAAGGAGGCAGCAGAAGTGATTCTGTCTCTGGACCCTAGAGCACAAACAAGGATAGTACTTACATACACAGGACACGCTCTTGTGGGTCCAGCTGGAAACACAGTGGCGATTCCTGAGAAAACAGCAATAGCACACTGTCACTGTTAGGCACGAAATACAACGTATAACACTGGACAAGGATGGGGGCTGGAATTGCCTCCTGGAAACCAGGAGCCAACCCCGGTACACAGGAGGACACGTATACACTGGTGAAGACTGATAGAACACTTACCAGACACAAAGAACCAAGAAGAAACAGAAACAGAAGGGAACAAACAAAGAGGCAGAGGCAAGAACTAGGAACAGACTCAGGCTGAAGCAAAGGAGGGTCTAGGACTTGAAAACAGGGCGCAAACTTCTGGCTGGGACAGACAGAGACAGGACTGGGAAACTGAGAACAGGCTCTGGCTGGAACAGGCAAGGACAGGACTGGAATACAGGGAGTAGGAAATGAGCAGTAAACAGGACTGGGAAACAGAGAGAAGGTTCAGGCTGAAACAAGGCAGGAGCAGGGCAGAGAAACAGGGAACAGGCTTTGGAAGAAACAAACAGGTACAAGGCTAAGAAGTAGGGAGCAGACTCTGGCTGGAACAATCAGGAGCAGGGCAGAGAAACAGGAAACAGGATCAGGCTGGAACAGAACAGGAACAAAACTGGAACACCATCTGACAAGGGGTCTGTAACACAAAGGAATTGAAGTCCGATGCACGACGGGGAGCTTGAGGAAATGGCTGCTTATAAGCAGTTCCAAGCTGGGCTGCACAGGAGAGGTCACAGGTGTGTGTAGTTTCGGACACTTGCAAGTCCTGGAGGAGAGGATCCAGTGAAAAGGAGCAACTGGACTTCTCCCATTGAAAACAATGGGAAACAGAATCCGGGTTTTCCTGACTACCAAGCTGTGCATTATGGGATTTGCAGTCCCAAGAAGCAAATGTAGTCCTACACAAGTGTACCATGGAGAAAAGAGAAACAAACAGGAGTCAGCAAGGGACTCTAGATAGGTGTTCAAGGTGATTCCCAGGCTTCTGACAGTCCCCTTACAGCGCCCCCTGGAAATGGGACGACCGAGTCGTAACAGTATATTCCTGTCTGTGTGCATCCTCTGGCTTCCTACAACTGTTTCTCATGCTCTAGTGCATTTTCTTGTATCTCTCTTAAATGCAGGTGAGCTGTCTCTGTGTAATGTCTGGATGCATTCAAAGAGTCTGAAGATGTCAATGTTTCACTAGCTAACAAAACTGTGGTATGTGTCTCACTAAGAGGGCGTGTTGCTGCATCTTTGGCTGCCCAATCAGCCAGGGCATTTCCACGAGACACAAAGGGGGTCATTCCGACCCTGGCGGTCCATGACCGCGATGGCGGAGGGCGGCGGAAGCACCGCCAACAGGCTGGCGGTGCTTCCTGGGCTATTCTGACCGCGGCGGTAAAGCCGCGGTCAGAAAAGGGGAACCGGCGGTTTCCCGACGGTTTTCCCCTGGCCCAGGGAATCTGCCATGGCGGCGCTGCTTGCAGCACCGCCATGGGGATTCCGACCCCCTTCCCGCCAGCCTGTTTCTGGCGGTGTCCACTGCCAGAACCAGGATGGCGGGAACGGGTGCTGTGGGGCCCCTGGGGACCCCTGCACTGCCCATGCCACTGGCATGGGCAGTGCAGGGGCCCCCTAACAGGGCCCCACAACATTTTTCACTGTCGGCTTCCTCGTTGCAGGGGCTTTCCCGCTGGGCCGGCGGACGGCCTTTTGGCGGTCGCCCGCCGGCCCAGCGGGAAAGTTGGAATGACCGCCGCGGTCTTTTGACCGCGGTGCGGTCATTCGGCGGTAACCGCATGGCGGGCGGCGACCGCCACGGTCAGAATGACCGCCAAAATCCTGAGCATTAGTGTGGGCTGCGCATTTCACTACTGCAACTGCATGTGACAGTGTTAAAGCTTGTATCAAGTCCTCTAAAAGGGGGCGGTGCATGACAGGGCTTCCATCAGACTTGAGAAATGCCCGTCTATTCCACCGCATAATGCTGGAATGCACTGTTGTAGTAACATAGGCTGAATCAGAGTATACTGTTATTATTTCTCCTTCTCCTTGTTTGAGGGCTGCCATTAAAGCTACTAATTCAGCAGCCTGGGCTGAATATTGAGATGGCAAAGTTATCTGTTCAGTTATTTGCAGTGTGTCTGAAGAGTTGTGCTGCATCGCTCTGACCACTGCAGCACCTGTATGTCTTACCCCTGTGTCCTGATCTATTGTGAAAGATCCATCCACAAAATATACAATACTACCTGAAATGGGGTCTTCTGTTGCTTGGCTACACTCATCTGGAGTATATGTGGCACAATCATGGGCATCATCGTCAGTGTCTGAAATGGGGTGTGCAAAGAAGTTTGCAGGATTGACTGTGTGGCATTTAACCACCTTCAAGGATGGTAATGATAATATTATCTCATAGCCTGATACTCTCTGTGTTGTTAGTGTTGTTTTAGCTTTCTGAATTATTGCAAACACAGCATGTTCAGCATACAGTGTCAAGGGTGCACCCATGACAATGGGAGCACTTTTCTCTACTGCAAAGGCTGCTGTGGCTAGTGCTTGTTCACAAGGGAAATGACTTTTCGTGACAGAATCAAGTAGGCCACTAAAATATGCAATTGGTTTGTGGCCTAAAGAATACTTTTGGGTGAGAACAGTCGTCATCACCTGGCCATTACAGTGGCAAAAAAGAAAAAACTATTTGTTATTGTCTTGTGTTCCTAACACTGGTGCATTTGTTATCTCTGTTTTTATCTTACTGAAGGTTTGTTTCATCTCCGTAGTCCATGTTATCCTGTCTTTCTGTGTTTTTGCCTGTTTGATAGATGCAAGCAGTGGGGATATTAAAGTACTGTAGTCAAAAACCCATTGTCTGACATAATTACATAAGCCTAGGAACTTCTACATTCCTTTCATAGTCTCAGGTTCTGTCATCTGCTGAATGGATTCTGCTCTCCCAGGCATAACTCTGCGGCCTGATGCTGACAGTAGTTGCCCCAAGTATTGAACTTCTTCCTGACAGTACTGCAATTTGTCCCTGTCTACCTTGTAACCTCTTTGAGCAAGGGTACGCAACAGGGACACAGTGTCCTTTCTACACTGCTCTTCTGCTGGACTACAGATCAGTAGGTCATCAACATACTGCAACACTGTGCTGTCACATTGAAAATTGGTGAGGTCATTCTTGACCGTCCTGTTAAAGACACTAGGGGACTCACAGTACGCTTCAGGTAATCTGGAATACAGGTACTGTGAACCACGATAGGAAAATGCAGTCAACTAATGACTGTCTTGGTGCAGGGTAATGCTGAAAAATGCATTCTTCAAGTCTATGACTGTAAAGTATCTAGCATCTTGGGGTATGTTGGTTAGGATGATGGAAAGGTCAGGTACTACAGGGAATTCTGGAATCACTATGTCATTAAGGGGGCACAGGTCTTGAATCATGCGCCACAAATTTCCCTTGGCCTTCTTTATAGGGTAAATTGGGGTGTTGCAGGGGGATACACCTGGGTATATGACTCCCTGCTCCACCAATGCCTGTATAACAGGTGCAATGCCCTCCTCTGCTTCTTTGGATAGAGGATATTGTCTCACTCTTGGCAGTATTGCTCCTTCCTTCAAAGTTATTCTGAATGGTACTGCTGTGCGGACGAGGCCTACATCATAACGGCCTTTTGTCCATAAGTTAGAGGGTACCTGTGCAAGGTCATTATCTTTGATAGGACTGGAGACATTTATTGGTATCACAGGCCTTGTCTCCAGTGTGGTGCGTAAAGGTACACTGTTTTGAAAAACAATCTCTGTCCTTCTAAAGTCATCAGCAAACAACTGGTCATCTAATATGTCGCCCACCTGCATGTTGGGATCATAAAAGATGACACATGCCCACATCGCACCAGTGTGGTCACTTGCCATCAGTGTCCCATAGGTGGGGGACACTTCTAGCGCCTCTATTTCCAGAATGAGGTTTTTGTCTAAGGTTTCAAAATAGGAGCCCTGTCGTCTAAAGAGAAAGTTTTTGGGTGATTCAACTAGTTTCCCTGTCAGTTCTGGTGTTTCTGCTATGATGGTGTACACTGCTCTAGTAAAGGCTAAAATGTCTACAGGTCTGGCTCTAACTTGGTTACCATCTGGGGGGGTGTAACCATTGTCATGATGCGTGTACTAGATACTCCAGGTGTTGAACAGATCATAGTCCCATCCTCTTCAAAGTGAATAGTCATGTTTAATTTTGCAATGAGATCACGTCCTAGCAGATTATCTGGTGCATTTGGGGAGAATAAGAAACATCCATCAACATACCTCCCCCCTATTTCCATCTCCACAGGTTTAGTGAATGGAACCCTCATTACAGCCCCGGAGAAACCCTGTGTGTCCATTGATAAATTTGACAATGCCAGTCCCTTCTCACAGATACAGGACCTAGTGGCCCCAGTGTCGATGAGAAAGGTGTACTCCTTGTCATTTATGGCTACCATCACAGTGGGTTCCTCATCTGGCCTGTGGGTTACCGATAAGACTGGACACATGAGACTTCTCCTTGGGCACCTTCATTGGGCATATCCTCCCATGTAGTTTTGTTGGAATGGGTTCCCTACCCCTCCTTGTAAGTTCTGGTGCTGAAAGGTGGGCTGCGCTGTCTGCTGTGGCCCATACAGTATTTGGGGCACTGATTGCTGTAACTGTTGAGGCTGTATCTGTGGTTGAGGCTTCATTTGTATTTGGGGCTGTGGGAGATATATCACTTGGGGACTCGTGGCAGGTTGTGCTACAAGGCCACCAGGCTGTACCATTTGCTGGCCATAATTTGCCCTTGTCTGGTTGCTAAGTTCATCTTCCTTTTTAAACCTACAGTCTCTAATGAAATGTCCTGTCATTTTGCAATAGTGGCATGTCTGTTCACTCTGGAATGTGTTTACTCTATTCCCCCCAAACCTTCCTCGCCCTCCTCTTCCATTATTCCTGTTATTGCTTCTCTGGGCATACTGGTAGGGTTGCATTGGGGTGCCTGAAGGAGGCCTTCCCAGGGACACTGCAGCTAACTGGGTGGTGGCAGTGTCAATTCCTTCCTGTGTTTTCTTGGCTAGTTTCTGCTGGACCAATTTAGCTGCTGCTTTCTCTATTTTATCTTTCTCGCTCTTTTCCTTTTCTTGTCTCTTCTTACAAAAATTTATTATGTGTGCTTGTATCTCTGTCCATGGTTTGGCCTCCAAGGCCACTATATTATCTAATTTATCCTGCACTTCAACTGGCAGACCCTTTTTCACTATATTGAAAAATAGTATTGCCTAAGTGGTTTGTTTGCCTGACACAACAAACAATAATGTTATTGTGATATATACATGTTTATAAATTACTCATATCCTAAATTCCATACTGGGAGGTCCCTAATAAATGCATACAGTAGGAGGTCTAATACTAAATATGAGTCTGTTATTATTGCAGGGAATTCACGTGACTGTTCCCCATGGTTCCACTGAAAAATTGCAGTAACTTCAATATATTCAGTTTCCTGCCACAAGGTGGCACCAGTGTCACACATGAAAACAAATTTAAAACTTTACTCTTGGAAAGACAACTGCAACAGGTTTTGTAGATTTCAAAATAAACTCTTTTATTCTAATTATGCGAAGATCCTGTTCACATCTATCTGAAAGGTAGTTAAATATATTTGTATGTATAGTAGCTGATAATTCTCCTTCTATTTGTATATCTTCAATATATGTGTGTATGTCCCAGTCTATACTATTTGATATTTCATCTAGCCTCCAATCTTGAGGCTCTATAGTTTCATAATGGGGATAATAGTTAGTAGTGTCAATATTTGTTATGGGGTTCATGAGGCTACTACACTACTTTTAACTTGGAGGAAAATGTCCTTGTATTAGTTCTTTGAATAATTTTTTATACTTGTCTAACAGGCATTTCTCTTGTCAATGTAGGTTGTTTTTAGGCCTAGAGGTGATATACTATAAATACCTATGCATTCCTAAAATTCGGACTTAAAAAATGATTCTATGGTATTGATATTGCTGATCTACTAAGGTCAGTTCTGTTGCAGAGGGCGACAGCCTGACCGTTATAAAAATGAATAATTAATTCAGGGATGTGGAATTAATTAGTTGACTTTTTTGGGACATTACTTCACTTTTGAGTATACTGTTATAACTTAACCTTCATAAGAATAGGAGGTCTGATACTTATTCCTAAATTATACACTAAGGGCCAGATGTAGCAAGGGTTTAGCGAGTCGCAAACGGCGAAAATCGCAGTTTGCGAGTCGCTAAAGCCTCATTGCTATGTAGAAATGCATTTTGCTAGTCGGATCCGACTCGCAAAATGCATTTCCGACTCGCAAATAGGAAGGGGCGTTCCCTTTCTATTTGCGACTCGCAATGCTATGCATTTTCATTTGCGACCGCGATTGCGGTCGCAAATGAAAGCGCAGTTACCATCCACTTGAAGTGGATGGTAACCCAGGCGCAAACGGGAAGGGGTCCCCAAAGGACCACTTCCCCTTTGTGTCTGGGAAAAAAAAATATATTTCAGGGCAGGCAGTGGTCCAATGGACCACTACCTGCCCTGAAAAATACCGAAACTAAAGGTTTCGGTTTTTTTTCAAAGTGCAGCTCGTTTTCCTTTAAAGAAAACAGGTTGCACTTTGAAAAAAAAAACTGCTTTATTTAAAAGCAGTCACGGACATGGTGGTCTGCTGTCTCCAGCAGGCCACCATCCCCGTGAGTGCCCTGAATCGCTATGGGGTTGCAAATTGCGATCCACCTCATTAATATTAATGAGGTGGGTCTTTGCAACCCCATAGCGACTCGCAGAAGGTGTCTGAGACACCTTTCTGCATTCCAAATTGCGAGTTGCAATTTGCGAGTCGCTGGGACTCGCAAATTGCAACTCGCAATTTGGAATTTTGCTACATCTGGCCCTCAATAACATAAACCTATATATTGACATTATTATGTGGCGACATTTCTATCTATACATGCATATACATACACAGTAATTCTCAATTTCATACTAGGGCAAACAAAATACTACTGGTCACTTCCCTCTGGATTCATAGAGGGGACAACTTTTCACTATTTGCAACTGACTTCTAGACTTAGGGCCTGATTCTAAGCTAAGACCGTACTGCGGTCAAAAGACCGAGGCGGTCATTCTGGGTTTCCCACTGGGCTGGCGGGCAACCGCCAAAAGGCCGCCCGCCAGCCCAGTGGGAAACACCCTTCCCACGAGGAAGCCGGCGGAGTGGGAAGGTGCGACGGGTGCAGTTGCACCCGTCGCGAATTTCAGTGTCTGCAAAGCAGACACTGAAATTCTTTGTGGGGCCCTCTTACGGGGGCCCCTGCAGTGCCCATGCCATTGGCATGGGCACTGCAGGGGCCCCCAGGGGCCCCACGACACCCCATACCGCCATCCTGTTCCTGGCGGGCGACCCGCCAGGAACAGGATGGCGGTATGGGGTGTCAGAATCCCCATGGCGGCGCAGCAAGCTGCGCCGCCATTGCGGATTCCCATGGGCAGCGGAAAGTCGGCGGTACACCGCTGGCTTTCCGCTTCTGGCCGCGGCTGTACCGCCACGGTCAGAATGCCCGGCGGAGCACCGCCAGCCTGTTGGCGGTGCTACCGCCGACCCCGGCCCTAGCGGTATTTACCGCCAGGGTCGGAATGACCCCCTTAATGTCTGGGTTAGGTTGACATGAGTGTTCTTTAGAACATACACTGATTGCTCAGCCCCAAGTCCACCACTACTCCTGACCACTTTTGACTTACTTAGTCAAGCTCCCTGTATCTTCCGGACTTACCACCGGGATCCCTTAATATTATCTCAATTCATACACAATCTTGCATGTAAACACAAAAATTACATACATTACAGTGTCAAAATTGTAACTGTCTTTATAAAATAAAAGGAACAGACCTCGTACTTTGTCCACTTCACTACCTTCCACTGAGACCCATCTGTCCCCACGAAATCAGAGATTTTTACATAAATGTTGGCATCTCCCTTACCTCTTTAAAAAGTGCGCAAA
The DNA here is from genome assembly GCF_031143425.1 of Pleurodeles waltl. Lineage (NCBI taxonomy): Eukaryota > Metazoa > Chordata > Amphibia > Caudata > Salamandridae > Pleurodeles > Pleurodeles waltl. The sequence goes on along the minus strand of NC_090445.1, from coordinate 665,846,902 downwards.
TCACCTCGTGGAGACAGGCAGGGCCCCCAGTCCAGCAGTTGGTGAGATCAAAGTAGAGCTCCTGGCTTAGCTGGCCAATATGTTAGAGGGAAATCTGTTAATAAAATAAGACAGATCAATTTGACACAATAATATAGGTTTAATCGATTTTCAGCTGGGAACAACAGGCAGTCTCAACATAGAAGCCATGACTGAATTTCAAAGTTCTGGTTCAAACACCAGTAGCATTTATACTGTAAAAACCACAAATAACTGTGGTGAAGAGTTCACCATTGATGTAAGCAACTACAAGCAGTACAGATAAGATAATGAGGTGCCCCTGGAAAGAAGCACATGCACTTGTTGGCCTCATGGGTGGGTAAGTTACACTGACGTCATTCACCATTTCTATCTTTCTGCACAACAAGAGATTATGGGGGTTATTCTAACTTTGGAGGAGGTGTTAATCCGTCCCAAAAGTGACAGAAAAGTGACGGATTTACCGCCAGCCGTATTACGAGTCCATTATATCCTATGGAACTCGTAATACGGCTGGTGGTATATCCGTCACTTTACCGTCACTTTTGGGACGGATTAACACTCCTCCAAAGTTAGAATAACCCCCTATATGTTGCGTGCTGCTCATGGTAGCCCTGCCTTGCAAATACTTATCTGACCCTTACACAGTTCCCCTTAACACGATATGAATGACTTGTGGTTTTTAGGACCCCTGTGCTAAGGAAGGATACACCCTTCTGTTCCACCCTGTTCATGCTAAGTGAACATTTTGAAAGCAACAGTTGGTGCAGCTTTAAAGAAAAACTCTCATTGTAATGTAGCTTGGGCCTCTTGTGTGTTTCAGCACAGCTAACTTAACAATGCAGCATGTGTATAAGTTTCCTAGGTAATAAGTGTTTGTTTGTCCTAAATATGACCTGCCTTTTCTATTGAACCCACAGTCTGTCTTTTTTAACATGTCATATATTAAGCCTTTCACTACTTACATTGGTTTACAACTATCTAGCCTAAAATGCTTGTATTGGGATTTGGGAACGTATGTTTGTTTGTATGTGATGTATTCCTATTCTTCCTACATCAAACAATTCTTTATTAAATTTATTAAATTACTCAAATGTATAAAAAAATAACAACCATAATCAGTATATATATATATATATATATATATATATATATATATATATATATATATATATACACACAATACAAAACTATGTGTACAGAATAATTGAGCAATAATCATAAATGATATTTAAAAAAGAGATAAGAGAAGTAATAATTAGTTAAAACGTAATTTAAACATACCTATCATAATAAACAAAGTCAAGAACGTAATAACATATTACATTAATTTGCAGTGATAGTTCGGACAAATGTTTTCAAAGAGAGAAAAGGTTGACTTTGTAACACTCTTAAAGCATAAGTATATTTACATTTTAAAGTAAGGGCCCGACATATAAACAAAACTATGTAAATTATCATTCAGTTTATAGATCATTTTTCAAAATGTGCTACATCAAACATATCTTTCAACCAGGAGTTAATGGTCGTAATGGCATCTGATTTTCAGAAACTTAATATAATAATTTTAGCTAAACTGAGAGCTGTAGATAGCCACTTAAAAGTGTGTATGGAGAAGGAATTCAAACCTGTTTTGTCATGTAGAAATGAAAGTCGAGGAGTAAGGGAAAAGTAAACCGGTGAATATTTCTTTAAATGACATTCTATTTGTGACCAAAGAAAGCGAATTTTGGAACATTCCCATATTATATGAACTATATCACAATCCTGTTTTTGACATCTCCAACAATTGGAGTCAGGACTGCGTTTAGATGCATGAAGTTTAGCAAGAGAACAGTGCAATCGGTTTAATATTTGAAAGGAATTGAAGACCTTTTTTTTATAGTTTTTCAAAAGTGTGAACCATTTTTTTATCTGAGAAATCTATATTCAATTGCGATAACCCCCAGGATCTCAAACTATTTGATTTGTCAATGGAAAAGGAATAATCAATTAATATAGAGTACATACCCAAAACTGTACATTTAAAATTCTTGTGTGATTGGTGAGTGAACGAACGATTCTTGTGATTCAGTCAAAATAGAATTAAGAGCTAAAGTTAATTCAGTATAATTATTGACTTATGACTTTGGGAGATTAAACTCTTCTTGTAGTTATTCAAAGGATTTTAAAGAATGTTGTTGTGGGAACATATCTGAAATTGTATTGATTGTATTTTTAATCCTAGTATGCCAATTAACTTCTTTCCACTGAAGCTTAATGTCAGCATTATTCCACAATGGAGCATGGGAGTGCAGGTGAGTTTGGGATTTTGTAATATTATGTGCTTTCTGCCAGGCTCTCTAGGAGAATTAAATAATGGGATAAGAAAACTTTGTAAAATGATGACTTTTAGTACAATAAATAGCAAGTGTGGTATTCGTTTTAAGTGAGGATTGTTCGAGTTTAATCCATAGTGGAATATTTAAGTATGGTGAAAGCACATAAACAGAATGAGCTAACTGTTGAGCTATCCAGTAGTGTTCCAAATGTAGACGATGTAATCCATCTTTCAATGTAGGGGAGTATAACTTTGAACTGCTTAAACAAGGTCTACCACCACCCCAAATAAAATGAGATGTTGTGGAAGACATTGTTTTAAAAATGTTTTTGGTTGCAGGCAAATAAGTCATACCAAAGATGTAATTAAATTTAGGAATTGTATTCCTTTTTCTGATTTGCATTCTACCCAAGAGTGATAGGTTTTAGAGGGTCCAGTGTTGAAAGCCTTGTTTAACTTGACCAATGACTGGATCTGTCATCATGTGTTTTTAGGCCAGGGTTAAGTAGAATCCCTAGTTATTTTAGTTTAGAACAAGTTGATTTAAAAGAAAGATTACCAATAGAGAAAATAGTAGTACTATGAGTCATTGGTAAAGCTTCACATTTAGACTAGTTAATTTTATAAGCTGAAAAAGAGAAGAAGTTATTCAGGAGAGATATCAAAGTGTTAGCTGAAGATCCTGGTTGTGAGAGGGTCAAAAGTATATCATCTGCATAATAAAGGGCTTTAATTTCACCAGCAGAAGACTTGACTCCTTTTATGTTTATATTTTGTGTTATAGTGAGGGCTAGTGGTTCTAAAGCAATAAGAAACAGTAGTAGAAACAATGCGCATCCTTGTCTTGTACCACAATAAATATTAAAGTAAGGAGAAATAAAACTATTGCACGAAATATAGGCAATAGGTGAATGATACAGACCTTTTATTAAAATGCGGAAGTCTTTCCTAAAGCCGGTCCTTTCTATGTTTCGGAACAAATACCCCCATTCCACTCTATCAAAGGCTTTTTCCGCATCCAAGGATAAGACGACATTTTCTTCTGCATCATTATGTAATTGCCATAATAACTGTCAAATTGTGCGAAGATGACTAATGGACTTGGAACAAAACTAACTTGAGAAGGTTGGATAAGGGAAGTAATAACCAAATTGAGCCGCATGTCTAAGATTTTTGATACTATTTTAATGTTTGAGTTTATCAATGAAATATGTCTATAACTGCAGCATTCTAAAGGATCTTTATCTGGTTTGGGAATTACTGTGGTCTGAGCTAAAGAAAATCAGAGGGTAAATGTCCTAATTGTAGTGCTTCATTAAAAACAGATCTTAGAATTGGGACTGTATGTATTTTGGTAAGTTTGTAAAATCCAATAGGAAAGCCATCTTCCCCAGGAGCTTTAACAGTTGCAAAGCAGTCAATAGCTATAATTATTTCTACTGTTGTAATTTTGCCCTCCAAACTTTCTCTTTGTTCCTGTGATAATTTTAGGAGTTTATGTTTAGTGAAAAAGGCATCTTCTTCATTAGTATCTAAGCAATTTAAAGAGATATACAGTGATCCTTGATACTTTTGAAATTGTGATAATGGGCATCATTATGAGTTTGGGGGGCGGTTTAGGCCATCTGCCGAACTTCCGACGGGGGGGTTGCCGCCATAGTGGCTACCTCCCCGCTGGGCCCATTAGGAGTTTCCTGCTAGGTCAGCGGGTGGAAACATGAGTTTCCGCCTGCTAGCCTAGCAGGAAACACCCTACAACATTGTCTCTGGCTCATAATCGAGCCAGCTGCAGTAATGTAGGATGCAGGGTCCACCAGCACCCTCGCAATGTTCACTGTCTGTAAAGCAGATAGTGCACATTACGGGTGCTGGCCAGGGGGACCCCTGCACTGCCCATGCCAAGAGCATGGGCAGGGATGGCCCTCCATAGGTTACCCTGCACCCATTCTCCGCCACCTTTTTCATTACGGTGTTACCCCCATGAAATCGCTGGCAGAGAACAAGGTGGTAATCCCCATGGCAGCCCTGCTTGCAGCGCTGCCCTGGCGGATTAGGACCTCCGCAACTGCCAGACCACCGGTATCTCTGATCCTGGCGGTGCTGGCGGTCTGACCACGGCACGACCATTGTGGTCTGACCGTTAGTCTGGCAGTCAAGTGACCGCCAGACTCGTAATGACCCCCGATATATCACAAGGATAAGTAAGAAGCTCTCCATTAGAATTTTTATAGCAGGAATTATTCAGGAAGATTCTTGTTGGTGTAGTTGATAAGCAAATGGTCTCCCATCTTTTTACCCTCTTTCATAATGACATTGGCAAACACGAAATAAACATTTTTCAGCATGTGTTGTGTATAAATTATTAAGTTTGAATTTTACAGAAAGTAACTTCTTTAATACTTCCGGAGATTCCATTTGACAATCATTATCTGTAAGATTTAACCTAGTGTTGTTGTTTTTTAACTAATACTGAATCTTTCATAATTGAACCTATTATAACAGCTTTGTAATGTTATGTAACCGAATTTTCATTGTCTTTTTAAAAATTGCTCAACATGTACATTTAACTTAATTTTTCTTGGGGGGTTTTATAGGCAGAGAGATTAAATCTCTGTGTAGGTAGGCAATTGAGACAGACGTGTGTTTAATTGAATATCTATAAGATTATGATCTGAAAGTCTACAAGATTTAATATCTGTATTTATTGCTAGTTGTAAAAGTGAGGGAGAAATTAAAAAATCATCAATTCTCATCCTGATCAAGTGTGGACAGGATGCAAAAGTGTAATTTCTTTCATCTGGATGCAGTATTCTCCATGGTTCTTGAAATGCGTATTTTTTAATAAAGTCATGTAGAATATATCTGTCACTAGTATTGTGAATGTCAGGTTTCCCTTATCTATATACGAATGGATCAATAGTTATGTTCCAGTCCCCTCCTAATAAAGTAGAGGTAGGTCCAAAAGAAGATAAGAATCTACTAAATTGAGCAAAATAATTTATTTTAGAGTCAGTAGGGGCATAAATTGATCCAACTATCAGAATTGTGTTGTGTATAAGAATTGTAGCAAAAAATGCATCTTCCTTCTGGGTCTTCCCAGGTTTGAATGATTTTATGTGGTAGATTGTCATAAAAAAAATAGAAACAGCACATTTACAAGTAGGGGTAGTATCTGTATATGTCTTATTAGAAGTGATGCATGCGTGTATAACATGACCAACCAAGTATCTCTTCAATTTATCACTTTCATTTGCAGTAACATGAGTCTCTTGTAATAATGCGATATCAGGCTTATTGTGACCAAGATATGTAACATTCAGGAATGCAAACTTTAGTGGTTTTGTATGAGTAGATTGCATAATGCAAATAAATGATACAGTAAGGCTATACAATTCTTAGTGTTATAATAGCGTTAGAAGGGAGTTAAAGGAGAAATAAAAAATGAAAAACAGATATTAATATTAGAAGTATAAAATCAAGATATAATGAATATAAAGATTGAGTCCTTTTAGTATTATAAAGAAAATGTGAGTAGAATATAAGTTTTAGTGATGTACTAAGATCTGATTAGACAGAAAGGGAAGTGGAAGAGAAAAACATAGGAATAATAGCCAATCAGATATACCATTAATAGATAGTTTAGATAATAACAAATAATAAAAGAAATTGTCCAATATGAAGTGATAAGACAAAAATGTACACTTAACAAAAAAAACGTTCAAACTGAGGGAGTGAGTATCAAACATTGTGGGGAAAGTGAGTGTAAGGGTACCAAATAATAGAAGAAATAATAACTATTGTAATTACAGGCCCCACCAAGAAGAGTAATTAGATATATAAACAAAATGGGCATTGTTCAAGGGTTTAAAAAAAGGAATACTTGCAGCATTTTACAATCAATCATTTGAAAAAATGATGTCTATTCCTTAAGAGAAAAAAGGAGAAGAGAAACAAAAGGTAGGAACACTTGTAAACAGACACAATCAATCTAGATTTCAAAGGTTAGCTAGATTTATCAATAGGTTGTGAATAATTCTATGCTTTCTATTTACCAACATGAAACCAATTACATTAAACAGTTTCCCATTTTCCTCGATCATCTGGGTCTGAAGTTGAAGTAGATGCCCAGTCCTATGTAGGTGGAGTTGAAGAAGACTTATGTTACATTTGTGAGTCTTTTTCATCCAAATCATTCAAAAAAGATTCTAAATCATGAGGGTCTAAGTATTCTTTGGTTTTTCCTTGAAAAGTTACAATCATAACTGATGGCTCCAAAAGACCATATTCAATGTCTCTCTTTTTCAGTGTAAGATGGGGTACAAGGAATTGTTTCTGTTTTAGATTTGAGGGTACTGGAAAATCTGCTGTGATAATAATTTGTGATTTGTTTTATGTACAATGTCCACACTTCCTGGCTTCTGTGATTATTTTGTGTTAGAAAGGGGGCCTCTGGTAGGCAGTCAGTTTGAACTCTGTCCAAGCAGGGACCCTTCCTCTAGTCAGGGCAATGGAGATACACACTTAAGATAACCCCTGCTTGCCCCCTTGGTACATTGACACAAGTGGACAGGCTTATCTCAAAGGTAATGTGACCACTCCTCCCTCCTCTCTAGCCCAGATGGCCCATCAGGATGTGGAGGCTACACCCCAGCTCCCTTTGTGTCACTGTCTAGTGAATATTCACAAACAGCCCAACTGTCAGTCTGTCCCAGACTAGGAATACACAGCAGGTAGAGTCACAGAAGGGGTTATGCAAGAAAATGCCCACTTTCTCAAAGTGGCATTTTCAAACTGACAATCTAAAAACCAACTTTACTAAAAGACGTATTTTTAAATTGTGAGTTCACAGACCCCAAACTCCACATCTCCATCTGCTCCCAAAGGGAAACTGCACTTAAAATATATTAAACGGTAGTCCTCATGTTAACCTATGAGAGAGATAGGCTTGGCATCAGTGAAAACCGAATTTGGACATGTAAAATGCCTCAGTACATGTCCCACCTTTGACATACACTGCACCCTGCACATGGGGTTACCTAGGGATGCCTTACATGTATAAAAAGGGAATGTTTAGGACTGGCAAGTGGGTACCCTTGCCAGGTCGAAATGGCAGTTTAAAAGTGCACACACAAACACTGCAGTGGCAGGTCCGAGTCATGTTTACAGGGCTACTCATGTGAGTGGCACAATCAATGCTGCAGGCCCACTAGTAGCATTTGACTTACAAGCCCTGGGTACTTCTAGTACACTTTACTAGGGACTTAATAGTAAATCAAAAATGCCAATCATGGATAAACCAATCACCAGTACAATTTATACAGAGAGCATATGCACTTTAGCACTGGTTAGCAGTGATAAAGTGCCCAGAGTCCTAAAGCCAACAAAAACTGGTAAAAAAAAAGAGGAAGGAGGAGAAAGGCTTGGGGATGACTCTGCAAAAACGGGCAGGTCCAACATTTGGCAATCATGTTGATGTCTTAGACAGCAGGCTCAAATATGGCGGGGTTGTTTAGTGCAGTTTAAAGCTCTGGAATGGACCCGATGGGTGCACTGAAATTCAAGTTGAGGTGTGAAATTGATATTCATTAGAGTAGGGGTTAGATAAGACAGAAATTGTAAACTATCTTCCTTTTCTAGCTGTTCGGGAAGGCCTATAATTCTAATATTATCTAGTCTACTACAATCTTCTAAATAGATCCGTTTTTGTTGTAATTACTAAATATCTTGACCGGTATCAGATATTTTGTCAATTCGAGAATCAAATTGTTAATCGACCTTCCATCAATTGCATAAAAGCTTGGAAATAGTTTACTTCTCCTTTAAACCTTGTACCGCTAAAGAATTGGCAGACACTGCCGAGGTCACAGATGAAATTGACTTTTTAATGTCAAGCAACTGTTTGAGTAAGGTATTCATTGCTGATGTAGGGATATCTGGAGAACTTCCCATTGTATTCAAAGGAGTATTATTACTAGGATATGACATTAAGGCATCGCTATATGATAGTTGTCTTATATGTCTGGACATGTAAACAGCAGTGTAATAGGAAGAAATTAAACCTTGTAGATATTTGCCTGATCATCAATATTAAACAAATGAAACTGTCAGATTATAAAGGCAACAAAATGAGAATTTTAAACCGTTAATAGTATTTGTGTGATTTTTCAGAAACAAATATTTTTCCAGTAGATCAATGTTGAGTCTTAGATATGAAAAAGAGGTCATCAAATTTTGTTAAAATGTTGTTGTATAAGAGAAAGATTCAATTTGTCCCAAGCAAAATGCCTAAAGTGATATAATAACAGTGGTACATAAGATTTGTATTAGGTGAGATTATGGTTTATATTTGTTGTCTCCTCCTCTAATCAATATAATTCACTTTTCTATTTATTAAAATATCTACACAAAATGTATTCCTATTTCACAAATAGTCAGTAGGTCAAACAGCCATATTAATATATCGTAGATGATAAATGAGTTCATAATATTGTTTCCTTCACTAGTATAATATAATGGAGATGTGCCATGGAATATTATCATCTGAGGCCGGGAACCCCAAAAATACTACTATTTGTTGTGAGTCAAGAAAAACATAAGCGATGCGGCCAATAGAGTCTTAGCTCCAACTTTGATTTATTTAGAAAATGGCTGCTAGCCTTCTCTGTGATATTCTGCCTCCACCTGCTTTTGATTCTTGAAGTCTCTTATGCCTCAGTCTCTCAATGTGAATTTAAATTGTATCAGAGCAAGTACAATCAAATATCCAATTTATCGCATATTAATGCCAAGTTCGAAAAAGATAGCGTTCATAAGGCATTGCGTAGCAGAAAGGGGAGACAATTTAATAATACTGTCTTTATGTGGCTCTGGAGCAGAACTGCCATTATCTGTTGTTTGAGCCGCCGCTTTTATCCGGTGTTCAGAAAATGCAGTGAAGAATGTTATCATGACCAGATTTTCAACTCCGACTAGAAAACAGCCATCATCTTTTGCTGCACCAGTCTCCGCCACCTTATCAGAGCAAGTACAATCAAGTATTCAATTTATCACATGTTAGAGCCAAATTCGTAAGTAGATTCCGTTCATAAGACAGTGTGGGCAGTAAGAAGTTAATAGGATGCAATGTCATTTGATGGACTCCACCGTTGGTACAAGGTTAGGCGAACGGAATGTAGATGATGAACCACGGCCTCACCTCTGTCCTCGGAGCTCTAGCAAAGAACTGTAACTTCAGCTCCATCGATCTCCACCCTCGGCTAAATCATACTTCTAAATTATCTCAATATTGCAAAACCTGAAACTTTTGTGGGATTTAACACAGGGATGACCTATTGCAGAATCTAATTTTTAAAGATTTGAGTGGTGCTCATACTCAGCATGACCCCTCCATTTGTCGGCGATGCCTCTCTTATGCAGGCTATACTCATTCATAAAATGTGGTAGATGGCATGTAAGACAACATAACAGTTTCCAGAATAGACTGAGATACAAAGCAGCAGAAACAAGCCTTTAGCGAACACCTTAAATATGAAGAATTATCTTAGGTGTGAATACAGATCACTGACAGAACCTAAATCTAAGGCCTGATTTAAGATTATCTCCATCACCAATGACAGACTATCGTCCTCTGAATTTAGAGGTGGCTGCCAACTCATCTGTCACTCTCTACATTAAAAGGATCCCTTATCTTGGCAGTTTCTTTCAATGTGCAAAATGTTCAGAGGACAGTAGCTGTTGGTTTTATCAGCTGCTCCCCAAACCTATCCAAAGTTTGCCTTTTCAGAAACAAATCAACAATGCAGTGTTTGTTTCAAAAAGCTAATGAACTCCCTCCATATACACACACACCCCTCCGCCCCTGGGACCATTCCCCCATGGTGTGAGCCAATTATTAGTTTTTTTCTGTCTCCCACTGCCAGGTTTTTCATGTACATATAATAAGAAATTACACTGCCCACCTTAAATAGGGCTGGTAGTGTAATGTCTTTTCTCCAACGGCTCCTATGTAGTTGGGCCATCAGAGCAAGCTTTCTGTCAACAGAGCTGGCAGGGGCTCCGTTGATGGAAAAAAATGGTCCGCCCATCTCGAAATGAGACAGGTAGACCAAAGGTCTAGCAGATAAACTACTTTGTCCAATTTGAGATAGAGTGCCCTGCCTTTCAAACTCCAAATCAAGTCCCTAGCCCATTTCAATTGGGGCTGGAGTCACCATATAATATACGGGGGACAATTATGATAGGCTGGAGGTAGAGAGTCTCTTTCAGAACTGGATGGGCTGGAAGATTGACAAACAATGCTGCTCTAAGAGAGCACACGCATGCCATCATTTCAAGGTGCCTCTGCCTCCACTGGCTCCAATAACTGGAGTTTCCAAACCTAATTCACTTACACATTTTGGTTATACACACAGACATTTCAGCTGCTGAAAGCAGACATCATTTCTTTGTGTTACTCTATAAAGAAAATACAGGAATCAGTGGTGATACATAGATTCCCACATGTTATTCCCCATAATTCTCCTGCAATTACCTGAACACTAATAATGGTAATCCTTGGATGACCATATAAAGGGGATTTTTCATCTAGTGCTCCCAAGAAGGGACATGGGCCCTCATTATAACATTGGCAGTAAAAAACACCTACCGCCGCGGCGACGGACGCCAAAAGACCGTTGCCGTGGCTACCAGCCGTCCACCATATTATGACAACAGCTGGATTTCCGCCACAAGAATGGCAGAAATCCGTCTGTGGCCATACTGGTGGATGGCGGTAAGGTGGCGCTGCTACAACCAGCAGTGTCACACCAGTAGACCGCTGCCAGCCGTATTATGAAAAATAATACGGCCTCGTGGTGTTCTGCTGGTGGGCGCTTCTGGCGGTAGCAACGCCCTGTCAAGTCCCTTGCCGGAGGACCCCCTGGATCTAGGTAACTCGGGTCCCCGACAGGGGAGGGGGTGGGAAGTTTTATGTGTGTGGGGGCGTGTGAATGTAGGTGTGTACATGAATGTGGGTGTGTTTTGAGTATTGAATGAGTGTGTGCATGTATGGACGTGTGAGTGCGTGTATGTTGTGAAATGTCAATGCGTGTCTGCGTGTATGTTTGAAAGTGTGTGCGGATGTGTGTGTGATTGGATGCATGCATGCATGTATGTTTGTGTGAATGAGTGTGTGTATGAATGTGTGTGTGTGAAGGGGGTGTGGATGTAGGGGGGTTGGGAGGTTTTGAGAGGTAGGAGGGTGAGGGGAATCTGGGGAGGTGGGGGGAGACCCCTATCAGTGACAGGGAAGGAATTCCCTATCACTGATATGGGCTACTACCATGGGTTTTGTGGCGTTATGAATGCCACAAAAATCATGGCGGTAGGCGGGGTCATAATCCTGCAGGCGGCACAATGCCGGCCGCCGGGCTGGATATCTCCAGCCCGGCAGCTGTTCTCACTGTGGCGGATGGAGTGGTACATTTGCAGGTTGCCTTCAGCCAACCCGCCAATGTCATAATGTGCCGGTAAGTACCGCCAGCCTGTTAGCGGTTCTTACCGTCACATTATCGCCGACCACCAGGGTCGTAATGACCCCCTTAACGTTTTTAGGAACGTGCATGTTTTTTTGCTGCAGAAAGGTATTATGTTACCAAACCCTGAAATTTTTTATTTTTGATCAGTTTCTCTTCTGAACTGCCTGTACACTTATGAAAGTTCTACCACAATTAGGGATAAGTTATATGTGCCCTCAATTACAATCAGAGAGAGTATAGCTGACTTTGTTTGCATTAGGGTTCCATTTTGAGTGCACAGTTATTGCTGACCGATCCGTCAGTATTTTCAACATTGTCACTACCAAGAAAGAAGTATTTGCATATCAGGTCGCTTAGTACCTTAATATTGGTAATGTACCCCTATTTCAGGGTACATTCCCAGGACCCTCATGGGTGCACCAAGCATACCAGCCTTGGACAGTATATCATGGATCCTAATTTTTACTGGAGGTGGTTCTCACCTTTGTGGTCCCTCTGAATAAAGGGAACTCTCATCCAATGGCGGGGTTGTGTTTTCTCCACTATAAGTAAAAATATTTCTGGCAGAAATGTCACCCGCTGGAGTGGTTGAGGAAGCAGAGTTACAGTGGTGGGGGAAACAGAGAAAAAGTGTTAACCCAGAAAGACCAAAACCACCCAGTTGCCCTAATCCTACTAGACCTCTTGTTGCTTTCAATATATAGACCACAAAACACTCCTAATCCATCAGAAACTCTTGTTTAATTGTTACCAGAATAAGATGGGACTGGTTCAAATCTTTCCTGCAATAATGAAAACAGAAAATGAAATGGAATGTTTAAGATTCAGAATGAACTATCTTTAAATGTGGCATACAGTGATGATTGACACTCTCACTTCTCCTTTAGAACTCATGCATGTGCTTGCTAGCTCATCTGATCAAAAGAAAAGCCTTGAATGTCAGCTGTGCTCTTACAACACCCAACATCTAGTTGATCCAAGCAACAACTCCAACATTGAAACACTTAACAAACTATCACCTTTAGGCACTATTCAAACTAAGCCCTCTTTTAACTATCTAAAGCAGAAAACATCTGATCCAAACAGTCACCCTGTATAAGCTACATTACTGCATTGCAATATATCTAAGTCTTCCCAACAAAGCCTTTGCAGAATTATAACATGTACCAAATTGAATGTACTGGTCATCCTCGGCATAAAGAAACATATTTGCCTTTCATCTTTTAGTTCACAACGGTTCTGGCCAACCACTGAGCACCAAATACAACACAGATCCATCAATTCAAAATCATCCACATGCTTATCAGTCCTTTTCAAATTCCATCAACCAATAATGATCCTAAGTTCCAACTCTGAACACTAACTGGTTATCCCAAAATGCAGACTAGCAAAATTTGGAGGCAAAGCTCTGAAAGTGGCAGAAGGGAATATTTGGAAGGATTTCAGGTCATTGAACATCTCAAGCTTCAGAAATGCTCTGAATAAATACTTCCTCATGAAATAAAAATAATCAGATGGATTTACCTTAATTAAAAACACTAGTAATATCTAACTAGTTCCTTATTTGAAGACTTCAAGAACTCTCCATTCGCTCTCCTGCTCAATGGACCTCTCATAGTCAGATTTCATGACCACTCCAATCTACCATGAGAAAGGGACTTTCCACCACATCAGTTTACTCCTCCCCCTGTTCTCATCTTGTCCCCCTTCTCTTCCGCTTTCATCGGTGAAGTGAAGTGTTTTAAAGCAATAGGTTCTCTTATACTTGAATTACAACAGGCAGCAGGAATCCGGCTAGAACTGGCTCAGCTGTATGCCTCTTTTGTGCACTTTAATTGGATAACGCTAATTGCTTAGCTAGTTGAGATTGACTCTAGAAGTAATCTAATAGTTATATTACCATCAGTCATAAGGAGTGCTAACGTATAACAGAGGTGGGATAATATTCATAGCCTTTATCTTCAGTAAAATCAGGACACCCCTTCAATATTATCTCAGAGAATCTGTAATTTTATCACAAGGCAGGAACCTCTCTTATGTAGGTTCACAGCCTTTGCACAACTGCTAAAGACACATGCTCTATACGTTTGTAATAGGAAGTTTTAGATACCCTTGATCAATCAGCAATTCTCAAAATATCTACCAACCTTCCAGGGCCTAAAAAGCATAAGAACTCATCGCACACCTTGGAACCAGAGCCCCAAAACAATTTGGGGGTCATTCAGACCCCGGCGGGCGGCGGGAGCCGCCCGCCTGGAGGGAACCGCCAGAATACCGCTGCGCGGTCAAAAGACCGTGCGGGTATTCTGGGTTTCCCACTGGGCTGGCGGGCGACCGCCAAAAGGCCGCCCGCCAGCCCAGTGGGAAACACCCCTCCATGAGGATGCCGGCTCCGAATGGAGCCGGCGGAGTGGAGGATGTGCGACGGGTGCAGTGGCACCCGTCGCGTATTTCAGTGTCTGCAAAGCAGACACTGAAATACAAAGTGGGGCCCTCTTACGGGGGCCCCTGCAGTGCCCATGCCATTGGCATGGGCACTGCAGGGGCCCCCAGGGGCCCCACGACACCCCTCACCGCCATCCTGTTCCTGGCGGGCGGAACCGCCAGGAACAGGATGGCGGTGAGGGGGTCGGAATCCCCCATGGCGGCGCAGCAAGCTGCGCCTCCATGGGGGATTCCCAGGGCAGCGGAAAACCGGCTGGAGACCGGCGGTTTTCCTGTTCTGACCGCGGCCAAACCGCCGTGGTCAGAATGGCCTGCGGGGCACCGCCAGCCTGTTGGCGGTGCTCCCGCCAACACCGGCCCCGGCGGTCCTTGACCGCCGGGGTCGGAATGACCCCCTTTGTCTCTACCCCTGCCATGACCATTATACTTTTAACCCCTGGACTAAGGGTAGAAGAAGACATAGGGGTGTGCAAAGCTATCAAAAGTCGGGTCAGATGTCCTCAAACTCTCTATTACGTGTATGTGCGCATCAAGGCATCTGATCACACACAACTCAAATTGTACAGGAAAAGTAAATAACTCATTTGAAGTAGAAACATTTTTGGTGTGCATTGATATTGTAAAATGAACCCAGCAGGAGAAAAATGTATGACAGAAATGTCTTGCACTCCAACATCTGATAATCTTGTAAAAGAAACCAAACATAACAACAAAACTAATTTTACTGACAACATTTTCAAGTATAACCTATCATTGACATGACAGAAAAACCTGCAGAACCACCTCTACATCCAATGTAGTAGAGTATCTAGGCTTAGATGGAAGTGTATACCTGATACCCTCCAATAATTTACAAACCAGTGGTTTCTCCTTACCCGTTTTACCTTCAACTGCCCTGCTCTGCTGCTATAGCTGAGCTCTATCCATTAATATTTCTATAAGCCTTCTGCCCGCTGCTAAGGATGCAAGAACATTTAGAAAATGTAGAAACATTTGACTGGCATCAGAGAAAATGGGATGGATACCTCCTACCAAACACCAGATAGCCAGGTGGCAGAGACTTATAGTCTGTTGTTGTACCTTTCGCCCATGATGCTCTGATATAAGTAGAAGCTGATTCTGAGAGGCCCGGTATGCCTTTGAGCACTTCGAAAAGGCTCTCTGCCACCAGAGTGAGCCTGCCCTCCAAAATCCAAAATTCACTGTCTTGAAGGTTCCCTCAACAGTTGAGGAGAGATTTAAATTCAAAAAGTGAAGAGAAAGAAAACACACACTTCACAGTAGAGTTACCAGTGTGACCTTTGGTAGCTGTCTGCGGATCTAACAAACACATCTTGGAATTATAATAAATGGCGGAAAAGAATAAACATCCCCACTGAATCAATCCTGAAGAAAAGCTGTGTTGCTTGAGCTTTTGGATCCAGGCTCCAGCTATAACATCTTCCTAACTGAGCTTTCAAGTGGGACCCAAAGAGGTTTACGCTGAGAGAAACCCATTTATTTTCAAAAGTCTGAAATACTTGTAGAGTCAGACACCAGTCACTGTTGTCATATGTGGTCCCTGAATACCAATCCGCCACTGCATTGTTCAGTGCTGAAATCTGTTCTCTCACAAGACATATTGTACTCTGTAGACAAAGTTCCCAAAGGGAACAGGGCTGGACCTGCCAATACCTTTTCCCTTCCAGTTTATTTATGTACCAGACTGCTGTAATGCTGTCCATCTGAAGGAGGATCGCACATTTGACTCTGTTTTTTTGCAAAGCTCTGAATTGCAAAGGAGCCTGCAAGCTCTAATCAATTTCTGTACCTGCATTAAGGTTTTATTCTTGGACCATCCTTCTCCAGTTGAGTAATAGTCACATCTTGCACCCCAGCCCTACAGACTTGCATCAGACATGATCTGGAGATGTACAGAAGATGCCTTGCCCATTCCATGCATCTATATGACTTAGCCACAAATGTATCTCCTCTTTTGACTCCTGATCTACAGGGACTGTTTGTGAGTATTCTAGACCTATCTGAAGGTGTCTAATCTTCATGTACTGGAGAGCTCTGTAATAAAAGGGTCTTGGAAAGACTGCCTGAATTGAGGATGAGAACAGGCTCACCACTCTTGTCAACTAGCATAGAGAAAGCTGGTGTTGTGACAACGTTACCCTCAACTCATTCTTTATCACCTTTAATTTTGCTTCTGGAAACAGAAGAGTCTTGCTTTGGGAATCCACCAGAAATCACTGGAATTCCATCCTACTTGAGGGCACTAACACTGATTTTTCCACTCTGATAATGAAACCAAATGATTGCATCAACTCTATGTAACCCTGAATTTGCTTCACCAACCTCCCTCTCTTCTGTCTAAAGAATATAGGTGGTCATTACAACCATGGCGGTCGGTGTTAAAGCGGCGGTAAAACCGCCAACAGGCCGGCGTTCAAAAAAATGGAATTACGACAGTGGCGGAAACCGCCAACATAGACAGCCACTTTAACACTCCGACCGCCACAGCGGTACTAACAAACACCGGGGCAGTAACTGCCAACAGACAGGCGCCCACAGAATTACAACTCACCAATCCGCCACCTTTTCCGGGGTGGATTCACTGTGAACAAAAACACAGCGGAAACAGGACTTCGAAGGGAAAACGCTCACCTCTACACACCCCACGAGGAACCAGGACACCATGGAACCGGAGCTCCAAATTCTTCCAGCCTTTATCTTCCTGCTTCTCTACCAGGAGCACGAACGCCAGTGGCGAAGACCACGGAGAGTACTGCACCTACGACACAGGGGAGGGGGAATGGAAAAAACAGTGACACACACACGCAACACGGAAAGCCCCCACCCCCACCCTCACCCACTACAACACACACACAAGTACATGTTGATACATCACAGTTACACCTCCAACCCCCCCTGGAAGAATGCAAGGACAAAAGGAAATGAGTTGAATGATTGCAAAATATTTAAATACAGTAATCAAAAATACTTACATATATACACATTTACACTATGAACAATTATATACACCAAGAACACAAGTCCAAGGGATTCCACCATCATAGTCCGTGGATGACTGGGCCCAAAAGGCATGGGCGAGGCCCACACTCAATACCCGATCAAAACGGAGAGAACACTGCAGGGGCATCAGATAGAAATAAAACAGGCACCTCAGGGGGAAGGGAAGGGGGGGCACCTCAGCCGGTTGAGTGCACGACACCAGATCCACGAAGGGTTCCATGCCCATTGATGTATCCTGGGGAGTGCAAAGCCACAGTCTCACAAGTCTCTACAGTGGGTGGTTTGCCCACTGTTCAATCCTGGGGAGTGCAAAGCCACAGTCTCTCAAGTCTCTACAGTGGGTGGTTTGCACACTGTTCAATCCTGGGGAGTGCAAAGCCACAGTCTCTCAAGTGGATAACAGTCTCCAATGGTTCTGGAGGGGGCCTTGTGCCCAGAGTGCTTCATCCTGCCAAGGATTGAGGTAGTGGATGTATCTCTCCACTGGTTCTGGAGGGGGCCTTGTACCCAGAGTGCTTCATCCTGCCAAGGACAGAGGTAGTGGATGCATCTCTCCACTGGTTCTGGAGGGGGCCTTGTGCCCAGAGTGCTTCATCCTGCCAAGGACAGAGGTAGTGGATGTATCTCTCCACTGGTTCTGGAGGGGGCCTTTTGCCCAGAGTGCTTCATCCTGCCCTTGGCGGACTCAGTAGCGTCGGAATCATTTGCGCTGACTGGCCTGCGGGGCTGCTGGTGGCAGTGTCCTGGGCAGCACTGCTTGTGGCGGTGTCCTTGGCAGCGCTGCTTGTGGCGGCGGTGTCCTGGGCAGCGGTGCTTGTGGCGGTGTCCTTGGCAGCGCTGCTTATGGTGGCGGTGTCCTTGGCAGCACTGCTTGTGGCGGCGGTGTCCTGGGCAGCGGTGCTTGTGGCGGTGTCCTTGGCAGCGCTGCAGTCCTGGGCAGCAGTGCTTGTGGCGGTGTCCTTGGCAGCGCTGCTTGTGGCGGCGGTGTCCTTGGCAGCGCTGCTTGTGGCGGCGGTGTCCTGGGCAGCGGTGCTTGTGGCGGTGTCCTTGGCAGCGCTGCTTGTGGCGGCGGTGTCCTGGGCAGCGGTTCAGCTGCTGGCGGTCTTGTTCTGCCCTGCGGGGCTGCTGGCAGCGGTGTCCTGGGCAGCGGTTCAGCTGCTGGCGGTCTTGTTCTGCCCTGCGGGGCTGCTGGCGGAGGTGTCCTGGGCAGCGGTTCAGCTGCTGGCGGTCCTGTCTGTGGCTGCGGGGCTGCTGCTGGCGGTCTCTTCCTGGGCAGCGGGGCTGCTGGCGGTCCTGTCTGTGGCAGCGGGGCTGCTGCTGGCGGTTGCTTCCTGGGCAGCAGGGCTGCTGGCGGTCCTGTCTGTGGAAGCGGGGCTGCTGCTGGCGGTCGCCTCCTGGGCAGCAGGGCAGCTGGCGGTCTTGTCCGCTGTGCTGATCTTCCCAGACTTGCCACTTTTACTGTGCCCCTTTCCCCCCTTGGATGGTGTCGCAGCTGTCTCCACACTCCCAACTGGACCCCTGGGAGCGGGTTTGGTGGCTGGTTTCTTTCCCCTCTCCCGCCGGGCACTGTCCAACTTTTTATGCTTGACAGGTGGGGGACTGTCCGTGCTCTGGCTCCTTGCCACACTGCCTGCCCTGCTGCCTGGTGCACTCCATAATCCGGTGACTACTGGCACCACTGGTCCCGCCGATGTTGTGGCTGAGGTGCTAGGTTGGCACCTGGAGAGTCAGCCCCTAGGAGACTGACGGGATGGGGGATGTGAGGGAAAGAGGTCAAGGCTGGACAGGAAAAGTTTCTTAGGAACACTGGGACGGGTAGCTGGAGGGGGTTTGGGAGTGGAGGAAGAGGTAGTGGTTGTAGGCGGTGTACGTTTGGTGACTTTGGGTGAAGGTGCATGGGCTGGAGGCTGTCGTGAGGTGGATGGCTGTTGGGTGGATATGTGGCTGCGTTTGTGTACCTTGGGAGGTGGCCTCACAGACACACTGGGAGAGGACACAGGGGATGTGTGAATGGTAGTGGGGGTGGTGAGTGCACGTGAGCAGGGTGTGGTGGTGGGTGTGCTGGTGATGGACGTAGTGGCTGAGGATGTAGTCCATGTAGGTGTGAGTGGAGAGGAGACTTGGAGGGAGGAGGGAGACGAGGAGGATGGGGACACAGTGAAGGCAGTGGATGTTGGTGTGTCTGCATGTGTGTGATGCTTGCGTGAGTGCCTGTGGGATGTGTGGTGCTTATGTTTGCCAGAGCTTCCCTTGTGTGTTGAGGTGTGTGCATGCTGGTCTGATGGTGTGCTTGGGATAGGCTGAGGTACAGGGGTGTGGGTCTGGGTGAAGGAAGTTGGAGGGGGGAGGCTAGAGACAGGGACAATGGCTGCC
Organism: Pleurodeles waltl; assembly: GCF_031143425.1. Classification (NCBI taxonomy): domain Eukaryota; kingdom Metazoa; phylum Chordata; class Amphibia; order Caudata; family Salamandridae; genus Pleurodeles; species Pleurodeles waltl. The sequence continues at coordinate 665,827,210 of NC_090445.1, read as the reverse complement.
ATCAGTGCTGAGGCCAGAGTCTGAAAAGCTAGTTGAAGGGCTGCCTGACAGGAGTGAATGCCCTCCAGGAATGCATTGGTTTGTTGCAACTGCCTCTCTGTGAGGGACCTGAGGAGGTCAATGGCCTCCTCACTGAGGGCAGCAGGGGTGACAGGGGCAGGGCCTGAGGTGCCTGGGGCTAAGGTAATGCCCACCCTCCTGGGTGAGCGGGCACGGGGCAAAGGCTGAAGGGCTGCTGGGAGGGCGGTGCTGATAGGGGGGGTGGCGGCTGTAACTGTAGATGTGGGGGGCACAGATGGGGCCGCCACCGCAAGGGAGCTCCCATCAGAGGAGGAGTCCGGCTCGCTGATGTCAGCTCCTGTCCCCGCCGTGGAGCTCCCCTCGCCCTCCGTCCCACTGGTGAATTCGGAGTCTGTAGTCTCGCCCTCCAGGGCCATGTGGGATGCAGCTCCCTCCTGCTCCGGTGCCACTGCTCCTCCGCCTGGTGATGCTAATGCACACAAGTACAAGGAGACCACAAAAAGGGGGGGGAGGGAAGACAGAAGAAAGACATGTTCAGTGCATGCAACACCGCTACCGTTGGCGGACACAACAGACACAGAAGCCCCCTGCACTACGCCGCGCACTTGGGGTGCACTATTCAATCCCTGGGACATGGCTTACAAGGCTATGGCTGATTTCTGCACACATAGATGTCACAGGAGCCTGACTAGGTGTAGTTGGCACTGTACACAGGTGGGGTGGGGTGCCACAGGGCCTGCCTGAAGTAGGGAACTTAACTACCAAACTCGCCCTGGCCTAGGGGAACCCACAGCCCACCTTCCCCACCCAGACACCTAAATGCGCGCTGAATCAGCAGAATGAGAGTGTACTCACCCCCTTGTGGCTAATGTGATGCCCTCAAGCCCCAATCCAACTCCGGATAGGCCACCGCCAGGATCCTGAACATCAGGGGCGTCATGGTGTGACCGGCACTCCTCCGACGTTGGGAGGCCATCCCCAGCTGGGCCTCTGCCGTCTTCTTGCTCCAGTGGCGAATGTCCTCCCATCTTTATCAGCAGTGGGTGCTCCGTCTGTGGTAGACCCCCAGGGTCCGGACTTCCTTGGCGATGGCACCCCAGGTGTCCTTCTTCTGGTGGGTGTTCACCTACAGGAATTGTACAGGGGAAAAGAGAAGTAATTACCAACTGCACCGTCACAGTCATTGGACCGCATCCCTACCCTTGCCATGACACACATGCACTCACCGTTGTTTCATGCACGACTCAATCTCATCCCCCCTATCGTTCATCCACCCCTCTCCACACAGGCATCGCCCATACAGCATGCTCACAGTGTACTTACCTGTTTGTCTGGAGGACCGTAGAGTAGCGTGTGCTGGGGGAGGACCCCATCCACGAGTTCTCCAACTCCTCTGTGCTGAAGGCTGGGGCCCTTTCCCCAGACACACGACCCATTGTCTCTTCCAGACTGAGGTCACAGCAGCACTTGCAGTGTAGGTCCTCTCCTGTCGAAGATCAGGTATCGAGTGATTAAACAGAGAGAAAATGGCAGTCACGTCCGCGGCGGTGCGTACCGTCACCGCCGGCGTACATCATCATTGGCTCCTGGGACCCATAGGGCCCAATGTTAACCAAAGCAGAATTGCGCCGCGGTCTTCGACCGCCCACCGCGACGGTGTACAAGGCCAGCGCAGTTACCTCATATCCCCCTGTCCCACTTTACAGGTCAGGCAGCCGCCGTTTCAGGGGCCCACATGGCATTATTTTTGACTGCGTCACACATACATAGGCCTTGCCTAACCACTCATACCGGCAAATTTAGATTTATGAATATTTTCAGAGTAAGCTGTGTTTACGTACCTCAGAGTTGGTTGACTCTCTGCTCGCTGTTCTCCTCCATAGGCACCGTCCGCTGGGGCATGTGAGGAGATGGCGGCATCCTCCGGTGTACAGACTGCTGGTGGACCTATCGACAATGGAGGAAAGACATGTGATCATCACCTACAGGCTTAATCGTGCCACAATCCAGGAACTGTGTGCCCAGATGGAGCCAGACCTGATGTCAGCCATCCGCCATCCCACAGGAATCCCACCTCAAGTGCAGGTGCTGTCAGTACTCCATTTCCTAGCAAGTGGGTCTTTTCAAACAACAGTGTCCATAGCATCAGGGATGTCCCAGCCTATGTTTTCCAAAGTGTTGTCCAGAGTGTTGTCTGCCCTGCTGAAACACATGCAGAGCTACATCGTTTTCCCTCTGGTGGAGGATTTGCCTACAGTGAAAGGTGACTTCTATGCCCTGGGACATATCCCCAACATCATAGTTGCCATTGATGGGACACATGTGGCCTTGGTACCCCCATGTAGGAGTGAACAGGTGTACAGAAACCGGAAGAGTTACCATTCGATGAATGTGCAGATGGTGTATTTGGCAGACCAGTACATCTCCCATGTTAATGCCAAATTCCCTGGCTCAGTGCATGACGCTTACATCCTGCAGAATAGCAGCATCCCTTATGTGATGGGGCAGCTCCAGAGGCACCGGGTGTGGCTATTAGGTGAGCACCTGGACCCAAATCAGTGGGAATAGTTGTCTGGGTCTGTGGATGTCCCTATGAGTCAGTGTGTGTCTAACAGTTGTCCCTCGCCATTTGCAGGTGACTCTGGTTACCCCAACCTCTCATGGCTACTGACCCCAGTGAGCAATCCAGGACAAGGGCAGAGGAACGCTACAATGAGGCCCATGGGCGAACTAGGATGATTATAGAGCGGACCTTCGGCCTCATGAAGGCCAGTTTCTGGTGCCACCATATGACAGGTGGTTCCCTATTCTACTCACCAAAGAAGGTGTGCCAGATCATCGTGGCCTGCTGTATGCTTCACAACTTGGCTTTGCGATGGCAGGTGCCTTTTCTACAGGAGGATGGTCCAGATGGAGGTGTTGTGGCAGCTGTGGAGCCTGTGAACAGTGAAGACGAGGAAGCAGAAGAAGAGGACATCGACAACAGGAACACAATGATCATGCAATACTTCCAGTGAGACACAGGTAAGAAGACAACACTGGTAAGAAGACAACTCTGCCTGCTACATCTGATTTTAATCCACTAACCTCTCTACTGTCTGTCATTTTCACCCAGTGTATGGTCACTAAGTTGTCACTTTTCCTTACGATTTCACAGATGTGGGTCCCACTGTGTGACATCTGCTTTGTTTCCTCATGGACTAGAGCTGTGTGACATAGGTATGTTGACATTACATTTGAAAGAGCATTTTGCCACTGTAATTGCTAATACACTATTTCGAAATCGCAGACAGATATCCTGATTGTTTTGTCCTTTAAGGGTGTTTATTTAAGTGCTCAGTATTGGAGGGAGTTGTAAAATGGTGAGGGGTGATGGTGGAGAAATGTCCATGGCAGAGTCCAGTCTATTAGCCTCACAGGTGCATTGTCCAAAGGGGCATAGGAAGTGGAGCTGGGGCAGTTTAAGGATGGACAGGGTGACAAGGTGGGACAAAAGGATGACAATCAGGGTGGTCTCATTTCTTGGCAGGGGTCTTGGCATTGTTCTCTGTCTTTGTCCTGGCTCTCAGGGACCACTTGCGGGGTGGCTCTCCATCTGCAGGGGGTGGGGTGCTGGTGTGGTGGTCCTGTGGCGATGCCTCCTGTCCACTAGCGCCGGCGGAGGTGGTGGGCAGTTCATCGTCCAGGCTAGTGTCAGGGGCCCCTTGTTGTGCCACAGTGTCCCTCCTGGTGTTGAGGAGTTCCTTCAGCACCCCTACAATGGTGCCCAGGGTGGAATTGATGGATCTGAGTTCCTCCCTGAACCCCAAATACTGTTCCTCCTGCAGCCGCTGGGTCTCCTGAAACTTGGCCAGTACTGTTGCAATTGTCTCCTGGGAATGGTGGTAGGCTCCCATGATGTTGGAGAGGGCCTCGTGTAGAGTGGGTTCCCTGGGCCTGTCCTCCCCCTGTCGCACAGCAGCCCTCCCAGTTCCCCTGTGTTCCTGGGCCTCTGTCCCCTGAACCGTGTGCCCACTACCACTGCCCCCTGGTCCCTGGTGCTGTTGGGGTGGTGGGTTATCCTGGGTTCCCTGTAGTGGTGGACACACTGTTGCTTGACGTGTCCTGGGGACAGAGGTATGGGCCCGCTGGGTGGGTGCTGTGCTGGTGTTTCCAGAGGGGGGAAGCTCTGTAGTGGCCTGTGGCTGTGTGAGGGGAACCGACTGTCCCGTGGTCTCAGATGGACCGGGCTGGTCGTCTAGATCCAGTTGGACAGAGCTGCTGTCATCACTGTGGGCCTCTTCTGTGGGTGGAGTGGACATGTCTGGACCCTCCTGTCTGGTGACGTTGGGTAGAGGTCCTGCAGGGGTGTAAAAGCACAATTATTGCATCTGTGTGTGCCATGGTGTGCAATGGGTGGGAAACTGTGTACCCCAGTGCTTGCATTCCTGTGTAGGACCTTGTGTGATGATGGTTTAGTGGGGTGTATGGGTATGTGCAGTGGCCATGCTTTGGTGATGGGCGTCCATGCTTTGGTGTTACATGCAGTGCTTGATTTTGGGATGGGTGGTTTGTGATATTGGGACATTTGTGAGGAGTAGGAGTGATGGGGGTGACGGCGACGGTGGTGGTATGTGATGGCATGCAGGTAGGGTGGGGGATGTAATAGTAAAGATTTGTCTTACCAAAGTCCATTCCTCCAGCTACTCCTGTGAGGCCCTCAGGATGCAGAATAGCCAAGACCTGCTCCTCCCATGTTGTTAGTAGTGGGGTAGGAGGTGGAGGTCCGCCTCCAGTCCTCTGTACCGTGATGTGGTGCCTTGAGACCACGGAACGCACCTTCCTCCGTAGGTCATTCCACCTCTTCCTGATGTCATCCCTATTTCTTGGGTGCTGTCCCACTACCTTGACCCTGTCCACGATTCTTCACCATAGGTCTATCTTCCTAGCTATGGAGGTGTGCTGCACCTGTGATCCAAATAGCTGTGGCTCTACCAGGATGATTTCCTCCACCATGACCCTGAGCTCCTCCTCAGAAACCCTGGGGTGTCTTTGCCGTGCCATGGGGTGGTGTGTGTTCTGATGTGTGGGGTGATATTTAGTGGTGTGTTTTGTGAGGTGCGTGGATGTTGTGTGAGTGAGGGTGTTGAGTCCCTGTGGATGCTGGTTTGTAGATGGTGATGTCTCTCTGTGGCCTTCAGTCGCAATTGTGGTCGTAGGGGTTTGTGGGTGATGTGGGTGTATGTTTTATATTGTATTGGGTGTGTGGGAGTGGTGTGTGTATGTGTCTCAGGTGTGTGTATTTCGAATTGTCCAATGTGGATGTGTTTTGTATATGTGTGTGTATTTTGAGCGCGGCGGTGTGTACTGCCAATGGAATACCATGGATTCGTGGGTCGTGATAGTGTGGGCGTATTCCTGTTGGCGTGACGGTGGAGGTTTTGTTATCGCCAGTTTATCACTGACTTTGGTGTGGCGGACTTGTGTGGGTGTCTAGATTTTGGCGGATTCCGGCCTTTGGCTCATAATGACCGTGATGGAATTCCGCGGCGGTGTGTTGGCGGTCTTCTGCACGGCGGTAAGCAGCTTTTACCACCAATGTTCTAATGAGGGCCATAATATTTTCTAGGTACACAACCATCCTCAGACCCTGTGCTCTAACAAACACTGTCAGAGGCCTCATCAACTTAGTAAAGTACCAAAGAGCAGAGGAAAACCTGAATGGAATGGACGCCAATCTGAACACCTGTCGTTGTCACAGAAGATGGAAGTGCTTCTTGTGCTCTTGACATATTTGAACTGTAAGTCAGGCATATTTTAAACCTAGACACACCTTTACGTTTCCCAGAAGAAGGATGTCACTCAGGCATGTGATAGTCTCTATTTTGAAATGGCAGTAAAGAATGATTTGATTGAACTCCCTGAAATTTATTACGGGCCGACATTTTTTGTTTTTTTGCATTAGGAACATGTTGCTGTCAAAACCCGTGGCATGTAGGCCATGTACTTAGATAGCCTCCTTCTACAATAACTCCTGTGTCTCTGCAGTGGCCAGATTCCAGCTTTCCAGAGAAAAATGTCTTGGTAAAGCCTACCTTGTCAACATTGGGGCTGCATAGAGTTCTGCATGGACAGCTGTTTGAAACCATCTCACTATCTGTAATACCCATGGGTCTTTTAATATTAGGCCCTACTGTTGAACAAAAAGAACCAACCTGTCTTCCACTTTCACAAGAGGAGAGGATACTACACTTTGGCCCTCATTATGACATTGGCGGTAAGTGCCGCTTACTGCCATGTTGACTGCCGCCAACATACCGCGACCGCGGCGGTATACTGCTACCCGTATTATGACCCACACATAGAAATCCCCCACTATACAGACAAGCACACAAGTCCGTCAGCCCAAAGGTCAGTGATAAACTGGTGGTAGCAAAACCCACACCGTTATGCCAACAGAACTACGCCCACAGCATTATGACCCACAAATCACTGCGGCGGACATTCAACAGTGGTAAACCATTGGCGGTACATACCGCTGCGCTCAAAATACATAGACACACTAACAAAACAACACCACATTGGACAATTCAAACTACACATACCTGATGCTCTTACACACACCACACCCACACATCACAATAAAACACACACAAACATTACCCACAACCCTTTACCACTAGAAAAGATTTACAACAGAGAGAGAGCCACACCAAGAGCACCCACAGAACCAGAGCCACAGAATACCATCACCCATACACCATCCAGGCACCTCACAGCACACACCCCAACACATCATCCCACACACACTCACACACACCACACACACTACACCCATGGCACCACAAAGACACCCAAGGTTCTCAGAGGAGGAGCTAAGGGTCATGGTGGAGGAAATCATCCGGGTAGAGCCACAGCTATTCGGATCATAGGTGCAGCAGACATCCATCGCTAGGAAGATGGAGCTATGGCCGAGAATCATGGACAGGGTCAACACCGTGAGACAGCACCCCAGAACAAGGGATGACATCAGGAAGAGGTGATACGACCTACGGGGAAATGTGCATTCCGTGGCAATACTGCATCCTGAGAGCCTGGCAGGAGTAGCAGGATGACTGGACTCTGATAAGTCAAATCTTTACTACTTTCACCCCCCTACCTGCATGCCATCACATACCCCCAACCTCACCCTCACTCCCATCCCTCTACCACCTCCCATACACCCCACCATCAAAACCCACCATGGACAACCATCACCACTGCATGCACAATAGAGACAATCACTTGGCCAACCAAATAACAACTGACACAAGGCAAAGCAGCCATGGTAATAACAACCATAGAGGGCAACATACCCATGCACAAGATGTCACACGCAGAAACAATAACACTGCATTTACATCCCCACAGGACCCCCACATGTCACCAGAGAGGAGGCGCCAGCAATATCCAGCCCCCCCACAGAAGAGGCCCACAGTGATGACAGCAGCTCTGCACGCCTGGATCTGGATGACCAACCTGGCCCATCAGGGACCTCTGGACAGTCGGTTACACAGGCACAGTCCCACACCACCACAGAGCCTCCCCAATCAGGAAACACCAGCACAGCACCCGCCCAGCAGGCCCATACCACTGTCCCCAGGACATGTCGATCAGCAGTGTGTCCACCACTACAGGGACCCCAGGCAACCCCACAAACACAGGACGATCAGGGACCTGGGGTCAGTGGCAGTGGGCACACGGTTCAGAGGACAGAGGCACAGGACAACAGGGAAGCTGGGAGGACTGCTGTGCGACCAGGGAAGGACAGTCCCAGGGAACCAACTCTCCACGAGGCATTCACCATCATCCTGGAAGCATAGCCACCATTTCCAGGAGATACTGGCCAAGTTGCAGGAGACCCAGCGGTTGCAGGAGGGACAGTACCTGGGGATAAGGGAGGACCTAAGGGACATCAACACCACCCTGGTCACCATTGCAGGGGTGCTGACAGACATGGCCAACACCATGAGGGAGGCAGTGGCACACCAACAGGCCCCTGACACTAGCCACACTGATGAACAGCCTTCCACCTCCTCTGACGCTAGTGGACAGGAGGCCCTGCCACAGGAACAACAGACTACCAGCACCCCACCCCCTGCAGAAGGAGAACCACCCCGCAAACAGCCCCTGAGACCCAGGCAGAAGATAGAGAACATTGCCAAGACCCCTGCCAGGAAATAAGACTCTTTTGAATGTCACCTTTGTGTCCCACTCTGTCACCCTGTCCACCTTGAACTGCCATTGCTCCACTTCCCATGCCCCATCGGACAATGCACCTGCAATACCAACAGACTGGACTGTATCCTGGACTTTCCTCCACCATCACCCAAGCCCATTGCACATCCCCATTTACTTCTCAGCACTGAAATAAACACCCTTGGAAAAAAAGTATGAGTATGTCAAATGATTTAAGGATGTAGTTGTTTAACAATCTGTAGACATTGCAAATAGACTGTACAGTTATGTATACATAGGTATGACCTGTAATGTGCTACAGTCAATACACCAGGAGCCAGAGGAGGGTACAAATATCTGCAAATAAAGTACAATAAATGGCCATTGTAGTGGGAACAGCAGCCAGCCAGAGAAAATTCACTTCACAAAACAGCAATGGAAGGTGAGGTTACAGTGTCTTACCTGTGTGTCACTGGAAGTACTGTTGTATGATAGTTATTCTGTTGTCCACATCCTCTTCCTCTGCCTCCTCTTCGTCACTGTCCACAGGCTCCACCGCTGCCACACGACCATCTCCAGCCTCATCCTCCTGCAGAAACGGCACCTGGCGTCTCAAGGCTAGGTTATGCAACATGCAACATGAAACGATGATCTGGCAGACCTTCTTGGGTGAGTAGCACAGGGATCCACCTGTCAGATGGAGGCACCTGAACCTGGCCTTGTTCACCCATGTGCCTAATTGTAACGTTCCTCTGCCCTTGTCCTGGCATTCCTCACTGGGGTCAGTAGCCATAAGAGGTTGGGGTAACCAGAGTCACCTGCAAATATCGAGGGATACCTGTTAGCCAGACACTCACCATTACGGCAAACCCCACACCCATGTACCAACATACACTGGGTGGGGACCATGGGCTCACCTATTAGCCACACCCGGTGCCTCTGGAGTTGAGCCATCACATATGGGATGCTGCTATTCCTCAGGATATAGGCATCATGCACAGACCCAGGATACTTTGCATTCACATGGGAGATGTACTGGTCCGCCAGGCACACTATCTGCACATTCATAGACTGAAAGCTCTTTCGATTTCTGTACACCTGTTCATTTCTCCAGGGGGGACAAAGGCAATATGTGTACCATCAATAGCACCAATGATGTTGGGGATATGTCCCATTGCATAGAAGTCAGCCTTCACTGTGGCCAAATCCTCCACCTGGGGGAAAACGATGTAGCAGCGCATGTGTTTCATCAGGGCAGACAACACTCTGGTCAGCACGTTAGCGAACATAGGCTGTGACATCCCTGCTGCCATGGCCACTGTCACTTGGAAGGAGCCACTTGCCAAGAAATAGAGCACTGATAGGACTTGCACAAGAGGGGGAATCCCAGTGGGGTGACGGATAGCTGAGATCAGGTCTGGCTCCAATTGGGTGCACAGCTCTTGGATTGGGGCCCTATCAAGTCTGTAGGTGAGGATAATGTGCCTGTCCTCCATTGTTGCCAGGTCCACCAGGGGTCTGTACATGAGGGTATGTCTTCATCTCATATTCATCCTCAGCGGTTGAACTCTAGGGTGAAAAACGGTGAGCAGCTGGTCATATTCAAACATATCCTCAGAGTAAAATGCCTTGCATGTTGTGACAGAAACAGTATGTTAACGTGTAGTCCCGTAAATGTGCCTATATCTGTTGTGACGCAGTTAGGTGCCACGGCCTGCTGCCCCCTGAAATGGCGGCCGCCTGACCTGTGTGGAGGGACAAGTGTAAATGAGGTAATTTTGCTGACGTTGTGCGCCGTTGCGGTAGGCAGTCAAGGACCGCAGTGCAACTCCTCATTGGTTATCATTGGGCCCTGTGGGTTCCAGTAGCCAATGGTGATGTACGCCGGCGGTAACGGCACGCACCGCCACAGACGTGACTGCCATTTTCTATCTGTTCACTCACTTGCTACCTAACCTTCAACAGGAGAGGACCTATACTGTAAGTGCTGCTATGACCTGTGTCTGGAAGCGACCATGGCTCGAGTCTCTGGGGAAAGGGCCCCAGCCTTCACTTTGGAGGAGTTGGAGAGACTTGTAGATGGGGTCCTACCCCAGTATCGTTTACTTTATGGTCCTCTAAACCACCAGGTGAGTACACTGTGAGCACGATGCATGGGGCATGAATGCATGGAGTGCTGTGTGTGTGTAAGCCTCGTATAAGTGGGGGTGGCTGAGGGGTCCTGGGCAGAGTGCTGCATGTATGGTGGTCAATGTCTGTGCATAAGGGGATGGGAGGGATATGGTGGGCCATGAGTGTAACAGGCTGGACAGTATGGCTGATACCTATTTCTATGTATCTTTCTCTGCAGGTCAGCACCCATCAGAAAAAGGGTATTTGGTGTGCCATCGCCAAGGACGAGCGGACCCTGGGGGTCTTTGACAGGTGGAGCACCCACTGTCGCAAACGGTGGGAGGACCTGCACCACTGGGCAAGAAAGAGGGCGGAGGCTCAGCTGGGTATGGCCTTCCAACGAGGAAGGGGTGCCCGTCGAACCCTGACCCCCCTGATGTTCCGCATACTGACAGTGGCCTATCCGGAGTTGGATGGGCGCTTGAAGGCATCACAGCAGCCACAAGGGGGTGCAGTTTAAAAATCAGCAAATTGCGCGTGGTGGGGTGTTATCTGGGTGGGGGATGTGGGCCTGTGGGTGCCCCTAGGCCAGGACGAGCATGGCAGGGTAGGTTCCATGTTGGGCAGGGTCTGATGCAGTCAGCCCCAAATATGCTATTGGGCATCTACTACTGGGCAGGGTCCCGTGGGTTTCAGGTGTGCAGCTATTGCATTAGGCCTTGCACTCCCTGGCCTGGTGACTAGCATTGCAACTGGTAGTGCATGGCCTAGTGCATAGGGCTGTTCCCTATGTGTTGTGTACGTCAACAGTGGTGTTGTTGCTGGCATTGACCAAGTGTATACTCCAGTCTCTCCCCCCTTTTTGTTTTGTCACCCTGTCCTTGTGTGCATTAGCATCATCTGGCAGAGGAGCAGAGGCACTGGCGACGGAGGGAGCTGCATCCCACATGGCCCATGAGGCCGAATCCACCGACAGTGAGAGCACCAGTGGAACGGAGGGTGAGGGGAGCACCACGGTGGAGACTGGAGGGGACAGTTCGGACAGTGACACCTCCTCCGATGGAAGCTCCCTGGTGGTGGCGGACAGCTCTGTGGCCACCCCAACTACAGATACAGCTGCCACCCTCCCAGCAGCCCCTCCCAGCAGCCCCTCAGCGTGTTCCTGTGCCCACTCACCCATGAGGGTGGGCATCTCCTTCACCCCAGGCACCTCAGGCCCTGCCCCAGGCAGCCCTGCTGCCCCCAGTGAAGAGTCTATTGACCTCCTGCTATCCATCTCTGTTGGGCAGTCAACCCTAGTGAATGCCATCCAGGGTCTGGGAGGGCATTTGCAACAAACAAATGCATTCCTGGAGGGCATTCACTCTGGCGTGGCGGCCCAACAGAGATCATTCCAGGCTCTGGCCTCCTCTCTGATGGCAGCCATGTTCCTGTCTCTAGCCTCCACCCCAACTTCTTCTACCCAATCCCAATCCCATTCCCCTCAACCCCAGCCTATCCCAAGCACACCATCAGATCAGCATCCACTGAAATCAACACACAGAAGTGGCTAAGGCAAACACAAGCACCACACTTCATCACACAGGCACTAACACAAGCACCATCCTGATGCAGACACACCAACATCCATTGCCTCCACTGTGCCTCCACTGTGTCCCCCTCCTCCTCCTTGCCCATCTCCCTCCCAGTAGCATTGCCACTCACATCTGCATGCACTACATCCTCATCCACTACCCCATCACCATCACGCCTATCATTACATGCCCCTCACTGGCAATCACCACCCCCACATCCATGCACACGTCTATTGTGTCATCTCCCACTGTGTCTGTACCCCCTCCTCTCAAAGTACACAAACAAAAGCACTCAGACACCCAACAGCCATCCACCTCACAAGAGCATCCAACCCATGCACCTGCACCCAAACACAGCAGACAGACACCTCCTACCACCACTCCCTCTTCCTCCACTACCAAACCTTCACCCTCTTCTGGCCCCAGTGTCCCTAACAAGCTTTTCCTCTCTACCCTTGACCTATTCCCTGTACCTCCCCCCCATCCTTCACTTCGGGCCAGGGTGGTCAGGACCCAGGCTAGCACCTCAGCCACCCTATCCACGGCCACTGTAGTTTCTGCAGCTACTGCAGTTGTGAGAGTCTCCAAGGAGACACCCGTCAGCACAGCCAGTATGGCTGCACCAGCTGCCAAGGGCAAAAAGGGACCACCAGCTGGCAAAGCCAAAAAGGGAGCACCAGCTGGCAGAGCAAGGAGGCACCACCAGCTGGCAAAGGCAAGGAGGCACCACCAGCTGGCAAAGGCAAGATGGGGCCACCAGCTGCCAAGGGCAAGAAGGGACCACCAGCTGCCAAGGGCAGTGACAAAGGCACAGACGCCACAGGCAGGATGGATATGGAGCCTGGTGCTGGAGCAGCATCTGAGCAAATAACACCAGCCATGGCACTTCAGCCATCCGAGGCTGCAGGGGATGGGCTGGAACCTCCCCCCACCACAGGCAGCACCGCCACCAGCACCGCCACACGCACCGCTGGCAGCACTGCCACCTGCACCACCGCCAGCACCGCCACATGCACCGCCACATGCACCGCCACATGCACCGCCGCTAGCACCGCCACCTGCACTGCCACCTGCACCACCGCCAGCACTGCCACCTGCACGGCCACCTGCACCACTGCCAGCAGCAGCAGCCCCAGTGGGCAGCTGTCTGAGGCTGCAGGGGAAGGGCTGGAGCCTCCCCCCACCATAGGCAGCACCTCCACCGCTACCAGCACCGCCGCCAGCACTGCCACCTGCAACGCTGCCAGCACCGCCACCTGCACCGCCGCCAGCACCACCACCTGCACCGACATCAGCACCACTGCCAGCAGCAGCCCCAGTGGGCAGCCGTCTGAGGCTGCAGGGGAAGGGCTACAGCCTCCCCCCACCACTGGCAGCACCTCCACCAGCCCCGCCACTGACACCACTGAGCAGATGTCACTGCCGGCAGGCAGTGTGTAGTCGTGCCTCCATGGGCTGTAGTGCGTATTGGCCCCTGCAAACCCTGTAGGTGTGGCACCCAGGTGAGAGACTGTGACCTTGCACTCCCCAAGATCTGCATCACAGGGCACAAAGCCCCCTCCAGAACCAGTGGAAGAAGGCATTCACTCACCCCATCCCTGCCAGGATGAAGCACACGAGGCACAAAACCCCCTCCAGAACCTGTGGAGAAGCCATCCACTTGAGAGACTGTAGCCTTACACTCCCCAGAACCAAGCAGTGGGCAGACCACCCACTTGAGAGACTTTAGCTTTGCACTCCCCAGGACCAAGCAGTGGGCAAACCACCCACTAGAGAGACTGTGGCTTTGCACTCCCCAGGACCAACCATTGGGCAGACCACCCACTAGAGAGACTGTGGCTTTGCACTCCCCAGGACCAAGCAGTAAGCAAACCACCCACTAGAGAGACTGTGGCTTTGCACTCTCCAGGACCAAGCAGTGGGCAGACCACCAACTAGACAGACCGTGGCTTTGCACTCCCCAGAACCAACCAGTGGGCACACCACCCACTTGAGAGGCTGTGGCTTTGCACTCCCCAGGACCAAGCAGTGGGCAAACCACCCACTTGAGAGGCTGTGGCTTTGCACTCCCCAGGACCAAGCAGTGGGCAAACCACCCACTTGAGAGACTGTGGCCTTGCACTCCCCAGGACCAAGCAGTGGGCAAACCACCCACTTGGGAGACTGTGGCTTTGCACTCCCCAGGACCAAGCAGTGGGCAAACCACCCACTTGAGAGACTGTGGCTTTGCAGTCCCCAGGACATTGCACAGGACATGTTGCCCCCTCCATAGACAGTGGGTAAATCACCCACTTGAGAGACTGTGGCCTTGCACTCCACAGGACAAGTCAGTGGGCAAATCACCCACTTGAGAGACTGTGGCCTTGCGCTCTCCAGGACAGAGTAATGGGCATGTTGCCCTCTCCAGGACCAGTGGCATTGGACCATCTTCTGGCTGAGATGCCCCCCGTTCCCCGTTCCTCTGAGGTCCCTGTGTATTTTTTGCCTGATGCCCCTGCAGTGTTCTCTCCATGTTGTTGCAGGAGCCAATTGGGGCCTTGGCCTATGTGATGTGGCCCTGTGGCCCACGTACATTGTGGACTGGGCTGTGTTCCTCCATTTGTATATAAGTATATACTGTTTTGAGTTTGAAGTGCAAATGTCTAGATTTGTATCTTATTACACTCACTTTAATCAATTCCTTTTGTCCTTTTATTATTCCTGAGGGGTACGGGGTAAATATGTTGTCTTACTGCATCTGCTTGTGTGTCTGGTGTTGGGGGTGGTGGTGTTGCGTGTGTGTGTCAGTCTCTTTTTCCTCCCTTCCTCCCTCCCTCCCTGGTGTGCTAGGTGGCTGTACTCACCATGGTTGTCTTTGCCTGCGTTGATGTTCATGGTGAAGAAAGAGATAGACGAGCATGGGGAACACCTACAACTCGGGCTCCACGGCGGCGTGGTTCTTCCCTGTGTCTCCAGGGGTGAGTCCTTTCCGTTCGGTGTACTGTTTCCACCGTGCTTTTGATGTCGTTGGTACCGCCCCTGAAAAGGTGGCGGACAGGCCTGTTGTAATAGTGTGGGCGATGCATTGTCTTCCGCCTGGCTGTTGGCGGTTACCGCCGCGGTGCTTGTTGCCACCACCGTGGCGGTCGATGTGTTAAAGTGGCTGTCTGTGTGGGCGGTTTGCACTGTGGTCATAATTCCCTTTTTGTTACTGCCGACCTGTTGGCAGTATTACCGCTGCTTTATCACCGACCGCCAGGGTTGTAATGAGGGCCTTAGTCATTTCCATGCATGGCCTCTATTGATGACAAAGCGTCCTTGCTAGTGTGAAATTCACATACTTTGCTTTTGTGTAAATAAGCAACATTTTGACAAAGCCATCATTTCATGCTTTATCTTAGCACAAACTGCATCATATTTTGGTACAAAGAAACATTTAAATAAAGCACCACAAATAACAGCTGCTCTCATTCTGCTGTTTGTTTGCGATCAATTTTTACTGTGAATTGTGCCATTCGCTGTAAATTCGTACCTCAAATGGCACATTATTATGCAAAGTGATGTAATGGCATAATCTCGGAGTTTTGTGTCACTATGCCAGCCTAATCTAAATTTTGGCCACACCTAGACCTCTTCTTCTTTGGAAAGAACGTTAGCCTTGAGTCTCCATACTGAACAGCCCCATCCTAAAAACAAGGGCCAGAGATGATTGTGCTTTGTTCAGAGAGGCAAGGGTCTGAATATATTGCCCAATTTCTTTAATATATTCATCCCCAAACAGAGACCCCTGCAAAACTGACCCCTAGGTCAAAGTCTGCTAGCTCCCCAAGTTTGGGATCAATACACAAAAACAGTCTCTTGTGTCTCTTAAATAAAAGACACATGTTTGTGTTACTGAAAAACAGACCAACCTTTGGGTCCAACCAGAAATTATTTGAGGCCCAATTGAACCACTGACTTCTACCTCTTTTCCGAAACACACAAAATACAGGAACCTGGACCCAAGGAATTCAATAATGTATCTCAATACAAGGACCATAGTTGTTTAAAATGCTACAATTTTAGCATCCTTTCCTGGAGTTATGGCTGCTTTTTTCAGGCATTATTAGCCTTAGGCACTCTGACCTCATTTTAGATCTAGCATTTCTTTCCAGTGAAAATGTTATCTTGAACCTGATGTATTCATCTGTAATCAGCAGAGGAGCCCCCACTGGTGCAATTAGAAGCTGAAATAGCCCAGGCTCAAACTTGCAAGTACCTCCTTCACCCAAATAAAAATTTGAGGCATGTTCCAAGTTTTCATGTTTTTCAGGACATTAGTGCCCTCATCAACATCATTGTGGTAATTGTCATAGTCATAGTATTCATTGACATTCTGTGAACATAAATCATCATGTGCCCTCTTCAGTGGTTAATTTGTACATAAAAACTTGCATTGCGCAAAGCTTTCCTCTGAAACACGGGCTGCTGCAATTAAGGGCCAGATGTAGGTAGCCTTTTGCACCTCGCAAACGGCGAAAAATGCCATTTGCGAGGCACAAAAGGCCTCACGCGATGCAGAAACACATTTTGCGAGTGGGTACTGACTCGCAAAATGTGTTTCCGACTCGCAAATAGGCAGGGGTGTTCCCTTCCTATTTGCGATTCGCACCGCGATGTAGAGTTGATTTGTGACCGCGAAAGCGGTCGCAAATCAACTCGCAGTTACCATCCACTTGAAGTGGATGGTAACTCATTCGCAAACGGGAAGGGGTCCCCATGGGACCCCTTCCCCTTTGTGAATGCTCACAAAATTATTTTTTCAGAGCAGGCAGTGGTCCTATGGACCACTGCCTACTCTGAAAAAACCCGAAACAAAAAGGTTTCGGTATTTTTTCTATTTGCAGCTCGTTTTCCTTTAAGGAAAACGGGCTGCAAACAGAAAAAAAAAAAACTGCTTTATTGAAAAGCAGTCACGGACATGTTGGTCTGCTGTCTCCAGCAGGCCACCATCCCCGTGAGTGCCTAGACTCGCTATGGGGTCGCAAACTGCGACCCACCTCATAAATATTTATGAGGTGGGTCTTTGCGACCCCATAGCGAGTCGCAGAAGGCGTCTGAGACACCTTTCTGCATCGCGAATTGCGAGTTGCAATTTGCGAGTCGCTATGACTCGCAAATTGCAAGTCGCAATTTGTGACGTACCTACATCTGGCCCTAAATGTGTAAGCACTGATCACTGAAGCAGTATAATCCCAAAGCCATATCGAGCCTCTTTCATCCATTTACTGCCACTCCCTGCCCCTTCAGCTCACACAGCCCACAGCTTTCTGTTTTCTACCTTTGTGACACTTTTTTGTCTTTCTCATCCTCCGTCTTTCCATATGTGTCTTTTGCTCGCAGTAAATGCCTGATGCAGAAAAATAAATGCCAGCTCCCAAAAATAAGTGCTGGTGCCTCCAACCGGCAACCACCACCTCAAATTAAGCGCTGGCTCTCTTACTTGGGCCTCCCATATTACCCACAATAGGGTTTTGCCAAATTGACATCATGTCATATATCCCTGTTGAACTGACCCACCACCAAATTAATCTCCCTCATACCAATAAGGGGAAACATCATATTACTTCATCATTGTTTTGCCGCCATGGCTACATAATTCCGCATTTTGGGAATGTAACCTGTCATCCGCTGGAATTCAAGATCTTGTAATAGCATTTTGTTAGACTTTTCATCCTTGGCGTGGTTTCCCTTAACTTTTGCCTCTGTTTCCCAGGTTGTTGATGTGTGCTGGACCCTGATTTTACTGTTTTTGTTACTCTGGGCACTTTACCACTGCTAACCAGTGCTAAAGTGCAAGTGTTCCTTTTACAAAATATGTATGTAATTGATTTATCCATGATTGGCATATTTGATGTATTAGTAAGTCCCTAGTACAGTGCACTTGAGGTGCCCAGGGCCTGTAAATCAAATGCTACTAGTGGGCCTGCAGCACTGGTTTTGACACCCACATAAGTAGCTCTGTAATCATGTCTCAGACCTGCCACTGCAGTGTCTGTGTGTGCAGTTTTAACTGTAAATTCGTCTTGGCAAGTGTACCTACTTGCCAGGCCTAAACCTTCTCTTTTCTTACATGTAAGATACCCCTTAGGTAGGCCCTAGGTAGCCCCAAGGGCAGGGTGCAGTGTATGGTTAAGGTAGGACACATAGCAATGTGTTTTATATGTCCTCACAGTGAAATATTGCTAAATTTGTTTTTCACTGTTGCAAGGCCTGTCCCTCTTATAGGTTAACATGGGTGCTACCTTTAAAACTGATTAAAGTGTAGATTCCCTTTGGGAGCGGATGGACATGTGGAGTTTGGGGTCTCTGAGCTCACAATTTAAAAATACATCTTTTAGTAAAGTTGATTTTATGACTGTGTGTTTGAATATGCCACTTTTAGAAAGTGAGCATTTTCTTGCTTATACCATTTCTGTGACTCTGCCTGTTTGTGGATTCCCTGTCTGGGTCAGTTTGACAGTTGGGCTGGTTGCACCTCACACTAGACAGTGACACAAAGGGAGCTGGGGTGTAGTCTGCATTTCCTGATGAACCACTGGGCTAAGAGGGAGGGGAGGAGTGGTCACTCACACCTGAAAGGGCTGAGCCCGCCTTCACACAATGCAGTCTCCAACCCCCTGGTGAGTGTCTGGGGCCTGGCCTGGGCAAGGCAGGATTTCACATTTAAGAGAGACTTTGCTTTGAAGTAGGCCTACTTCATAGGAGAAATGGGTATAAGAAGGGCACCCAAAATCACAGACTTTAGAACACTTCTGGAAACCAAGAGAAACCTCTGCCTAGAGAAGAGCTGAAGAGCTGAGGAAAAAGAGCTGCCCTGCCTCTGACTGTGCTTTGAGGAGCTATCCTGCAGTTGCTGCTTCTGCCAGATTAAGAGGGCAAAGACTGGACGTTGTGTGCCTTCCATCTTGTGAAGATCTCCAAGGGCTTGATTTAGAGCTTGCCTCCTGTTGTTTGAAGTCTCTGGGACAGCAAAGACTTCTCTCTGGCAGCACCTGGTGTCTCTGGAGAGACTCCTACTCTGCCCTGTGGTGCCCATCCAGTTCCTGGGACCGTGAAAGGAGAAGCTGGCAGCCTAAGAGGAAGAAATCCACGCACATGACTCCGTGAGGGGAAAAGAGTGACGCAACTCCGATCTGTGGCTGGGATATCGGCGCGCCACCAGCTTCACGGCTGAAAATCGATGCTCGCCTGTAACGCGACCAAAGAATCGACACACCGAGCCGGAGAAACGGTGCGCAGCATCGCTAACAGAGGCTGGTGAGATCGCAACCCACCCTGCGTCGTTTTCGGATCATCGGGCAGCTGGATTTCCGACGCAAGCACCGCTGGGCGTGTAAAAACAACGCAAGACCTGCCTGGACCCGAGAATGCTGACCAGATCGACGCATCGCTCTCCTGCGGAGAGAAGAAATGAGGCGCCCGTGACCCGACGAAAAGAGAAACAACACAAGGTCTCGCTCGTGAGTGAAATTGACGCATCGCAAGCCCTTTTTGACGCACACTCGCCCGTGCAGGGTTATTTTTGACGCTCGCAAGGTACATTTTACCTCTTACATTGTTAGTCCATGTTTAAAACTACATGAAGACTCTTTGCTTTTTAGTTGATAACTTGACTTGTGTATTGTCGATTTTTGTCATTTTGGTCTTGTTTTGTTTAGATAAATATTCTCTAAACCTGTGTTGTGCCATTTTGTAGTGTTTTCATTAAGTTACTGTGTGTGCTGGTACAAATACTTTACACCTAGTACTCTGAAGTTAAGCCTACTGCTCGTGCCAAGCTACGACGGGGGTAAGCAGGGGTTAACTGAGGGTGATTCTCTTTTACCCTGACTAAAGTGAGGGTCCTTGCTCGGACAGGGGGTAACTTGACTGCCAACCAAAGACCCCATTTCTAACACATATGCCACAGAATTTCATGCATCAGTCGCCACACTTTTAATGATGAAGTGACCACTTTATGAATAGAATTAGAAACTGAATTGTCTAAAAATTCACAAAGGATTTTCATACAAAACTCATCCTCCTCATTATTAACAATGCAGTTAATCATTTCAACCAGCAAACAACAGGGACTTGAACCTCTGCAACATTTTCTTTGATGAACAAGTTACATCAAATATATTAAAACAAGCACACAGAAAGAAGATTGTGCCTTTAAATTAGGGGTGGGCGGAACTTGTTTCCGTGGAATTCCATGAAAGAATCTGTGGAATTCCATAGTGGAGCAGAGTGGAGTTCTGGCGCTATTTTCTCAATGCAAACTGCACCGTCTCATCCAATAATAGATGCAAAGATGCATTTTGTGCAAAACAAAGCACTGCCAAATACCAAATGTACTTATAGTGCATATCCTTTGGTGCCCTTACATAGTCTGCAGTGATTCCTGCAGAGTATATAAGGGTGCTAAGGGTATGCATTGGAAGTGCATTTGGTAATTGGCACCGCTATGCATGCCTCTCGGCGCCCTTACATACTCTGCAGTAATCACTGCAAAGTATGTAAGGGCGCTGAGGGGTATGTACTGTAGTCCATATCCCTCAGCACCCTTATATAGTCTGCAGTAACTACTACTGCAGAGATTGTGAAGGCGCAAGCGATATGCACAGCAGTGCACTCAGAGGTTTTTAACAGGGACAGAAAAGGGAGCTGTCCCTCTATGTTTAAAAACCACTTCAGATTGAGGCTCAATGTGGAGTAGTTTTTTAACATAGAGGGACTGCCTAAAAACCAATACAGTACTGCTTAGTAATGCGGCTGGTAAAACAGTGGAATTTATTAGTAATTTCTGCATTATATGAGTAACACAGAATTACTAAATTCCTCCAATTGTGTGACAGAATTAAAAATTCCACCCACCCCTACGTCAAATAGCATTCTCATAAATCCCAGCAGCTGCTTGCATAAAAGTTTCCCCAGGCAAACATCTGCCATCCAAAACATAAAATAATGTATCTAACTGGGAAATAAATATAGGCAAAGCTCCCCCAGCAGCCTTGCGTTGCTACAATTGAAATAGTTCACACATGATCCTTGAAAACAGGTGATTTCCACCTTAAATAAACAAATCAAACATTGCAGGTTGAAACAAAGTAAAAATTGTACAAGAGCCCATGTGAAATTGTCTCAAACCAAAATATACATTTCGCACAGAGCCTTAAAAGCAGGCAGTTGAGCCAAATTAACCTGAAGAAATCAGCTCTTCAGTTTAAATACCAAACAGTGACTAAATCCATACTGAATCAGATATCCAATGCCAGCAAACAGCGTTTTGTAATGCACTTATGCCTAGGAGCATTAAAAAAGGGGAGATGGTGTATGGACTACTGCTATTTATCGGAGGGGATGCCTTTTATTTGTGTTAGTAAACTCCTGCACAGTTAAGCAGGATTATTTGAGTTGTAGTTTACTTTTAAGTGCTGTACAAAAGAATGCAAGGCGAGAGACTGCAAAGTATAGCCTCCTGTCATGTAATAACATCTCAGCACTGGATAGACTCTCATTACAAGTTGCGTGTGGAAATTGGTGCACAAATACCAGGTCTGGAATTGCCAATACCAAATGGAATAGTAATTACCAGATGTGGTATTAGCACATCATTACAAAGTCTCAGGTAACGGATGGTTAAAAACTGTAGAAATTGGTTTCTGTGCACTAATTTAAAGTACTTTCCCTCATTTTATATATATTTATAGCTTACATCAGGATTTCCTTGGTCAAACCGGGCAACCTCTCACAATGAGGACCATCTGCAAACAACCATCCATTTTTTATGGTCTTGATTCAGTCGGTGGTTCCTGAGCAATGTCTGAAGTGAGTACCATGCTTACCACTGATATCCCAGGGCTACAAATACCAATACACACTAATTAATTATCTAGCCAAGCTACTCCGTTTGGGCATGTCAGAAGTCAAAAAGTATTTTAGGAGATGGCACATAAAGCAGTATTCAGTCAGTGCTCCAATCTTTTAGAACAAAACAGTCCATTAGTAACAGGTAAGTAAAACATAATTTACACAAAAACTAAATGTTCATAGCGCCTTCTAGTGCTCAGATATGACCAGAAACATGTTTAAAATACTTATGCACTACATTTTTCAGTAACATGAGTCAAATGATCAATTCTATCCTCCAAAGGAACCATAGAGCACATTCACTAGATAAAAGTCTAAGACTCAAGGTTTGAGAGCTGATTTCAGTGATTTTACTTTGGCATTGGCAAAAAAACAAAGACCTTAATCAGTGGGACAAAGTTGACTGTCAGGAAAATACAAAGTGTACAGTTTCATATATTATGCCTTTCTTCCACCCCAGTTTCTTGGGTTTTGGGTGCAAAACCCGACAGCTCAATTGATTTGAGAACCTGATCCTCAGTTTACAGCCAAAATTGGTCTAAACATTGTTTACCCTAAAACTGTCACCCAAAACATGAACAGAGTTCTCACTCAAGTTCAAGGAAGGTACTTTATGATTCTAGGGCCAGTTCTTTGAGTCTCACTGTCCAGTTAACAATTCTACAAGAGGATGCATGGGCAAAAAACCTGCTTTGCAAGTGTGGCTTAAAGTTTGACATCTTCTTCCAGTCAGGAGGACGTGCACCTATGCTCTTTGTCTTCACATTTGCATAATTTTCCAGTCAGGTAGTGTACATCAGGCCCGTCAGAACCAGTCTTGGTGTGTTGGTGATTACATATAGACAGTACAGGCGGCAGCCAGAAACACAGGAAAGAGAAAGGGGTGGGCTTCACTGTGGATCAGAGACAGCTATTGCAAAGCAACCGGGATTTAAATTTTACCCAAACCCTACGGACCACTCCACTTTTGGGGATGGTACCCTAAGCAAAGGGACAAACAAGCTGTTGTGTCCACTTTGAACAAAGTGCAGCAATACACGTCTCTGAACCTTCCTGCCTAGAGACTGTGGTGCATCTTCTGGTTGGGAGGGCTCTTTCATGTGCACCGAGTGACACTTTCCTTTTACTCAGATCCAGGGACATGAAGTTCGATGTGGCAGTTTGTGTTTGGGTTTTTATAATTTGGGATCAGCATCACTAATGGCACATACACATATGCCCCTAAATCTTCAAGAGTTTGTTTTGCCTTACTCCTCCTTCACTTCTCTCCAAGCCAAGTCAGGGTAAAACAAGCAGACAAGAACTGACAACACAAGACCCAAGCTAGTGCATTCAAGAATTGCTCGAAACATAAAATCTAACAGAACACGTTGGATACAATACATTGGTTATAACACTGGACTGCCCTCATGGTTTATGTTGTTTTGAACTAGAGAAGATTAAATATTCAAGTGATGCAATGTGAATGGATTCTCCATCCCTTAAGACTTGAGTTAATTGGCGAGTTACAAGTCCTTTATGCAGTAAGACTAATTGTGTATTGTACGTTTTATCGTCTTAAAAATCGCTCCTAATGAATGTTGGCAGTATTTTCACTGTTGTTCAAGAGTGGAGCATTGGAACACAGTGATTACCTACAGTCTATTCATCTGACTGCATAAACTTCTTTTGTTATAATATTACCATAGTCTAAAATGTACTAAATTTGGCATTGGAAATTGCAGACCTACGTTTTAATTCTGTGATGGTGTGTAACAAAAAACCGTGTGATTTTCCACAAATCACTGCATCCCTGTACCTCAAACTGTGGATAGGAGTAAGTTAAAAAACATGCAGTGTAAAACCTAATTGCAGTGGGTGCTTTCTGGGGGTTTTGTATTTATATGCTGTTTGAATTTGGATTAATATTTGGGGTGGATGACTACCCACATTAAGGAATAATCACAACCCTTGTCTGGGTGAACCCTGAAACTCACTTAATTAAATGGAGTTCAACCCCCTTTTAGCTCTAGCACAGAGAACACTGGATTACTTTAGGACAATGTGTGAAATGTTTATGCAGTACCAAAACAGTAACAAAATCACAATTCAAATCAATAAAAATACCCACCTGAAAAAATAGAGTAAAATATAATTAACAAAATGATACCAAAATGAAAACAATACAATAAAGATAAGAAGAGACATGGTTTTTACAGTTTTAAGTAGAAATTGCATGAAAAGCACAAAGCACCAATGTTAGTCAATGGTCACAGTAAAGGAGGACCTAGGCACAATTAGAGGCAGATGTCTATAGAGCTCAGACAACCACATCAACCAGGTTTGTCCTGGTCAAAGATTTCACCTTGTGGCTTAGGGCCTGATTTATATTTTGACAGACAGGATACACTCTGTCATAAAAGTGATGGCTATCCCGTCCTCCATATCACAAATCGATTACTTACCATGGCACATGTAATAATGTGGAGGAGATATCTGTCACATTTCTGAAGAAGTATTCTGTCCTCTGAAATTTAAATCAGGCTCTTTGTCTTTTAAGTCCCAATCCACCATGGAAGTACACTTTGAAAGCTCCCCAGGACCTAAGGGGAGGCACTTAGAGACTTACACAGTGTCAGGCAAAGGCTAACAGCAGGGTTCAGTCCAAGTTGAGTTGCCACTAATGAGCTTGGCACTTCCAGAAAAAGGGTCTAGAGCTTTTGGTCTCCCTGTAGCCACACAGGAGGTCAGCCAATTGACCCTTAGTGTCCACTTCTTTATTCTGAGTACAATAAGGAGCAGGGAAAGTCCTTCAAGGATATTCCTAGGTCACAGACAGCAGGTCCCGTCTTCTTGTGATGTTCCGCAGGTCCAAAAAGTGTTCTGAAGAGGGTGTTTGGGGATGCCAGATTTATGCCTGGCTCCCGCTAGTGGATGGGAGTGACTCCCGGGCACTCCCTAGCCAATAGGGTAAACCGTGCCCACTTTTGTATTACTTCCTGTTTGCCTTACTGTGAACAGGTCCTAAATGCCATTTGTCAGGGAATTTTAAAGAAGGTGAAACTCTTCAGCCACACCAATTTTGAGCTTTGAGGGCTGGGAATGTGTGTGTGTAGTGTACTAGGCTAATCCCCGTGTCTTCTTGCATCTAACACAAAAATCTGTTTTCATATGCAAGAATTGTCTTTGCATCCTGTTTTCTCCCCTTTAAGCATGCCCTAAGTGTTACAGGGGCTCAACACACCTGTTAAGCAGAATTTGACACTGTAGCATCAAAAAAGATGCTCACAGCCCCTACCCTGCATATTCTCTTGAGTTTAGAGGAGTCATCTCTGTCCATTCAGGTCAGCCTATTTTTGCTCCTGGGAGGCATTTTGCATGTATTCAAGCATGAGCACAGGCTGAGAGCTTACAGAGACTTATTCTAGTTAGCCTTTTGACAGTTCAGGCAGGTAAAGGGTAACCTTATTAAAGTTACTTTGCCTTAAGATTTTTTTTAATCCAAATTCTTTGAATTGGATATTTAATAGCTATTTAAAAAGTGGTTTAATTATTCCTCCATGCATCCTACCTTGGGGCTACAAGACTTACATAGAAGTGACTTAAAAATATTCAAATTGGAGATGTTTACTTTTCCAAAAAGGGGATACTTTGACAGGCCACAGTGCACCGGAATTGCGTCGTTTTTTTTGACGCAATTCCGACGCAAAACTAACTCCATATTTATACTTTGGCGTTAGACGCGTCTAGCGCCAAAGTCCATGGAGTTTGCGTCATTTTTTAGCGTGGACACCTACTTTGCGTTAATGATATGCAAGGTAGGCGTTCACGTCTAAAAAATTGACTCCGAGGCATGTGCGCCTTATTTACACTCCCGGGCAAAATTCACGCCCGGGAGTGGGCGAGTCAAAAAAAATGACGTACGGCCGCTTTTGCGCCGTTTTTTTGCGCCTGGAAAAGGCAGGCGTTAAGGGACCTGTGGGCTCTGAAGGAGCCCAGAGGTGCCCTCCCATGCCCCCAGGGACACCCCCTGTCACCCTTGCCCACCCCAGGAGGACACCCAAGGCTGGAGGGACCCATCCCAGGGACATTAAGGTAAGTTCAGGTAAGTGTTTTTTTTTTTTTTTTTTTTTTGTGGTATAGGGGGGCCTGATTTGTGCCCCCCTACATGCCACTATGCCCAATGACCATGCCCAGGGGACAGAAGTCCCCTGGGCATGGCCATTGGGCAAGGGGGCATGACTCCTGTCTTTGCTAAGACAGGAGTCATTTCTATGGGGGTTGGGAGTCGAAAAAAATGGCGCAAATCGGGTTGAGGCGAAAAATTTGCCTCAACCTGACTTGCCCCATTTTTTGACGCCCAAGCCCCATATCCCCCTATGCCGGCGCTGCCTGGTGTACGTCGTTTTTTTCCACACACACCAGGCAGCGCCGGCGGCTAACGCCGGCTAACGTCATTGATTAAATACGGCGCCCGCATGGCGCTTCAGAATGGCGTTAGCCGGCGCAAATTTTTTTGACGCAAAACTGCGTTAGCACAGTTTTGCGTCAAAAAGTATAAATATGGCCCTTAATGTCCAGGCCCATGGGTACCGTTTGCACCATATACTAGGGCCCTATAGGCAAGTTAAATATACCAATTAGGAGAATGACAATTTTGACCATGTTTAGAGAGGGTGATACTACTATTACTACTTTAGTACTAGTTAGCAGAGGTAAAGTGCATAGAGTCCTAAAGCCATCACAACAGATAGGGCAACAATCTGGAGGGGTTGGTGCATCAAGCAAAAATGCTCTTTTCTCTACACATGCTCCTATCTCTTCCTTCCTCATCACACTCTAGTTTCCATAACCTGTTTTCAGAATGGCCCCCTCATGCAAACTGTGCTATATACAAGCCTGAAGTTGATATACAAATCCTTATATAACCATTGTGATTGTAAAGTGATCTGCTATTTCTTGGAGTTAAGTTCATGCTATATTAAATACCTCACATAAAATGAGAAATATACAGTTGGCATCACAGATGCTCTTACATAAGAGAAAACACAGTCATGTGCAGCAGGTATATTTACACACCCAGCTATCTTACAGGGTTTGGCCCTCATTATGACATTGCTGGTAACTGCCGCTTACGCCCGTGCTGACGGCCGCTAACTTACCACCGCGCTGGCGAATATCCGTTCACCATATTATGACACACACACACCAATCCGACAGAATACAGCCACATACACAAATCCGCCAGACCACAGGTCAGTGCAAAAGTGGCAGTCCCAAAACCCACACTGTTACGCCAACAGAACAACGCCCATCACATTATGACCCACGAATCACCATGTCAGACATTCAATGGCGGTAAACCATTGGTGGTACATACCGCTGCGCTCAGAATGGACACCCACAGACACAACACTACATTGGACAATACTGACACCCATACACATACACACACGCACACCCACACCACTATAAAACACACACCCACATTACGCACAACCCTTTACCAATACAAATCATTGCCACCAGACAGACACCAAGACCACTGTGACAACTAGACACACACACCACTCACACCCATACACCCCTCATTCACTCCACATCACACACCCCAACACAACCTCACCAACACACATCACATAACACCCATGGCACCACAAAGGCACACCCATTTCACTGAGGAGGAGTTAAGGGTCATGGTGGAGGAAATCATCAGGGTAGAGCCACAGCTCTTTGGAGCACAGGTGCAGCAGATATCAATAGCAAGGAAGATGGAGCTATGGTGTAGAATTGTGGACAGGGTCAACCCCATGGGACAGCACCCAAGAACAAGGGATGACATCAGGAAGAGATGGAATGACCTACGGGGGAAGGTACGTTCAATAGCAGCAAGGCACCAGCTTGCTATACAGAGGACTGGCGGTTGACCCCAACCTCCTACCCCAAATCTCACAGCATGGGAGGAGCAGGTACTGGCAATACTACATCCTGAGGGCCTGGCCAGAGTTGGAGGAGGACTGGACACTGGTAAGTCAACTGTTAACAATTATCACCCCCCATACCTGCCTGCCATCACACACCCTCACTCCCATCACTCCACTCCATCCCATACGCTCCACCATCACATCACACTAATCCCAATGCCAAGTCCTGCATTCTATACCAATGCATGGACACGCCTCCCAGCCCTGCATGGACACTCATCACCAAAGCATGCACAGCATATGGAAACTAACATAACCACAATACACCAGCATACACAAGCAAAAGCTGGCAGGGGAACAACAACCATAGAGGGGAAGCTACAGAAGTACAAATGTCAGACACTTGAAGCATAATACATCATTTACATCCCCACAGGTACCCCAGCAAATGTCACTGGAGAGGAGGTGCCACCACTATCCAGTCCCCCAACTGAAGAGGCCCACAGTGATGACAGTAACTCTGGACTTCTGGATCTGGCCGATCTACCTGGCCCATCAGGGACCACTGGACAGTCGGTCACCCAAGCCCAGTCACAGACCACCACATAGTCTTCCCCATCAGGAACCAACACCACAGCACCCACCCAGCGTACCCACACCTCTGTCCCCAGGGCACGTCAATCAGCAGAGTGCCCACCTGTACAGTGCCCCCAGGCCACACCTCGTACACAAGACAATCAGGGGTCAGTGGCAGTGGGCACACTGTTCAGGGGACAGAGGCACAGTCCAACAGTGACACTGGGAGGACTGCTGTGCGCCAGGCGGAGGACAGTAGCAGGGAACCGACTCTCCAGGAGGCACTCTCTGAGATCCGGGGAGCCTACTAACATTCCCAGGACACGCTGGGCCAGATCCTAGACAATGTGAAGGAGAACAGGCGGCTGCAGGAGGGACAGTATCAGGGGATCGGGGAGGACTTGCAGGCCATCAACAACACCCTGATCTCCATAGCAGGGGTGCTGGCAGACATGGCCAACATTATGAGGGAGGCAGTGTCACACCAGCGGGCCCCTACCACTAGTAAATCATCTGAACAGCCCTCCACGTCCACTGCTGCTAGTGGCCAGGAGGCCGCGCCACAGGACCAACAGGCCACCAGCACCCCTCCCCCTGCAGAAGGTGAACCACCTCGCTAACGTTCCCTGCGAACCAGACAAAAGCCAGAGACACTTGTGAAGACCACTGCCAGGAAATTAGACTCTCCTGATTGTCCCCCTTGTGTCCCACTCAGTCACCTTGTCCACCTTGAACTGCCATTGCTCCCCTTCCTATGTCCCCATGGACAATGCACCTGTTCTACAAACAGACTGGAACAATACTGTGGACTTTCCTCCATCATCACCCCATCCCATTGCACTTTCCCCTCTATATTTTAGCACAACAATAAACACCCTTCAATAAAAATCGACTACTAGTATTTCATGTATTGCAAATTTGTATTCATTGAAACAGCTACAACCATTACAAATCAACTGTCCATAGAATGAGCAAAGAATTAATGACCTGTAGCTGGCTGTTGTGATCACACCAGGAGAATGTGTCATATCACCAAAATCTGCAAAATGAATTTCCAGAGGTAACAGTAAGTGGGCAAAGAAGTGAGTATTGCCAGCATGGCAGTGCCACACAGAATACAACAATAGTAATAGAAATGTAAAGTTGCACTTTCTGACCTGTGTGTCATTGGAAGTACTGATGTATCACAAATGTTTTATTGTCCACATCTTCATCCTCTGCCTCCTCATCCTCACTGTTCTCAGGGTCCACTGCTGTCACAGGGGCATCTCCAGTCTCCTCCTCCTGCAGAAAAGGAACATGGCGTCTAAGGGCCACGTTGTTCAGCATGCAGTATGCCACTACTATCTGGCAGACCTTCTTGGGTGAGTAGCACAGGGATCCACCTCTTAGATGGAGGCACCTGAACCTGGCCTTCAGGAGGCGAAAGGTCCTTTCAATGATCCTTCTGGTTCGCCCATGTGCCTCATTCTAACGTTCTTCTGCCCTTGTCCTGGCATTCCTCACAGGGGTCAGCAGCCATGATAGGTTTGGGTAATCAGAGTCATTTGCAAATACTGAGGGACAACATTTAGCCACCCACTATCCTATACGGCCAACACCATAGGCACACACCAACATATACTGGGTGGGTGGGAACCAGGGCTCACCTATTAGCCACACCCTGTGCCTCTGCAGTTGGGACATCACATTTGGGATGCTGCTATTCCTCAGGACAAATCCATCATGCACTGACCCAGGATACATAGCATTGACGTGTGAGATATACTGGTCCGCCAACCACACCATCTGCACATTCATGGAGTGGAAACTCTTACGATTCCTGAACACCTGTTCATTCTGGCAGGGGTGCACAAATGCAATATCTGTTCAGTCAGTCACCCCAATTATATTGGGGATATGTCCCATTGCATAGAATCCGGCCTTTACAGTGGCCAAATCCTCAACCTGGGGGAATGCAATGTAGCTGCACATGTGTTTTATTAGGGTAGACAACACTCTTGTTAGCACGTTTGAGAACATTGGCTGTGACATTCCTGCTGCCAAGCCCACTGTCACTTGGAAAGAACCAGTTGCCAGGAAATTGATAGCACTTGCACTAGAGGGGGATCCCACTGGGGTGACGGATAGCAAATATTAGATTAGGCTCCAATTGGGCACACAGCTCTGTGATTGTGGCCCTGTCCAGTCTATAGATGAGTATTATGTGCCTGTACTCCAGTGTAGCCAAGACCACCAGGGGTCTGTACACAGGGGTATGGCTCCATCTCCTATTCATCCGCAGCGGTAGGTATCTAAGGGACACGAGAGTGAGTAGGCTGTCACAAACTGAACAATGGAGTCACAACAGAAGTCCACAATGTGCTAACATGTTATGGGACAGTGTAATTTGTGAAGTACGTGCCTATTGATCCTGTGACGCAGCAATAATCGATAGGCCTGTTCACCACCCCTGAAATGGCAAGGTGATGCAGCTGACATTGTGCGCCGTGGTGGTAGGCGGTCGTGAACCGCTGTGCAATTCCTCATTGGTTAATATTGGGCCCTACGGGTTACAGTGGCCACTGGTGATCTACGCTAGGGGTGACGGTATGAAACGCCAATGACATGACGCCATTTTCTATCAGATTCCTCACTTGTTTCCTGACCTTCTGCAGGAGAGGACCTACACTGCATGTGCTGCTGTGACCTGTGTCTGGAACCTGCCATGGCCCGTGTGACTGAGGAAAGGGTCCTAGCCTTCACTTTTGAGGAGTTGCAGCGACTGGTGGATGGAGTCCTACCCCAGCACGGACTGCTGTATGAACCTCCAGACCAACAGGTGAGTACACCTTGTGCACGATGCATGTGGCATGAATGCTTGGAGTTGTGTGTGAAGGCCTCATGTAAGGGGGGTGGGTGGATGTCCACTTGGCGGTGTACATGTTGTAGGCTGGGCTATGTGTGTGCCAATGGTGATGCAAATAGGTATGGTGGGCTATTTGGGTGACAGGCTGGACTGTTTGTCTAATGGTGTTCTCTTGTCTGTATTGCCTCTGCAGGTCAGTGCCCATCAAAAGAAGGGAATACGGTATGCCATCGACAAGGAGGTGCGGATCCTGGGGCTCTATGGCAGGCGGAGCACCCACTGTTGCAAACAGTGGGAGGACCTGAGACGCTGGGCATGGAAGACCACGGAGGCCCAGCTGGGGATGGCCTCCCAATTATGAATGGGTGCCTGTCAGACATTGACCCCTCTAATGGTTCGCATACTGGTGGTGGCCTACTCTGAGCTGGATGGGTGCTTGAGGGCATCAGAGCAGCCATAAGGGGGTGAGTACACTGGCTATCATTACAACTTACGGCTGGTGGGGTGGTATCTGGGTGGTGGTTGTGTGTCAGTGGGTGCCCCTAGGCCAGGCCAGACATAGCAGCGTATGTCCTCAGTTGGGCAAGGGTTTGAATGTGAAATATTGCTTATCTAGCTTGCTAGTATTCACCCCTCGGCAGGGCTTCGTGGGTTCCAGGTGTGCTGCAGTTGGCGGTGTGTGGCCCTCATCATTCCTTGGTGTCTAGCCATTTCACTGGTAGTGCCATGCATAGTGCGTAAGCCTGTTCCCTGTGTGTGAGGGTGCTGTGTACACCAACGGTGGTGTTGGGACAGTCACTGACCCAGTGTATCCTTTGTCTCTCTCTCTCTCCCCCATATCTTGTTTTGTCATCCTGTCCTTATGTGCATTAGCATCAACTGGCAAAGGAGCAGAGGCTCCGGCGACAGAGGGAGCAGCATCCCACAGGACCCTGGAGGCAGAGTCCACCGACGCTGAGGGCACCAGTGGGAAGGAGGGCGAGGGGAGCACCACGGCGGAGACTGGAAGGGACAATACAGACTCTGATACCTCCTCCGATGAGAGGTCCCTGGTGGTGGCGGACACCTCTGTGACCACCCTAGCAGCAGGTACAGCACCACCCCCTACAGGCACTGCCCTCCCAGTAGCCCCTCAGCGAGTTGCCCGTGCCCACTCACCCAGGAGGCTGGGCATCTCCTTCGCCCCTGGCACCTCAGGCCCTGCCCCTGTCACCCCTGCTGCCCTCAGTGAGGAGACTATTGAACTACTGAGATTCATCTCTTCAGGGCAAACAACGATTGTGAATGCCATCCAGGGGTTGGCAGCCCAGATGCAGCAATGAAATGCATTCCAAACACCGCCACCACCACCACTGTCAGCTGTGGTTGTGCAGCCATCAGAGGGTGCACCGGCTGAGCAAGAGCCTCCCACAACCACCACCACCACAGTGCAGCCACAGGAGGGTGCAGGGGCTGAGCAAGAGCCTCCCACAACCACCACCACAGTGCAGCCATTGAAGGGTACAGGGGCGGAGCAGGGGCCTCCCACAACCACCACCACAGTGCAGCCATCAGAGGGTGCAAGGGCTGAGCAGGAGCTTCCCAAAAACCACCACCACAGTGCAGCCATCACCGCCGGCGGACGCCATGCAGTCCAGCCTCCAGGGCTGCTATGCGGCCTGCCCCCACCTGAACCAGTGGGCAAGACACCCACTTGAAATACTGTGGCCTTGCACTCCCCAGGAGAAAGAGGAATGGGCATGTTGCCCCCTCCAGAACCAGTGGGGAAGACACCCACTTGAGAGACTGTGGCCTTGCACTCCCCAGGACAAAGGGCAATGGGCATGTTGCCCCCTCCAGAACAAGTGGGCTTGTTCCCGCACCCAGCTGAGGTGCCCCCCTCCCCCTGGGGTGCCTGCCTATTTGACAACTGATGCCCCTGCAGTGTTCACTCCGGATTGGTGCAGGATTCAAGTGGGGCCTTGGACTGTGCCCTGTGGCCACGTGGGCCCTGTGAACTATGAACTGGGCAGTGTCCCTTTGTTATATACGTGTACAGATCTGTTTCATGGCCAAATCGGATTTTTCATTTTATTGTTGGACTAATTACAATCATTTCTATAAATTCCTGTTGCCTTTGCATTATTCTGAAGATTTTCGTGGTCAAATTGTTTTTGTAATGCATATGGTTGTGTGTATGGCGTGTGTATGTCGGGTGTGTGTGGTGCGTGTGTGTATCACTCTTGTTTTCCTCCCTTCCTCCCTTGTGTGCTAGGCGTCTGTACTCACTGTCATCGTCTTCGCCGACGTTGGTGTTCCAGGTGGAGCATAACGTAGAAGATCATCGGAAAGACTTGCAGTTCTGGTTCCATGGTGGCGTGGTTCTTCCCTGTGTCTCCAATGGTGAGTCCTTTCTCTTCTGTGATGTGTTCCTGCCAGGCTTTTGATGGCGTTTGAACCGCCCCGGAAAAGGTGGTGGAATCATGTGTCAAAATATGGTGGGAGGTACTTTTTCTTCCGCCTGGCTGTAGGCGGCTACCACCGTGGTGACTGTTGTTTCCACCCTGGCGGTCGGTGTGGTACATTGGCTGTCTACTGGAGATATCACCGCCATGGTCATAATTTGGAGGTAATTACCAGCAGCCTGTTGGTATTACCACCACTTTATCACCGACTGCCAGGGTCATTATGAGGGTCTTTGGGGGTTATTCTAACTTTGGAGGAGGTGTTAATCCGTCCCAAAAGTGACGGAAAAGTGACGGATTTACCACCAGCCGTATTACGAGTCCATTATATCCTATGGAACTCGTAATACGGCTGGTGGTATATCCGTCACTTTACCGTCACTTTTGGGACGGATTAACACTCCTCCAAAGTTAGAATAACCCCCTTTGTCTCTTGCAGGTTACATGAAGATCAGAGCAGTAGAGACTCTCTTTATTCTTTATTCATCCAATTTTGGCTACAGACATTCACATAAAATCATGAAGAAGCATTTTACATATATACAATAAATACAAGAGATAATAATCCAAAAGTTGCAATTCAAACACAACTGTTATAAAAATGTAAATTCCGGGGCAGGTATAAAACATTTGAGTGAGACAAGAGAAAAAATAATTTTTATCCAGTAATCTATACACATCAAATCTGCCATCAATAAACTTGGGTAATATCTTATTATAGTCTCATAAAGTTTTGCAGGGGGCATAGATAAAAAGTGCCTAGACCAATGTATGCCAAAGCGACAAAAAACATTAACACAGCAAACTTTGTGGCCGAGGTATTAAAATACAAGACAAATTTATTTTAATAACATGTACTGGATGAATGGCCTTTTATCCGATAGAGTAATGTACACATGCTTGTCAACAAAAACCTCTAAAATGGGTCTGTTATGTTCACAGGGAAACTTAAAGCTACGTCTAAACCTCCTGGAATGTTACACCAGAGCACCCCAGGGCGGTTCCTTCATACTTCCTTGTGAGCCCAATTACTCTACATAGAACTTAAGCCAAACTCTCCAAAACATATGCAGGTATTTGGCCACGGCACACACACATAGCTAATTACTATCTGTTTTTAAAATCCTAAGGGCCACTTCAAAGTTCCTCGCACCCAAATTCCTGTACACAGGAGCCACTTACAGTCTCTTAGTACCAGTGTACACTGGGCAGAAGAACATGAAGGGAGCTATTGTTTCATAGGGGGACGCTCAACCTCAACACATTAAAGATACTCGTGAAAGGGAGCACCACCTACTGCAAAACCAATTTACAGAATGAATACCATATCAAATTTTCAGATATAGGACTCTCGCTTCAGGTGACTCAGTCCTGTTGAGAAACTGTTCAAAAAGCGGCAAGCATTTCACATTGAGATGTTTTTCTGACAGACTTCCTAAACAAGACTTCATGTAAGACAGTTAGCTAATATATGCCCAGTATATGGTCTTCAGTTGTTCAATCATCCCCTTGCTACTTGAGAGTGGATTATCTCACTCATATCAAAACCATAAAACAATACTTTGATGTGTTTAAACCAGGGTATCTCGCAGCCTAAATCTAAGTCTTTTAGTTCAATAATAGCAATTTTGGACAGGTCTAAATCTTTGCTTGACCACAACTTTATCCGATGCAAGAGAGGGTTAAGATTTGCAATGTGCATGATGTGTTGTTGCACCAGGTCTAGTCGCAATGGAATCAAGGGGGCATTTTGTGTAAGACCAGTAAGAGATAAATAAATCTGTTTTCAATTATAGAATTTTTTTTTAAATATATTTTATTAATTTATTTATTAATTTGAACAATACAATCCGGAACCATCTGGCATCTAACTATTTTCCATATTCCACCATGTCACAGAGAAGGTTTACTTCGTACAACGGAATCAAGTTAACATCACATTAATAATCTGCACAACATACATGTTCACATGCCCTACGAGTGACTATCCCACAATTCCCCCCATCTTTCCTCAGTGCTCATAATCAGAGACAGTCCTGGTTCATGCGTCATTAGGGACTAATGGCCCTTCGTTTTCCGATGAGGATGATGTCTGTACCCCTTCTGGATCTATGAACCTATTCATTAGTCCCACACACACCTCAATGTCCTCCTGCGTGCTTTCATCATGCCTGCACCTCCTCAGACGGATCTTCTTGGCAACAACCCATTCAACCACATCTGCCACCCACCTTTCCTAACTCGGTTCAACCTGGCCCATCCATGTAATCACACTCATCTCTTTGCCAATCATAACAGTAGCAGGAATTTAAAGGCCATTTTTTGCAGACAGTTATTGACAGTTTGGATAAATTGCCAAAGCCCCAGGCCTCAGAACCACACAGACCAGCACTAACTGCTTTGGCTCGATAAATCTCCAAAGCTGGTGATAGAAAAAAGATTTTAAAGTCCTCGATATAGCCCCAGCTCAATGTTGTAAAAGTACCTTACTTTTCTTGATCTGTGCTGAACATGACAATGTGCTTATCAGCTGAAACCCCAGACAATCAAACTCCTTCGCTCCCTTGAGAGGGATGTCCTGGCAATGCATGCTTCCTCTGAAATATCTGTGGGGGTTGAAGGCCTTAAATTTCACTTTATTACTGTTAATTTATAGTTCATATGAATAACAGAATTTGAGAACTTATTGAGCAAAGTTTGCAGGCCTCCTGGGGTTCTTGATAATAATAGGGTGTTATCCAGAAATAGAAGAGCTGGAATTTTCTGGCCACCTAGTTTGGGGGAGTCATTTTTGCCATTACACAATTGCTTGAGTACCCCATTAATATAAACAATAAAAAAGTAGAGGCCAGAACACAACTTTGGTGAATGCCCCTTTCAATAGAAATTCTTTCTGTCAGTTTACCCCTCATACGACCAGTGCACAACTCTACCTGGATAATTGTATGATTATTTCTCTAAAGAACAGACCCTATCTTTGCCTAAGGAATCAGGTCAAAAACTGCCCTCAGATCTACAAAAACCTACCGGGTCTCATGCCTTAGCCAGACAGTCTTTCAAACCAATAAGGAGAAATGGAAAACATGATCAATGGTACAGATATCTTTATTAAACCCTGCATGCAAGTGGGAAAGAACCCTTGCTTCTTGTATCCGATCCTGTACTCTAGCAAGAATCTCTCTTTGAAAAATATTTTGGGTGGTAGCAATAAGACTGATAAGTCCATAATTGGATGCATTATCTCTGGTACCTTTCTTGAATGTTGGAATTATTTTGGCCCCACTCCAGGTGACAGGGATTTCTGACTATCCATCTGTTTGAATTAGAATTTGTAATGTGAAGGTTTCCATTTCATTACCATTTCCTCAAGCCAACTTTTTATAACTCGCTCTTTCTGTACAGCACACAGAGGACTAGATGCTCATTCACTTCAAATGCTATACCTTAATTTATTGTATTCTATACAATGATTTATCAAAGTGCTTGAGTTAAGCAGATGAAATAGGCAGTAATTGGACATCACTTATATACATGTATGAATAAATGTAAGAGATGTGTCCTACCAGGAAAGGATGAAAAGACTGTTTTTTGTCCATTCACGATTTGGAGTTCTGAACCTGCAGGTCTCACAATCTTTCCAACGGACATGGCAACCAATCAAGTGCCTTACCAGTAAGAAGATCTTCTTCGGCTCTAGAGAGTCAAATTAATCCCAATTCATTCTTTAATGTACTCTCTGGCCCATATTTACAAGCGGCCTGCGCTGCTGGTGCATCTCGTTTTGTGATGCACCAGTGGCACAGGCTGCATACCCATATCTACCAGACCACGTAAAGCCACTTTGTGTGGCTTTACATGGCCTTGTAGATATGGAGTAAGGCAATGCATCACAAGTCGCTGCATTGCCTTATTTTGCAACAGGGAGAATTTCCATGGGTGTTGTGTGAGTGTTCCCAAGCAACACCCATGGATTCTAACACATTCCCAGATTTACAAGGTTTTGTAAGCCTGGGAATGTGTCAAAAACCTACGCCTCCCCAGGGGTCGCGTCAAAGTGGTGCAACAGTGAGAAATAACATTATTTCTCCCCGTTTTTCCTCTTTCTATGTGTGATGCATTCTGCAGCACACATAGAAGGAGGAAATCACTTCAATTGATTGTTTTTCAGCAGATAGGTGTCCCTTTCATCACAAAAACAATTATGCCCATAACACAGGCACCCTTGCATCATGGTACAAGGATGCCTGCTTTGGCGCATGCAGGGCCGGCTTTAGCGCTGGTGGCGCCCTGTGCGACAGTCTTTTTTGGCACCCCTCCACCCCTGACCACCTTCTCGAATTCAGTTACTACCATCCGGCAAATGTGCCGCCCATCTCCCATAGCCCCACTTTCACATACATTCATTTGTTTTAAAGTGCTTGTAAAGGCTGGCTTCACTAATTCACATAGCTATTCACATAAAATATAGTTCTGTTCTTTGAAGCAGGTATATAAACCCTCTACGCTACTTTATGGCAAGTCACAGCTGCTGCTAGACAAATCTCCCATCTCTCTCCCTAGCAGGAACATTAATCACAAGAGGTATCTTGACATTTTAATTGTTTCCTGGAAGCTGGACGCACACGGAACTTTTCAGCAGGTGCTTTTAAATAGAAAGTTTGGTAGGTTTTTGCTAAACATAGTGCCCCCCAATTCAGGCAATCATCCGGTGCGACCTCACCGCTCGCACCGCCCTAAAGCCGGCCCTTGGTGCATGACAGCAATTTGTGCACCAGTGCAGGGGGAGACAACAGAAATGTTCCGTATCTCGTAGGTTCTGCACATTGCTGCCCTTTTCCGCTGGCTCAGGGCAGCGCAGCAAGGCAAATCACTACATTTCTCAGTGTCATGCATCTGAGAAATTCTGTCTGCTTCATTATGGATCTCAACAAAAGTGGAATATAAGCGCACAGTGGGAGACAAAATAGAGGGGCACTGTCAATCTGTTTAATTTTAACTTGTAAAGTGATAACTGTTTGGAAAGTCCAACTATGGAGATATTTTAACATGTTAAATTTTTGCATTCTTCAATTTTTAAAATATAGCTCATAAATAACTCAGTGTTGGTTGCAATACACTTTGGAAGTGAATAACAGATATTAGTATTAAATATAACAAGCCCTGGAGGGCAATTGAGTGCTCTAGAACAAAGCCTAAACAAAGTATTGTTTGTATTATTGATAGTAGGCAGCCATAGAGATTCCCTAGACAAAAGGCTGTAAATACCAGAAGAGAACCTCGTGTGCAATTTTCACATCAACGAACTATTTACAAGGACAGGAGAACAAGGCAGTGACAGAGCTGGTGTATTCTTTGCTAATAGCATTAATGATCTAGGAGTCACTCAATAATGTTACTGCTTGCCCTTCACCCTCTTTTGACTTTAGCTAGCCGCCAGTGAAATATACCTTCCCGATACCATTGCTTTAAAGTAGGCCTGGGTGGAGTTTGCGGAGTTCTGCTACGCGGAACTCCGCAAAGTGCCGGAAAAACTCAGCTGCTCTACATGGAGTTCCACGAGCGGCGGAGTTTGGGTTAGTTGCTCTGTTCGCACTGATTTTCAATATGGGAGTTTTTCCCACACTGTAAAATCAGCACAAACTGCATCATGTGGTGTGCCAGAGGGCGCTAACTTCTTTCTGCCGCTCAAGTAGATTTTCTAGTCAAGCGGCAGCTTCCTCAATGCGAGCGACAGCTTTCTCATAGCGACCACTCGCGTTCAGAAATCTAGCTCGCGCTCGCTAACTTAACATTGGCGAGCAAGATAAAAAGCTGAATTCTTCACCCACCCCTACTTTAAAGGTGTCCAAAATGGTTGGATAAGACTCATTAGAGATGTCACTGGATTCCATTCACAAGGAAATGAGGTATGGTATTTCTGCTTTATTTGCCACATTCTGGAGGAGATATCTTTCCAGGATGCGTTTCTTGATTCAGGATCCTATCTGAAGATATGACTGCTATACACAAGGAAATGAGGTATGGTAATCTGCTTTATTTGCCACATTCTGGAGAGGATATCTATCCAGGATGCATTTCTTGATTCAGGATCCTGTCTCAAGATATGACTGCTTTCAGTGATGCATGATTAGAGACAGATAAAACCTAAATCGGTTCTCTGTGCATTGTGTAGTACCTTGTCAGAGACAGAGATATGGTCTATTTATTAGCAGGTGTGGTGGGCATGTAAATGAAATCTCCTGAGTACCATACCCACCACATGTTGGTGAGCTTCAAAGCAGTCAGACTGTCTTTGAAAACAGCCACGTCTACTTTAGGGGAAGAGGTCCCACCTTCTCACCCGTCTATGTAAGGGTGCATCACTTGATCAATGTCACTCATGAGAATGAGGGTCCCTTCAGCAAACCCAGACACATTCCTTAGCAACTTCAGAAACAAATGATCTTTTTTTCCCTTCAGTGTGCATTTTCCATCCACAGTAGGTGTCTCTGTCCCCATTCTCCACTTGACCAGGCTATACCTCCACTCTTAGTCCAACAACTTCTGAAGTATGAAACAAAATGAGTTACGGGCCACCATGACTACTCCCACCTGTTTTAGTGTCTCTTGTAGCATGGTATTGGGCTTGGTAGTGCCTAGGTCGATATCTCCTCAACTAAGATCAAATTATCAAGGCCATTTCCTGGAGAAACACCACCTCAGCATTATCAGAAGCCAAAATACAGTAGATCTGAAATGCCCTAGGTGGGGGGGAGGGTGAATCCATTAACACTTCAGTGGTAAGACTTTGAGATCAGTAGGTCATCTCACAAGCACTTCATTTTACTGGCATCCACAGCCCGGCTTCCAATAAGCATTGATGAATTTAGATTGAACACAATGCTTTAAGCATCAGAACTGTATAATTTCCCAACGTCTGACCTCAGATGTGAGTTAAGTACCATGAAGCCCTGCTGTCAATGTCCACCGCACTCTCTACAGAAAATTCCCAAAACATAACAATTATATTAACTTTTCAATAGGTCCTTTGTATCTGTCCCCACTGCATTGTAACCCTACCCCTGAAAATGGTATTAATTAACACATAAAAATGTGCAGCCTCAATCTTCAAACGGTGCACATGTCAACATCAGTGTTGTAGAACATTGGTGTTGTAGTGTAGTGTCTCATCTCTGGGCTTTAGAACCATAGCAATCAAATCCTCTTGCTTGGATGGTTGCAGGACACCGCTCCCTGGCCTCTAGTTATACCTCAAGTAGTCATGGGGCAATTTCCATGGTGAAGACCAGAGGGAACTTGGCCGTAAAGCGGTCTTTTCCAGGCCACTTCCCCCCGGTAGGCATGCCAGGGCCAACCTAACCTCCTCTAGCATGAGGTTGGTGTCTATTTCTTGTGCTGCACTTCCACTCATGGGAGTAGCAAACTTGCCGGATAGTCAGGAATGTGTCTCAGATCTGAGTTGTTATGTGAACAAGTATACACCTGTTCCAGGTGTTCCTTGAGAGACTAAAGTATCTTGTGATGTGTGTAGGTGGCTCCAACCTGGGAGGTCCTAAGATGTAATATAGGAGGCCGTGGCATCTCTCGATGAAGAATCCAGGCCAGGAGCAACCCAGAGCTGTCCCCCTCCTTATATAGTCTTTGACAATAGGAATTCAGAGTATAATACTCAAGCCTGTCCCACTGATGCCACTTGGGTCTGCAATGTGGCCTCCCCTCGCCCCTCTGCACATCCTTTGGAGGTAGTCATTGCACCTCTGCCTATTCCTCGTCCTTTTGGAGAAGTTCCAATTGCACCCTGCGCACCCCGCAGGACAGACCCACACATCTGCCTCTCAGTAAAGCCTTTGTTGCCATCAGCGCTGTTGCGCGGCTCTCGTGGTAGCCCAATTGATCCTTTATAGTGCCTGCCTAAACCTC
This sequence comes from Pleurodeles waltl, assembly GCF_031143425.1. Lineage (NCBI taxonomy): Eukaryota > Metazoa > Chordata > Amphibia > Caudata > Salamandridae > Pleurodeles > Pleurodeles waltl. Next base: position 665,785,743 of record NC_090445.1, on the reverse strand, counting down.
TCTGCCCACAGTGTCCTGCAATATCTCCGAAGGGAACCTCCACGAGCATGGGGCCCCCCCAGTGAAACAGGCAAGTTACTCATGCATGGTCAGATAGATAACCCATCTCCTGTATGTTAGGGGCTAAAATGATTAATCATCTACATTTGGCCCATATGTATTTACAAAAACTACGTCCACCCCATCCAGTCTGGCATCTAACCACAAGTAGCACCCCTCCACATAGGCCTCCATATATGTCAATGCAAATGGGGCCCCCTGAGCAAACCAGATGAAGACCCCACAAGAGAATTATGAGTAGTTGGTGTAGTATACCTGACCACTCTATTTCTTAGCCGTTTTTTTAGTTTCTGTGTTAGTGAGGTGAGTTTTTTGTAGGCATGCAATACAAACCCCAAGCAGTTTGAGAAGGGATAATGCCCTATATCGCTTCTAAAAAGAGCCCAGTCGCCCCATATTCCAAGAGAGGAGTCTATACTTGTTTGGGATAGACATTTGAACAGGTCATCGAGAGGTCAGTCTGTGTGTTCTCCCACATGTCAATATGGTAGCAATCCCAAAACAAGAAACATCCAAAAACTCTCACATAACCTCCCTCTCCCCACCCAGGACAAGTAACGTTAACTAAACACCACGTACATGCCCACAATACTAGTTGTACCAGGACACAGAACATCTCCATCTTGCTTCACTCCCATCAACTATCCTCCTCAACCCAACCAATCCTGGAAGTCCTGCTTACCTAACCACCAATATAAGAACAATTCTGTAATAAACTTTTGTAGCGTCCAAATTTTGAGTGTGCAAGAACCCTCGATACTACTGGTTGTCTTACCTCCACCGTTCCCCTTTCCATGCAAATTTTGTTGAAGTGACAAACCTTTGGCAACCTGTAGGGGAGAATGTGATATTAGAGACTATGCAACCCAGAGATTTCTAGTTTTTTTTTTTTATAGCAGTCAGTGACTATGCAAACTGTAGGGTGCTTCTGTGTGCCTCTCCAGTCACCATCATTTCCACATACCTGTCCTTCAACCAGGGGTAAATGTTGATATGTATAAAACCAGGCTTGGACCCTTTATAAAGGGTGTCTGTAATTGTGACCTGGAAACACACAGAAACAGTTGCCTACAGCCCTCATTCATGAGCGAATGAAGTAATTCAGTCCCTCTGGTGACACTCTAAACCAGTGGTCCCCAAACATTTTTGACCCGTGGCTCCCTTGACCTTTTGGCAGTTGGCTGCGGCTCCCCACTGTGTTATTTTTGTTTTAGCGAGTGTGGTAGAGGGGTGGGGGGGCTTATGAGCCCACCCTCTGGAGTTCTTCTATTTTGTTCCCTCAAAAATACTTGGTAGGAAGGTATTATAATCATAGATGTAGCAAAATAAAAAATATATAACAGTTGTTTAATAAAAAAAAAAACTTTCATTGGTTAAGACAGAAATAATGCTCTTCAGCACTGTGGTCTGCATAATGATTTTCTTTAAAACTATTATTTTGTTCCTTAAAAATTGCCTCCAGCACAGGGAGCTCTCCTTCAAGTCATTCTAGTTGTCAAGGAGCCACTTTTGATATATAATAATGCAGCTCCACTAATCAGCACTACTATATTTCACTTTCAAGTACTTTACTAAACTACTTTACTAAATTTTCCAGCAGCCACCATTATCTTAACTCTGCTTCTGTCTCTTCTAGTGTCTGATGGAGTCTTTGCACTCTCCTGTCTCAGACCTCAGTATTTGTCTGCAGTCTCTGATTCCTTCTCACTACAGTCGTGTGTCACAGTCCGTGTCAATTCAGTTCTTATTATGGTACAAAACTCCGATGGAGGTCCACATAAGACCATATCAAAAAAGTAAAAACACATTTATGCATTAAACATGTTGCATACTATCATAGTTATAAGAACTTTTTCCTACACTACTAAAGATGTTAAAAAGTCTTCCCACCAACTAACATTAACAAGACTAAAAACAGTGCCCTTCAGGATTAAATAAAATATATTAAAACAATACCACAATTTTCTTAAAAGTGACACAGTAAAACATACTTAAGTCCAATACGTGCCTCTGTTTTTATTTCTGCATGGCTCATCGTTTGTGTTAACTGTTCTGACAGATAGGAGCAATTCCTGTGCTATTTTGCATGTCGCACTGCCATCTAGTGGTACTAGAGGGAGTTTCATCTTAGCAAAACATGTTTGAAAGCCAGCTTGAAAAACGAAAGAAATTGCACTCAGAATATTTACTTCGTGGCGCCCCTGGGTAGTTTTGGAGGCGCACCAGGGTGCCACGGCGCACAGATTGGGAACCTCTGCTCTAAACGGTCCGCAATGCAAACCCTGTAAACAAATGAGCGCTGCTAAGCAAAGGACAAGACACAAATATATTGTATTTTACAAACAGGCTCTCAACAGAGATCACATGGTTTTGGGAGGATAAAGAGTGTACTCAGATACGGGGGTCTGATCATATGAGATGAAAACGAGGATCTCATGATAAAAAAAATGCTAAAGTCCCAATTCTCAAATGGCCACCTGCACTTTTATAACAAGATTACACTCGTAGTTCTTCTGACTGTAACATGCTGCATTTGAAAGAAACTAAGACCTCATTTACAGTTTGGAAGATGGTATAGCCATAAAAAATGTAACAGATATCCTGTTAACCAAACTCATGTAGCCCTTGCTCTAGTTAGAATTGGTGTAGCAGCCATGATTCTGGCAGTCTGCGCTTTAGCAATTGTTCAAAGTACCTCAGATTGTCTGCTTTATTTAGGAGAGAGCCTGGTGGGCCTGTACAGGAAAACAAAATAAATGATCCCCACAGTCTGGGAGAAAAGTATTTGGCACAAATTATATTTTGTTTTTAATAACAAACTCATGGTTTGGGAATTGTGTCCTTGGGAAGCACAAAGCGTGTTTTCAAGAGTTTTGGTTCAGTTAACTCTTTGTACACCTTGATACAACCCAGTGATTTTGTTAGCTAGATGATTGATATAGGTTGGGTAGCAGAATTTGGTTCCCCTTTTTACTGCTCCTTGATGGGCATTATGGTGTATTTAAATCTTTTTTTTTAAATTTGTCAAGACTGTGGTGCTTATTCCATGATCAATGTCAATCAAAAGGGATTTACACCTGGTGGGGTTCCTCCAAGAAGCAATGTTATGGTGCTGCTGACTTTATATCAGTGACATTGGGCCTAAATCCATCACTGAACCCTGCTAAGGGAGTCCTAAACTGATATATAAAAACAACAAAAGTTTACACACAATTAGAAAAAGTATTTCCTAAAGTTAAAGAGGTAATGAAACTATCTTAAATTGTAAATGATGTTTTCATAATGTATGCTCTTTGTTGTTCATTGTATATTTTCAGTAAAATTCAATCCAAACATGCTTGGGCATATTTGTGTCTCGTCGCCAATTCCAACTTTAAAAAGTAGTACAAGCACATAACAGTAAATTAATAATTTCATAATCAATATTTAGTCCACTACTCTTGCTTAGGTGGGATCCATAACACCCGTGAAAAAAACATAACACAAGAAGTATTTTTCCTACATTATGACCACATGTTTCGTGTCCAAATGACACTTCATCATGACATCACTGAATATTCATAATCTCAATCCTGCGACATAAGAATTACACTCTCATGGTATGTTTTCTTCTCCGTCTTTACATTCTCCCTATCTTTTCTTCTCTATGGTTTGTTCCGCAGAATGTTAGGAACACGCAGGTTCCTTTTTTGACGGTTGAACTTTTATACATACTATGTGGAGTGATGCGCTTTCTCATGGTATATTGACTGTGATTAAAGACTGTGGGGGTCATTACAACATTGGTGATAAAAGGCGCTTACCGCCGTGCAGAAGACCGCCAATACACCGCCGCGGCCGCGGTAGACCGCCACAGCTATTATGACACACATCTCGGAATCCGCCGAAATTCAGACACCCACACAACACCGCCACACCAAAGGTCAGTGATAAACATGCGGAAACAAATCCTCCACGCCAACAGAAACACGCCCATGCTATTACGACCCACGAATCCACGCGGCGGTCTTTCAACCGTGGTATTCCATTGGCGGTACACACCTCTGCGCTCAAAATACACACACATCTACAAAACACTGCCACATTGAACAATTCGAAATACACACACCTGATACACATACAATCACCACTCCCACACACCCAATACAATATAAAATACACACCCACATCACCCACAAACCCCTACGACCAGAAATTCTGAAAGAAGGCCAGAGAGACAGCACAGCAATTGACAACCCCATCACACAGAGGCACACAACACCATCACCCACACAACATCCACGCACAAAACACCACACACCACTACACTCACCACACTCATCACCACATACACCACCCCACACCTCACCCACACCACCCCATGGTACGCCAAAGACACTCCCGCTTCTCCGAGGAGGAGCTCAGGGTCATGGTGGAGGAAATCGTCCGGGAAGAGCCACAGCTATTTGGCTCACAGGTACAGCACACATCAATAGCCAGGAACATGGAGTTATGGCGCAGAATAGTGGACAGGGTCAACGCCGTGGGACAGCACCCAAGAAATAGGGAGGACATCAGGAAGAGGTGGAACGACCTACGGGGGAAGGTGCGTTCCACGGTCTCCAGGCACAACATCGCGGTGCAGCGGACTGGCGGCGGACCCCCACCTCCTCCCCCACAACTAACAACATGGGAGGAGCAAGTCTTGACCATCTTGCATCCTGAGGGCCTCGGAGGAGTCGGTGGAGGATGGGACACTGGTAAGTCAAATCTTAACTATCATATCCCCCACCCTACCTGCATGCTATCACCCCCCCCCACCCTCACACCCTCCCCTATCACTCCGACTCCTCACTAATGTACCCATAACACAAACCACCCATCCCAACACCAAGCCCTGCATGACACAACTAAGCATGGTCACCCCTCACTAAAGCATGCTCACTGCGCATACCCAGAACACCCCCCCAACCATCATCACACAAGCCCCCACACAGGAATGCTTGCACTGGGGTTCACGCACACCCACCCATTGCACACCATTACACACACACATGCAATAATCATGCTCTTATGCCCCTGCAGGAACCCGAAGGACCGTTATCACACCAGAGGGTCCAGACAAGACCACTCCACCCACAGAAGAGGCCCACAGTGACGAGAGCAGCTCTGCTCTACTGGATCTTGATGACCAGCCCGGACCATCGTGGGCCTCAGGACAGTAGGTTCCCTTGGCACAGGCACGGCCCAACACCGACCTTCCACCCTCTGGTAATACCAGCACAGCACCCACCCAGCGGGCCCAAACCTCCCTACCCAGGACAGGTCAATCAGTGGTGTGTCCACCACTACAGGGCACCCAGGGTAACCCACCACCCCAACAACAACAGGGACCTGGGGGCAGTGGTCGTGGGCACACGGTCCAGGGGACGGAGGCACAGGAACATAGGGGAACTGGGAGGGCTGCTGTGCGACAGAGGGAGGACAGGCCAAGTGAACCAACTCTCCACGAGGCCCTCTCCTCCATCATGGGAGCATACCACCATTCCCAGGAGACGATGGCGACGGTCCTGGACAAGTTGCAGGAGACCCTGCGTCTGCAGGAGGAGCAGTATTTGAGGTTCAGGGAGGAGCTCAGGACCATCGGCTCCGCCCTGGGCACCATCGTAGGGGTGCTGAAGGACATACAGCAGACCTTGAGAGACACCGTGGCACTCCAAGGGGCCCCTGACACTAGCCACGAAGATGAACTGCCCACCACCTCCGCCGGCGCTAGTGGACAGGACGCCCCGCCACAGGACCACCTCACCAGCACCCCATCCCCTGCAGACGGACAACCACCACGCAAGCGGTCCCTGAGATCCAGGAACAGGACAGAGCAAGATGGCAAGACCCCCGCCAGGAAATAAGACCACCCTGATTGTCCTCCCACTCTCCCACTTTGTTACCCTGTCCATATTCGAACTGCCCCAGCTCCACTTCCTATGCCCAGACGGGCAGTGCACCTGTGAGACTAATAGACTGGACTCTGCCATGGACATTCCTCCACCATCCCCCATCACCATTGTACAACCCCCCTTCATTTTTTGAGCACTTAAATAAACACCCTTGAAACACAAAACAATCTGAAGTCAGTCTATGATTTGGTACTTTGTATTATCAATGACAGTGTCATAATGGCTGTACCATTGTAAGGCTAACATACCTATGTCACACATCACAAGCCCATGAAGGATGCAAACAGTTGACACGTAGGTTACCACACCTGTGAAACTGAAATGGAAGGGTACAACTCAGTTAACAAATAGTGATTGAAATGGAGGAACAGGATAGAGGTAGACGTGTGAAAGTTAATATAATGTTAAACCAGAAAATTTTCTCACCTGTGTGTCACTGGAAATATTGCTGTATGACTGACTCCCTGTTGTCGTTTTCTTCTTCCTCAGCTTCATCCTCATCACTGTCCACAGGCTCCACAGGCCTCACAGCTGCTACAACACCGTCATCTGGATCAACCTCCTGCAGAAAAGGCACCTGGCGTCGCAAAGCCAAATTATGGAGCATGGAGCAGGCGATGATGATGTCGCACACCTTCTTCGGTGAGTAGAATAGGGATCCACCTGTCATATGGAGGCACCTGAACCTGGCCTTCAGGAGGCCAAAGGTGCGTTCGATCACCCTCCTAGTCCGCCCATGGGCCTCATTGTAGCGTTCCTCTGCCCTGGGATTCCTCACTGGGGTCAATAGCCAGGAAAGGTTGGGGTAACCAGAGTCCCCCAATAGTCATACACGGTGCCTCTGGAGTTGACCCATCATATCAGGGATGCTGCTATTCCGCAGGATGTGGGCGTCATGCACAGAGCCAGGGAACATAGCATTTACCTGCGAGATGTACTGGTCTGCCAAACAGACCATCTGGACATTCATGGAATGATAACTCTTCCTGTTCCTGTACACCTGTTCACTCCTGTGGGGGGGGACCAGAGCTACATGGGTCCCATCAATGGCACCTATGACGTTGGGGATATGTCCAAGGGCATAAAAGTCACCTTTCACTGTAGGCAAATCCTCCACCTGAGGGAAAATGATGTATCTCCTTACGTGTTTCAGCAGGGCAGACAACACTCTGGACAAGACGTTGGAAAACATAGGCTGGGACATCCCTGATGCCATGGCCACAGTAGTCTGAAATGACCCACTTGCAAGGAAATGGAGCACTGACAGCACCTGCATGTCAGGGGTGATTCCAGTCGGATGGCGGATTGGTGACATCGGGTCTGGCTCCAACTGGGTACATAGTTCCTGGATAGTGGCACGGTCAAACCGGTTGGTGACAATGACATGTCTTTCTTCCATTGTCAACAGGTTCACCAGCGGTCGGTACACCGGAGGATTCCACCATCTTCTCATATGTCCCAGCTGACGGTGCCTACTAAGGACAGCAAAGAACCAGTCACTATTCCTCCAGGTATGTACCCACAGTTACACACAAGACTACACCAGACACAAAACCCTTCGTGTATGTGTGTTCAGTGTAGGCCTAGCTATGTGTGACGCAGTTGTAAATGAAGCCATGTGGGCCCCTGAAATGGTGGCTGCCTGACCTCTAAACTGGGACAATGGGATTGTGGGGTAACTGCGCTGGCATAGCTCACCGTCGCGGTAAGCGGTCGTAGACCGCGGTGCAATGCTGCATTGGTTAACATTGGACCCTATGGGTCCCAGGAGCCAATGAACAGGTGCGCCAGCGGTGATGATGCGCACCGCCGCGGACGTCACCGCCGCGGACGTCACCGCCATTTTCTATCTGTTCAATCACTAGATACCTGACCTTCGACAGGAGAGGACCTACACTGCTAGTGCTGCTGTGACCTCGGTCTGGAAGCGACGATGGCTGCTGCGTCTGGGGAAAGGACCCCTGCCTTCACTGCACAGGAGTTGGAGAAACTTGTGGATGGGGTCCTCCCCCAGTACACGCTACTCTACGGTCCCCCAGACCAACAGGTTAGTACACAGGGAGCACGTTGTATGGGCTAGGCCTGGGTGGAGAGGGCTGGGTGGAAGAGGGAAGGGGGCAAAGTTCATAGAACATTAATGCATGGGAATGAATGGGCCACATGGCCAGAGTAGGGAGGGGGCCACTCACATTGACGGTGCAGTTGGTACTGACTGTTCCTCTTCCCTTGTGCATGTCATGTAGGTCAGCGCCCACCAGAAGTGGGACATTTGGCATACCATCGCCAAGGCGCACCGAACCCTGGGGGCCCACCAGAGACGGGGCACCCTACTGCCGGAAGAGATGGGAGGACTTTCGCCGCTGCAGCAAGAAGATGGCGGAGGCTCAGCTGGGGATGGCATCCCAACGTGGGAGGGGTGCCCGTCACACCATGACCCCCCTGATGTTCCGGATCCTGGCGGTGGCCTACCCGGAGTTGGATTGGCGCTTGAGGACATCACAGCAGACACAAGGGGGTGAGTACAACCTCATTCTGCGGACTTTGCGTGCAGTGGAGGTGTCTGAGTGGGGGAGGTGGGCTGTGGGTGTCCCTAGGCCAGGGCGAGTTAGGTAGGCAAGGCCCCTCAGTAATGTAGGCCATGTGGCACTCAACCCCACCTCAGCAGAGTGCCAAGTCGAGGTATAGTTGCCCCTGTGGCATCCATGTGCGCAGATGTCCACCATTGCCATGTAGGCCATGTGCAGAGTGCAGGAGCACGGCGTTATGCAGGGGGCTGCTGCGTCTGTCTTGTCCGCCAACGGTAGCGGAATGCCATGCACTAAAACTCTCTTTCTTCTGTCTCCCCCCCTTTTCCTGCTCTCCCTGTCCTTTTGTACATCAGCATCAACAGGCGGAGGTACAGTGGCACCGGAGCACGAGGGAGCTGCATCCCACATGGCCATGGAGGGCCACACCACGGGCTCTGAATGCACCAGTGGGACGGAGGGTGAGGGGAGCTTCACGTCGGCCACCGGATCACCAACCAGTGACACGGACTCGGCCGCCGATGGGAGCTCCCCTGTGGTGGCGGCACCATCTGTGCCCCCCACTTCAACAGGTACAGCCGCCACCTCCCCTACCAGCAGCCCCTCAGCGTTCGCCCCGTGCCCGCTCACCCAGGAGGGTGGGCATCACCTTCGCCCCAGGCACCTCAGGCCCTGCCCCAGTCACCCCTGCTGCCCTCAGTGAGGAGGCCTTTGACCTCCTCAGGTCACTCACTGTTGGGCAGTCTACCATTGTGAATGCCATCCAGTGTGTAGAACGAGAGTTGCAACACGGTAATGCATTCCTGGAGGGCATTCATTCTGGTCAGGCTGTCCTTCAGCGAACCCTGCAATCTCTGGCCTCAGTACAGATGGCAGCCATTGTCCCTGTGTCTAGCCTCCCCCTTCAACTTCCTCCACCCAGACCCAATCCCCTGTACCCCAGCCCATCCCAAGCACACCTACAGACCAGCATGCACACAAGTCAACACACAAAAGTAGCTCAAGCAAACATAGGCACCACACATCCCACAGGCACTCACACAAGCATCACACCCATACAGACACAGCAACATCCACTGTCTCCACTGTGTCCCCCTCCTCCTCTTCTCCCTCCTCCCTCCCAGTCTCGTCTACACACACATCTGCATGCACCACATCTACAGGCACCATGAGTCGCACAAGGAGACCCAGCACCCCATGCCGCTCACCTGCACTCACCACCTCCACTGCCATTTACACGTCCCCTGTGTCCTCTCCCAGTGTGTCTGTGACGCCCCCTCCCAAAGTACACAAACGCAGGCAATCACTCACCCAACATCCATCCACCTCACGACAGCCTCCAGTACCTGCACCTGCACCTAAAACAGCTAAAGTGACACCTCCGACAACCACCTCCTCTTCCTCCACTCCCAGACCCCCTCCAGCTACCCATCCCAGTGTTCGTCAGAAACTGTCCCTCTGTAAAATTGACCTTTTTGCCCCCACGCCCCCCTCCAATTCATCAGTCCCGTCATAGAGCCTCAGCCAAAAAGCCTCCAATACCAGTGGTGCGTGTTCAAGGATTGTGGTGTGCACCGGCCACTAGGGCAGGCAGTAGGACCCGGAGCCAAGGCACTGGCAGCCCACCCCCTGTAAAGGCTCTAAAATTAGAGAGTGGACAATGGGACCATGTTAAGACTCCTGGTGGGACAACAACTGACATGGGTTCGAAGGGGATTGGTGAGTCAGCTGTGACTCCAACAAAGGTGGGGAAGGTCCAGAGGAAGTCTGCCCAGCCTCTTGTGAGTGTCACGGCGGAGAAGTGCGCCATCATTTCCGGCGGTCCAGACACAACCGCCAGCACCGTCGTCACTGGTCAGGAGACCACCGCCGGAGTCACAGCCCAGGAGGGCCCAAGTATCGTCACTGGTCCAGAGACCACCGCCAGAGTCACAGCCCAGGAGGGCCCAAGTATCGTCACTGGTCCAGAGACCACCACCAGAGTCACAGCCCAGGAGGGCCCAAGTATCGTCACTGGTCCGGAGACCACCGCCAGAGTCACAGCCCAGGAGGGCCCAAGTATCGTCACTGGTCCGGAGACCACCGCCAGAGTCACAGCCCAGGAGGGCCCAAGTATCGTCACTGGTCAGGAGACCACCGCCAGAGTCACAGCCCAGGAGGGCCCAAGTATCGTCACTGGTCAGGAGACCACCGCCAGAGTCACAGCCCAGGAGGGCACAATTATCGTCACTGGTCCAGAGACCACCGCCAGAGTCACAGCCTAGGTGAGAGGCAAGTGCGAATAAAGAGGATGGTTCTAATAAAAGAACAACTCAAGGATGAGTCAGAAAAACAATGTTGAAAATGCGCTCAAAGTATCTCAAAGCCAAGGTGGAAGAATTGTCTCTTGAAAAGAATGGCTCGAAAGAATGGATAATGGGTAAAGGCTAATGTCTCGAATGGTATGGTATGGTTTCTCCTCGTGCTACGCTGTTAAGTCAAGTCTGTCAAGTTACTTCCAAATTCCCTATTGGCTGAAGTTTGGTGCATCCATATCTCTGTTCAATAATTCACTATCGCATTGCTGGAACTTTCGACAAGGTACAGTTCCCATGTCACGGATCGGTCCAGTTTACTGACGTCTTCAACGTTGGAATGTCAAGTAACAATTTTTGTAACGAGTCCTTCTCCAGTCAGTGTCTTCATTGTCTTCCCTTGGGAAGTTAACCTTGCACCTGTTACGAATTACATTGTTGCAGACAAGTAGAACACCGTCTTCTCACCAGTCGGTTCTCATGAGAAAGAATTTACTACAATAGCACATACATAACTTCTGGAAAAGTACAGCTTTGCTTCCTTCAAGAAAAGCAGCATGTTAAACAAGTTAGGAACAAAACTCAAATATAAGGCTAGGCAGCTAGGCCAAAGCCCTTACTAAATTAGGCCTTTTATTAATATAAAGCAAACTCTTAACTTGAAACCTTATGATATACTAATACAAAATTAAAACCATATTGCATAACATTTCAACATTAATAAGCATTCTCAATAGTCTTCGTATACATTGGTAACCACTCCCCGTGGGCACATTTCAGATGTGTGCGTTATTTTTCTACATTAAACACATTTTCTCTGCAGCTTCATCACACAATATATGTAACTCTTTAATAAAACACACGCTTCAACAATATTTATACTCTGTTTGCGCCGAATTTGCGTCAAAATGTTTGACGCAAATTCAGGGCAAACCTAACACCATATTTATACGTTGACGCCCGACCCCGCGAACTGCAAAATTCTGCAGTTTGCGTCATTTTCTGGATACGTGAAACCACCTTGCGTTAATGGCATGCAAGGTAGGCGTTCCTGTCCAAAAAATGACTTTAAGGCATGTGCGCCTTATTTATACTCCCACGTCATTTTGACGCACAGGAAGGGGCGGCCTTAAAAAATGGCACCCAGCCTGATTTGTGCCGTTTTTTAACGCCTTGGTGAGGGCGGGCGTTAAGGGACCTGTGGGCTCATTTCCATGGTCTCTGACCATGGAAGCAGTCCACAAGGGCTCTTCCCTTCCCCCAGAAACACCCCTGCCCCCCTCGCCCACCCCTGAAGGACACCTATGGATGGGGGGACCCATCCCAGGTAAGTACAGGTAAGTAGAGGTAAGTATTTTTTTTTTTTTTTATGTGGCATAGGGGGGCCTAACTTGGGCCCCCCAACATACCACTGTGCCCAATGGCCATGCCCAGGGGACAGTAGTCCCCTGGGCATGGCCATTGGGGAGTGGGGGCATGACTCCTGTCTTTGCTAAGACAGGAGTCATTTAAATGTGGGTTGTGCATCAAAAAATGGCGCAAGTCCAGATAGAAACATGATTTTTGAATCTAACCTGACTTGCACCATTTTTTGACGCACAACCCCCATTCTTCCCCACGCCTGCGCTGCCCGGTTAGAGTCATTTTTTTTACTACAACCAGCCCGCAGCGCCGGCTACTGCCAATCCATAAATAAGGCGCCCACCTAGTGCATTGGAATGGCGTTAGCCGGCGGTAAATGTTTTGACGCAAACCAGAGCTGGCACTGGTTTGCGTCAAAAACTATAAATATGGCCCTATTTTTTTCCACACTCCTTTATTATCCTAATGTTGCTAAAAAGGGTTAGTTTGGGTAGAAATACTCTCTTGCTAGTAAAATAAACCCTCTTAAAATATACTGCATACCAGTATTGGTCACGCGATTCCTACATCTTGTAATCCTCATTGTTTTATGTAACATTTCATATAGACTGATTTACACATGCATAATTCATTACGTATAACGTGGGTGGCATGTAAAGTGCTCTGACACCCTACCCTGGTATAAGTACTGTTATAAAACAAATGAAATACAGGAGAGATGGGCTATTGACAAATGAGGGGCACTGTTGGAGGGTGATAGTGAAGGAATTCGTCGAGAAGGAGGTCATTGGTGGAGGCGCCAAAAAAAAGACAATTTGCACCTAGCTACCCCAGTGCTACAGCCAGTCCTGGGCATTACTCTTAATACCACAATGCTCTTTCAGAGTTTCTCTTCTGATATGGCCAGTCTTCCATTTATTTGTGTTCCTCTCAATATTTCTACTTACTGCCGATTCTTAGCTGTAGACTATTTAAATGCGTTGGTGTTCTCCTGTTCTGTGGTTTTTCATGCCAGTGACCATATCCAGTGTTTTCTCTCTTCTCCTTTCAGATGGGCTTAATTGAAACTGCATTCCAGAGCAATCTAACCTCCTTAACAGAGTTTTACTTTGTCGGATTCTCAGACCTTGCACTAAAGTTTCAGGGATTTTTATTCTTGCTCTTTACACTGGCCTATCTGTGCACTCTCCTGGGGAATGTGCTAATCATCACTATAACCAAGTCAGACCCCCGCTGGCACACCCCAAAGTACTTCCTCCTCAGGAATTTATCCATTCAGGAAGTCATCTTCACCACTGTTACTGTTCCAAAACTGCTGGCAACTTTCCAGCCCCTGGGCCGGAGAATCTCCCTCACTGCGTGTGCTGCACAGATGTTCTTCTTCTCTGTGTTGGGAGTGACCGAGTGCTTCCTTCTGGGGGTAATGGCCTGTGATCGATACATCGCTATCTGTGACCCTCTGCGCTATGTCTCCATCATGACTATGCAGACTTGTGTGCTGCTGGTGACCGTGACATGGTTCAGTGGCTTTTTGGTGGCTCTTGAGCTAGTCCTGCTCACATTCAGTCTGACCTACTGTGCTGATGATAAAATCAACCATTTTTTCTGTGACTTTTCCCCCGTTCTTAAGTTGGCCTGTGGGGACACAAGCATCAATGTGTTTTCCCTCTTTGTCGTTAGCGTGTTTATGATGCTGCTCCCTTTTCTGTTGATCCTCTACTCCTACATCAACATTCTCTCCACCATTCTGCAGATGAAGTCTTCTGTGGGGCGGTGCAAGGTCTTCTCTACCTGTGGCTCACACTTGGTCTCCGTGGCTCTCCTTTATGGATCTGGCATGGTAGTGTACTTACGGACCCCAACAGGGGATTCTGAATCTAGCGGAAAGCTACTGTCGCTCCTCTATTGCGTGGGGACCCCACTGCTCAACCCCCTTATCTACAGTCTGAGGAACCAAGAGGTGAAAAGGGGGCTCTGGTCTCTGATCAGAAGGAAACTGATTGAATAGTGAATGTGGAAGTGCTATGGATGAAAGACAAGTCATTATTAACAAAGCATCCACACTGACCTAGTGTGCAGCATGTCTATTAATGAGTTATTGAAACCCCTATTCCCCTATTTGTACGGAGTTATTAATAAGCATGATCATGGAGATAAAAAGGAGGGTCGGCCAACAGAATTGGTGAATCACATCAGATAACCAGGAGACATTCTAAACTAAAAAGTCATAAGTCTATCGTTCATTCACAGTTTCATATACAAAAACACGGACGTTGCTGATTGAAATATTAAAATAATTTTTCTAAGGCAAACAGAAACGTTAGGATAAATGTATATTGCAAGATGAATACAGTAGGGAACAGTAGAATCAAAAACTGCAATATCTGTAAAACTGCTATATTAAACGTCAATTTATAATACATTTACAAGCAGGCAGAAAAATCAAGTAGAGAGGCTATTGTTTTGAAAGTTCATTCATACTCTGTGATTAAATAACGATGTCAAATATTACATATCGGACAAAGCATTCACAAGGCAAAAGTGAGTTGGCAAACGGCAATAACATAACTCAAAAATTCGAAACAGTAAACCATGCCTTGTGGCAAGGCATTAGATGGAAGCACACCATACTAAAGCGCATAGATGAGTTCAAATTATTGATAAATAGCTCTATTAGAAGAGGTGAAAGAAGTTAAATACTAACATGAAGGAAAGTGTTTTGGATTTATCAAGATGGCACCCATACAAGAAATGAAAGTGCGTATGGGAGATAAATCAAGATGAAAACAGATGGCACTGACTCATAGATAAAGAGGAAAGACCAAATCATGAGTGTGGAGAGCCTTTAAGGCAAAACAGGCAGACGGAATCACTTCCAGTTCTAGATGGGCACAGGAAGAACTAGAACTATAAAAGGCACCAAAGCAGATCATGTTATTGGCCTTAGTAGACAGCTTTTCAGATAGCCTTAAGCAGTGAGAATTGAGGAAGAAACTTTGAATATTGAGATTATTTGGGGTAAGAAATGTGAGGGCTAACATTTGTTTTTATTGTTTAAAGATGCCATTACCCTATAACAGCACATTCACTGATGCAGCGAAATAATTATGGTATCATAAGAACACAACACAAAGGTGGAAATTGTAAAAATGTTTATTTTTTGAAAATTGGAACATGTTTTCATAGCAAAATGAACGACTGTAGAGTAATCCAATTAGTTTCGAAATGACATGTATAACTTTGAGGACGCGGATAGTTTTCTACGTGATGTATAATATGGTCTGTGAGCATGGATAACAAAATGTCTCCACACAATTCATGAAAGAACAGGAAGCGTACTCTGGAATCATAAATTAGCATCAGCAACAAGTGACCCCCCCATGCTATAACAAAATATTGCTCATATATAAACTTTAGAAATATTATAAAAATACAACAATTTTGCCTCTAAACCTCATTTAGGATGCAGAAACGCCAGATGTTTTATTTTTAGAGAATCCACAAGCTTGGTCACCTTTTGCTATCTTGTCATTTGCATCAAATACTCACAAGTACAACTGCTCTACATAGGCTGACTAAGCATCCTATGCTCATATATCACAACCACATAGCAGGAATACCCCTCATTCGTTAATCATGGTCATCAAATGATAATAATGTGTGCTTCAAGGACAAGTGAAACAAGGTTTGCTAACAACCAAACCACCCACAAACACCCACTATATTAAAAATGAATGTCCTTCAACACACCCAAATATTCTTCTTTCATAAGCTTCTCTGCTGATTACCTAGATCACCTACTTCAATCCTTGGAGGCCATATTATATGAAGATGATGCCACCCCATCATTTTATTGAAGTAAAAAATCCAGTGAATTCCTGATACCATTCTAATATCATTATGCATCCCTCACACAAGGTCCCTCCAGGAAACCCTAAAAAATGACATATCATGCTTATACTATCTACTAGTTAAGGGGCAGATCATCAGGAAAGCATTGTTTAACCATAAACATGAACAGATGAAGAATACATGCACCCTGCAGGTCTACCTGTCTGGAATTACATCGCAATCTGCGATGGAGTGCAGGTCAGATACAAGAAGTGGATTAGGCTTGGTCTCCACTTGCATTTGGATTTAGAAGATAGTCTGAAAGAAAATGTCTGAGAAGACAAAGTTCTCCGACATTTTCTTTCAGATCATCAGGAAGGCATTGTCTAACAATAAATATGAACAGATCAAGAATACATGCATCCTGCAGGTTTACCTGTCTGGAATTATATAGCAATCCAGCACTAAAATAGCTATCATTTTAATCATTAACAACACCAGCATAATCTTTGACAGTGTTAAACAATGTCTTCTTACCCTGTTTGATCTCTCAGAAACTTTTGACACTGTTGACCACCAAGGTTAGCTGGACAGCCAAGCAACATTCAATGGAGTGTATCTTCATTAAGCCATGCTGTGAGAAATTGGATAGTTGGTTGGGATGGGGGGGTGAACCCTTGTCAAGCACCAGCTACAATCCCTGTCAGATGAACCACAAACAGTCACTAAATTAAAATGTGCTTTACCCTTCGGGAGCTTGGCAGAAAAGCAGTCAGGTTTAATTTAGAGGCAATGTGTAAAGTATTTATGTAGCACACAAACAGCATTAAAGTGAAAACACAACACAAGAAAAATTCCACACCAACATAAAAAATGTAATACATTATTTGACACCAAAACAACTAAAATGCAATCAGTAGAATGAGAGTTATGAATTTTTAAAGTTTAAAGTGGAAAATAGAGCCTAAAAGATCAATCTGCCAACTACGGACATCTAGTCGCATAAGACTGGGGTAAAGTCAAAAGTTATAACCAACAGCGATAGATTGCAGGTCAGATACAAGAAGTGGACTAGGCTTGGTCTCCGCTCGCCTTCAGACTTAGAAGAAATTCTTAAAGAAAATTTCTGAGAAGAAAAAGTTCAGATGAGCAAGGCAGCTGGCGGAGGAGGAGGTGTTGTCATCGGGGAGACACTGGGCAAAGTCTCAGTGTATATTTCTGTGTTGAGATTTAGGCGGTCATTCCAACCGCGGCGGGCGGCGGTAGCCGCCCGCCATGCGGTTACCGCCGAATGACCGCACCGTGGTCAAAAGACCGCGGCGGCCATTCTGGCTTTCCCGCTGGGCCGGCGGGCGACCGCCAAATGGCTGCCCGCCGGCCCAGCGGGAAAGCACCAGCAACGATGAAGCCGGCTCCGAATGGAGCCGGCGGAGTTGCTGGTGTGCGACGGGTGCAGTGGCACCCGTCGCAATTTTCAGTGTCTGCTTTGCAGACACTGAAAATCATTATGGGGCCCTGTGAGGGGGCCCACGACACCCGTTCCCGCCATCCTGACCAGGATGGCGGGAAGGGGGTCGGAATCCCCATGGCGGTGCTGCAAGCAGCGCCGCCATGGCGGATTCCTTGGGCCAGGGGTAAACCGGCGGGAAACCGCTGGTTGCCCTTTTCTGACTGCGGCTTTACCGCTGCGGTCAGAATGGCCCTGGAAGCACCGCCAGCCTGTTGGCGGTGCTTCCGCGGTCCCCGGCCCTGGCGGTCATGGACTGCCAGGGTCGGAATGGCCCCCTTAGTCTTTTTCTTGGCCAAAGATAAATGCTGTAACTGATGAGGGCTCCATGAGACCAGATACCCCTTCTGCGAGGACCTGCTGAACTGGATTTGCTGATGTGGAAGTGATTTTAGTGGGAGCTGCCACGAAGTCAGACCCACCAGCAATGCACCTTAGGCAGATTGAAAAGTCGTTAGGTCCTGGTCTTCTCTTGGTCAAACATTTTCTAAGTCCCACATTTTGGAGTAGGGATATCCAAGCATCTTGAGCACCAATTCCAAGAGCTCAGGGCTGGAGGGGCACCACTTGGAGGGTCAGGACTCACTCAGGCAGGATCCAGGTGTGGGTTCAAGATGGTTGGAGTCTCTTCTGTCCCTGAGGCTCTGATCTGGAGGCCAGACAACTAGCCATTGGAGTCACTCTGGAAGTCCTGGGTGCAAGTAAACACGTAGGGCTCAAGCAGCAAGGCAGATCTCTGGGGGCTCACAGCAGGCAGGCTTCAGACAACAGAGCAGTCCGTCTTGGGGCAGCAAAGCAGTCTTTTAAAGCTACTCAGCAGCGCACAACGGCAGGCAGTCATCTAAGAGTCCTTTTGCAGGTCCTGAAGCTAAACTGAAGAGTGGGTCGGAAGGTACTGTTTCTATACTTATACTCTGAAGTGAGAGAAACGTCTGGAGGCTTCCCCCAAGAGAATTTTCTGGGATATACTGCCTCCTTACCCTGTTCCCAGTCTGCCTGCAGGCACAATAGGCTAGTGTGAACTTCTTTGTTTGTATCTGATGCAGGTTCATTTGAAGTGCAAGTGGGCTGCAGCCCCCCCATCCTGCCTGCAATTGCCCACGCAGTTACACCTAGTCTCTCTAGTGTGTGGTTGTCTGAGGGGAATATACAAAGGCCAACTGACATTCACACCTAATCATGTGACCCATGAACAGGCTGCAGGCACTAAATGGTAAGGGCACGAAAAGGCCAAATTTGTAATCGTGGCATTTTTAGACTTGTGACTTGAAATCCAATTTTGCCAGCAAAGAGGATTTTAAATTACAATTCCTCAGACACCGAGCATTACTTTCCTACCTGCTCTTAGTCAAAGGTTATCAGTTATTAAGTGTAATAAGGTAACCTAGGTAGGGTAGGCCGCCCAGTGGCAGAAAACAAATGTGTGCGTTTTTCGCTACCAGGACATGTAAAACTTAAAAATATATGTCCAATTTTAAATACACTGCACCTATGGTATGTTTTAGAGCCTACCCTATGTGTGACTCATGGCTCATGTGTATTTAAAAGGGAGTTTTAGACTTTGAAAAGGGGCAATTTTGCCAAACAGAATTGGAAATTTAAAATGCTCGCAGGCTGCAATGGCAGGCCTGAAATGTGTTTTAGAGGGCTACTGAAGTGCACAGCACAATAAGTGCTGCAGGCCCACTAATAGCATTTAATTTATAGGTCCTGGTTATATGGTATACCAATTTACAAGGGGCTTATAAGTACATTAAATATGCCAATACGGTCTAAGCCAATTTTACCATGTTTTAGGGAAAAGCACAAGTACTTTAGCACTGGTTAGAAGTGATAAAGCCCACAAAGTCATATGGGCAACAAAACCAAATTGAGAAACGATGGGAAGGTGAAGACAAAAAGTCAAAAACAAAACACAAGACATACATGAATAAAGAGCCAGGCTAATCAAGATGCACTCCTCCATGCCTAAGCCCATCTCTATAATATGCATCATTCCACATAGTTCTAACCACTCATCAATCGCTTTCACCCTGTATTTTCAAATCTCTGGGAGACCTTTTGACTTGCAAAAACATGAACTCCCATTAGAACGTAAATGACAAATGTTTTAAGATGTAGGTATGATCCGGCCAGAACTTTCTAGCACCAATCAATGCCTAGATGTTCAAGAGCCACAATACTTGGCATCCTACCAGACCCACCTTACCAGATCCAATCAGCAACAGACAAACTAACACACACGCCCTTGTCAAAAGCGAGCTGGACTACCGGCCCGGATCAACAAAAAACTCACCTAAAGGCTGTAAACCATTCAGAATTTGGAGGCAGAATCATTCTCAATCTCCCATGCCACACTCACATCTCACCACAGCTGAAGGAGCTCCACTAACTCCCAATACATAAACGAGCTCAATTCAAACTCCTCACCTACACTTTGAAGGCACTACTTAACACTGGCCCAGCATACCTCAACAATGGAATCTGCACTGGGTACAGGTCCTGTCACATCTTCATGAAGCCATCACTCAATCAATCAATCAGTCTTTTTTAGAGTACGCTACTCACCCTTAGGGCCTCAAGGTGCTGTGGGGCATTCCTCAGGATTCATTTGAAGAGCCAGATCTTGAGGTCCTTCCTGAATTGAGGGAGCTGTCACTCTTCTACGTAGCATCTGCAAAACCCACTTGACACATCTGAAAACATTCTTACATGCTGGGCCCACCTTGGGTCTGTGTGTTTGCAATCCATGGACGGAAGATCTATGAGAGTTTAACAGATCCAGAGGAGGAGGACGAGGAAGGTGAAGGTTTAGATGATTATGAGAAAACACTTAGGAAATTAGAAGGACATTTTTGTCTAAGAGTCAATATAGTTTTAGAGAAGCACAAGTTTTTTTGTGTCACAGGGCAGGGATGAGAAAGTATCTAGCTATATCGCATGCTTAAAGGGGTTGGCCTCCACCTGTGAATTTGGTAACCTCGAAGACTCCTTAGTTAGGGATCAGTTAGTGAGATGCACCAACAATCTCAAAATACAGGAACAACGCTTGATCCTAAATCCTGCCCTAAAGGAAGCTTTGGATGTTGCAAAGAGTATTGAACACACAGCAGAGTGTATGAAATTATTCAAACATACTTCTGTAGAAGATGAAGTGAAAGAAAACAGATTGTGTTCCAAACAGGAATGTAGAGAACCTAAACTGGAGGGTGATGCTAGGGTCCATGAAGTCTTACGTAAAAAAATAATCTTGAGGGTGGTAAGAACAGATGTTTCAGGTGTGGTAATATTAGACATCTAGCTAACAACCCTGTGTGCCCTGCTCGTAACTGTATATGCCGGAAATGTGGGGCAAGAGGACACTATGCTTGTGTATGTAAGAGTGACAAAAGGGAACGTAACGAAAGGAAAGTGGTACATAAAGTTGAAGATTCCCAAGATTTACAGGGAAAAATTGAATTGCAAGTGAAAAAAGCGGATGAAGTCAAGCGTGGAAATGAATTATACCAAACTTGTGACATTATGCTGGATGGTGAGCTGGTGAGAGTGTTTGCGGATTCTTGTTCCCCGTTCACCTTCATTGATTATAGTGTTTATGAAAAGAGTGTTCGTGAGAAGGGGTACGTGTTACAACCTGTGGACATTTCTCCTGGGGGTATAGTAACAATCCTATACCATTGAAGGGTATGTTATGTATGCAAATAACATTTAAGGACAGGCAAACCACAGGCAAGGTATGCTTTACTAGTAAAGGATCGAATCTGTTAGGCTGGAGACATCAGAGAGAATTAGGCATTAAGCCAGACCCTAACAAGGAGGAACCAGTCCTATTGGTAGATGCTTCTAGTTGTGAGAATGGGGTGTGTAAGGAATTCCCTGAGTTATTCGAAGATAAATTGGGATTGTTGAAAGCCTACCAACATAAAATCAAAGTGAAGGAAAATGCTTTCCCAGTGGCCCACAAGGTCAAACCAATACCGTATCTGATGCAGGAACCTTTAAGACAAGAGTTAAACAGGCTTGAGCAACTGGGTGTCATTGAACCCACTGAAAGCTCATTATGGCTGGCTCCCATTGTCATGGCCCGGAAACCTGGTGGCAAGGGTATACGTGTGGGACCTGAGGGATCTAAATGCTAGTATTTGGGCAGATAGGTTTCCCTTGCCCAGGATTAACGAAATGTTGAGCAACATGGGCCCAGCCAAGTTTTTTAGCGTAATAGACTTATCCACGGCTTACCACCAAGTCAAGTTGCATCCATCCTCTCGTTCACTTACCTCCTTCATCACACCGTATGGGGATTTTAGATTTTATAGGATGCCATTTGGCCTGGCGTCTGCAGCGGCAGTGTTCTAGCGTATTATGCAGAGCATTTTGCAAGACATTAACCAAGTGATGTGTTTTCAGAATGATGTACTGATATATGGCATCACTAAAGAACAGCATGATGACACTTTAAGAAAAGTATTTAGCGCACTAGGACAAGCTGGGATGACGATCAAAAGAGAGAAATGTCAAATCTGTGTGGAATCAGTAGAATATCTGGGTCACAAAATCACTAAAGAAGGAGTTCAACCAAAACATGACTTGTTGGTGGCAGTGAAAGAGGCGCCGGCACCCACTAACAAGCAGGATCTCAAATCGTTTTTAGGACTAGCTGAATACCTGGCAAAATTTGTGCAGAATTTTGCTATTACTACGGCCCCTATGAGAACTCTGTTAAAGAAAGATGTTTCCTTTGAGTGGACTCAGGAATGCCAATCTCTCCACCGATAGCTATCAGATACGATTCAAATAACCTTCCCAGTCCTTCCATGGTAGACTCGTTCACCCATCTCATTTAGGAAAGGCGGTGGTTGAGACATGCTAGATGCAGCCATGACTAAATACCGTATAAATTATGCTGTTTCTAGGAAGATCAGAAGGATTCAACTTCTTAACGATTATAGTCACCAAAGGAGATACCTGTGGCCCAATACCTATGGGACACAACTGCTTGATAAGGGACACTACACATTGGCCTGGAAGAAATGGTTGTGATCCTCTCTATCCCACCACTGACTATAAGTGCAGCTGGCTGATTTTACACATCCCTGAATTGGCTGGAGACAACAATTCTTCCTTTTAAGTTCCTCGAAATACTAATGCGGGAAAAGTCTTATCTGGGTACACTTACAAAAACTAAGGTGCTTGTTCACTGCTTCCCTCCTTTCAACTGTAGTGAATGCATCTCACACCCCTTAAATATATATAAACGGAAATAAATAATTAACCCACTACAAAGAAATACAGGTTCTAAATACGTGTACCTTCTTGATCCTTTTAGAATGTCACCGTGTCCAAACAGCTCCTCCTCACAGCTTCACTGTCACCGCTGACGCGCCACAGCCGGCACTTTGAGGATCGTCAGAAATATGCCCTGCGGTGAATCCACTACCTTTCACCTACGACGTACACACGCCGTGTGAACTCTCCTCCTATCACTGACTCGCTCCGCCTCCAGGAAGGAGCTTGCCATCAATAAGAATGGGCCGGTCTGGCCTTAGGGAACGCCCATTAAAGGAACGCCACCTCAGCTCTGCACTTCTTCTTCACGTAGACAGCGGGGAAGGCTCGCCTTCATGAAGACTGGGCCGGTCTAGCCTTTAGGGAACACCCACAAGGAAGCGCCTGCATCACTCCGTGACTCTTCCTCTCATAAACAGCAGAAAGGCAAACCTTTACGAAGACTCTCCGCTTGCCTTTCTTCCCGTTGCTCAGCCTTCCATTACCGTGTCGGTGCCTTGCAAGGAAAATGGAATCAGGCCGTACAACCACTCCGTTTCCACAGAAGAGATTCCTTTAGTCCCCACGGACTGTAATACTGGAGCCAAGAATGCCTTCGACGGTCAACACTGCTGAGCGATTACCGGGGCCTCAAGGTGATTCCCGGTAAGCGAAAATGGCATAAATTCAGGGGTGAAGAGTTCCACTGTCCCACTGTCCCCTGCACAGCATCCCATCCTCGTCGCCAATATTTAAGTTGTTATAACGGATGACTAACACTGCTGAAGTGGTAGAAGAAGACGTGGTCTGTATTCAGTGAACTCCTCACTTGCCACCCAGATCAATCGCCTCGCAAGCCCTCCTCAACATTCTAAGGTAATCTCCCGGTTGATCCATTGTCTTTACATTCTAAGGAGACAACTGGAGTATACCATTTGGGAGTTCATACTGTCTAGAAACTGTAAATTCATTTTGTTAATACATGTACAATAACCCAAATTGAATGTCAACTTGTCATATACTTATTTACAATAGAGTTACTTAATTTGCTCAGTTTATATGACAATATAACAACAGAAAGACATTACATTTCATCAAGGTTATGACAAAAACCATTTGCATCTATGAGCCTACAGGCCCCTCGGGTTGAATGGAGTCGCATTCTCTATTTGTGATTCGGTAATAGCGTTTGCGAATTTTAAGAAATCGCTATTACCAAATCACAAAATTCATACATCCCATTTTGCATTTCTTGAATAGCGATTTCTTAAAATTAGCTATTTAAGAAATGCAAACCAGATCTTTGATCCATTTTGCCCAAGATTCTGTGGAAATGCAGTTGCTATGTGTTCAGGTTAGATTCTTCTAGCCTTGCTTCATGTTAAGAGATTGTATTGTGGAAGAAGAAGGCGTGTTGTGGAGTAGGCTTTTGGGCTCCTGAAAGCCAGATTTAGGTGACTGGACAAGAAAGGTGGAGCCGTCCTCTACTCACTCGAAAAAGTATAGAAGATCATTATGGCTTGCTGCATGCTCCAGGATATTGCCCTGAGGAGAGATATCCCATATATTCCAGATGAGGGGAAGATAGCAGTACCACCAGGTGAGAATCCAGAAATGGCAAGTGAGGATGACAGTGATGATGAGGAAGGAGAAGACTTGCAGCAGTTCTCATCAATTACTACTTCACTCTAGTGCAAGTATGTAATGTGATGTGATTACGGTGATTGTATGTGATTGTATGTGGAACTGTAGGAGTCTGGATGTGTTGGGTAGAGTATTTGTTTCCAATAAACAGGGGATCTCAAGCTATGCAGTATACTGCCAAGGTTTGCTTGCTAAGTCGACTTGGAAATGTTGCTAACTTGATGATCAATGCACAGCCGTGCCTGTGTGGAAACTAAATGAAGCATTGCCGTGTGTGGCCCGAGAAATCGACGCACACCCCTATGTTTCCACGCATCTCCTCCTCTGCGGCCCTTTGCAGAGAATTTTCATGCGAACCAGGTACTTTGTGCTTGAAGGAGACTTTGTTTGCTTTTAAAAAGACTTAAGACACTTTTTTATCACTTTTCAGTGATATCTCAACATATACTTATTGCATTTTAATCGTTTTGACCTGCATTTATCCAGATAAATATATATTTTTCTAAACACTGTGTGGTGTATTTTTGTGGTGCTATATGGTGTTATTGCATGATTTATTGCACAAATACTTTACACATTGCCTTCTAAGTTAAGCCTGACTGCTCAGTGCCAAGCTACCAGAGGGTGGGCACAGGATAATTTGGATTGTGTGTGACTTACCCTGACTAGAGTAAGGGTCCTTGCTTGGACAGGGGGCAACCTGACTGCCAACCGAAGACCCCATTTCTAACAGAAGGGATCAGTCACGGTGGATGAAATCAAATTAATAGATGCCACAACATTTGAAGTCCAAAGTCCATTGTGCTACAACAATGGAAAATGGAAAGTGGTTAAATAACAGTCAACAGGGTGAATCTGTGGCACACCAAGGAGTTCCTTCATTCTGACAGTGGTTGATGTCTTGTCATCCTCACCTCCTGGAGTCGTGGGTGGAGGTCCCTGTTTGTGGAGGAAATCTGCTGCTACAGAGGCAGGGATATCTGAGGCGGGTACTTCCCCTGACAGGGCCTCCCTTCCAGTGGCTGCCACAGATTTTGAAGGAGCTGGTGTTGCATGGCCAAAGGGAGGGGTTTGGTATTGCCCACAGTCCCTGTTCAGGGTACTACTGATCTCCCTGAATACCCCAATTAGGGAGGCAAGAATGGTGTTGGTGGTCTCTCACTTTTCCAGAGACTCACGATGGAAGCCCCTCTGCAGCTGCTTCATCTCCCTGAGTTCGGCAAGTACCTAGCCCATCATGCCTTGGGATTGTTGGTAGGCTCCCAAGACTTGGCTGATGGTGTCCTGGCTAGGGCCATCCCCAGCAGCCTCATGCCACAGGCCCACACCATCCCTCCCATGCACCTGACCCCCATGTGCCTGTTCCCTTGGCAAAGCTAGCCCCCTACCACTGATTTCAGGACCATCATTGTTGGAGGTGTTTTGCTGTGAATCAGGAGCCTGGACTGGGAGTACCAGATGGTAGTCATAGTCCTCAGGACACAGATTTGGGGGCTACTGGCTGCCTGAGATGTTGAAGCAACGGGGCTGGGAGGAGTCGATGTGGTCATGATGAAGCTCACTGGTGTCATCTGACCAGGTTGCCCAGATGGGCCGGACCGTCCTCAACATCCATACATCCAAGAGTGGTGTCCCCACTGAGGCCGTCATCTATGGAGGTAGTTACAGTCTCTTCAGTGGGCTCAGTATTCACAGTGGCAGCTAGACCTATTGATATGAGAGATTAAAGGTCGTAATGTGACTTCTACCTCCAATAGTGAACAGTGATATTTGGCTAACACCATATACACACTGTATTTGCAGAATTCCCTTATGTGACAGGTACACATGCTATCAGTTGTATTGACCTGACATTTGGGTAACAAACCAATTACATTTCAGTCAAATAGCTTCAGAATGTCTGAGTTTCATAGCACATGGAAGGATGGTCATAGACTCATTTTTTGCCAGAAGTGCAGGCGAAACAGTGGCTGGGCAGGATTTGTTTTAGGTCATTTTAACACTTAGTTCACTGTTATGAAGGCAGACCCAGAACCTTGCTGTATATGTGACCGTTGTTATCATGTGGTCAGTGCATTGTGAATGTGTCTGCTGCCAATACCATTCATATGATGCATCTTGGGGCCTTTGGTCTGTCTCAAATTGTTTTGACACACAGGCTCAGCTGTCCTTCCACAATATTTTAATCTTTGCATAGCTGCTCGAGGTGGATCTAGGTGTTTAGCCACACCACAGAATGTACCCTGATCTGTATCTTGGTCCCTCCCAGGTGGCTAAACTTAATTTGTGAGTTCACAGACAGATGCACAATCTCATATGGACTCTGGCCTTGTTATTAGAGGTAGAAGGGTCACTGGGGTAGAGGACACTGTGGTGGTTGAGAGGAGTGAGAGTAGCAGTGCCTCCTGCCCTTAGCATTCCTGTCAGTGCCCTTCCTACTCACACAGTATACAGAACAGGTATGATACCAGGTATGGTAACCTGCAGGGGAAAATCTACTCACTGATGTGTGCGTGTCAAAAGAATCCACGCAGCGCCTATCCTGTGGAGGAAAATTCAACGCAGCACCTGCCTCATGGCTGGAGAATTGGTGCAGCACCTGTACTCAACGTGCACCCTTTGCAAAGTGTGTCGGAAATTCCCACGCACTGACCCTAAGCGTCAAAATCTTCAACATCACTGCACAGACCTGAGGCTGGTTATCCGGAAATGGACACATCTCTTCCCTGCGTGGAAAGAATTGATACATCGCTTACCCCATGAGGAAAGAATAGACGCATGGCCTCACTTGCGAGTAAGGAATCGACACACCGCTTGATTTTCCGACACAAGCTCGTGCATTTTTGACGTATACCAGGCACTTTGTGCTAAAACATTGCTCCATTGATTTCTATGGATTAAGATTGTTTTTACTTCAAAAATTCATATCTTTGCTTATGTTTGGTAGTTTTTTTCATTTTGGTCTTGTTTGATTTAGATAAATATTGGCTAACTGGTGTGGAGTCCTCTTGTGGTGTTTTCACTGTGTTACTGTGTGTATCTGTATAAATTCTTGCCTCTAAGATAAGCCTGACTGCTTGTGCCAAGCCACCAAGGCAGTGAGCTGGGGTTATCTGAGCTGTGCATCTCCCTTACCCTGACAAGAGTGAGGGTCCCTACTTTGACAGGGTGTAAGCTGACTAGAGACCCCATCCATAGACTATCATTGGTGCTTACTGGTTTTTGGCACTATTGTTGCTTAAAACGTCAACATTTTATATCTCTAGTTGTCCTTATTGGATTGTTGTTGTGTTTATGTCATTTTGTTAATTAACGTTTACTCAATGCTTCTAATTTGGCTTGAGATTTTCATTGTTTGGGGCTTTGTCTTTATTACTATTTTGGTACTGCAAAAATACTTTTCATATTTCCATAAATTAACCTTGTCCGCTCTTTGCCATAGCTATCAAGTTAAATTTGTGACTTTGAATTTCAACCTGACAAGTTAGTGTTATTATTCCTTGAGGTGGACAACCGCCCACCTCAAACAGATAATCCACTTTCTTACAATGAACAAGCAAGATATTCATCCTGAAGAAAACAAATGCAACGAACGTGTTAGAAATCATTTTTCAAATCTATCCAGTTACAATAATTTGAAATTAAACCAAGCTAAAACTATGGTTTACTCGTCATTCTTATATATTTTGGATAATAACACTTCCACTTCCTCCTTTTTTTTGATGGATCCTTCCCAACACTGCATTCTGTTCTGCCTTCCTACTTATCTTGTATCAGAGCTTACAGAACCTCTCTGGAATGCACTTCTGAGATCAAAGAAGACCTTTATTGTTGTTAATTCTTCCCCACCCACAAGTTCTTGAGAGACAAATTAATAGCTTTCAAGCACACGTTCAAATGAGTAAAAGTAGTCGCAGCAATGAAAACAAAATATATCACAGTACTTCTCAGTTGCAATGTACACAGCAGATTATATATAAGATATTCAATGCAAAGCATAAAAATAAAATTCATCACCGTGTGAGACCTATCTTCAGCTTCATCTCTCTGGGGTCTGCAAGTTGATGACACCGGTCAACTGCGAGAAAGAGATTATCTACCCACACGGGAGACTGGCAACTGGCGTCTAGTTCCAGCCTGAAGTCAAGCAGATTCGAATCTAAATCTCTGAAGCCCCGAGTCATCCTTACAAAAGCGTGCCCCCTCCTCTCAGACTCGGGAAAACTACGCAAGCCCTTGGAGACTGGCCAGATCTCCTAGACTTCTCCTCTTCCCAAGCCTGAGCAGAAAGGAAAACATCAAATGTACTCTCTCTTATCTGGTCTAGTCTGGTGTGAAGAAAACAGCTTGGTTCATCTTGTGGAAAAACATAGCTTGGAAAAATACAGCTTGGATTCTCAACTGCAATGTCTAACTCCACGTTAAAGGCAATAGGCAGCTAACCTAAATATCAAATGTAATGTCTAATGTCATGTCAAAGCCAATGGGCAGCTAAGCTGAATGCAGAATGTAATGTCTAATATCATGTCAAAGCCAATAGGCAGCTAAGCTGAATACAGAATGTAATGTCTAATATCATGTCAAAGCCAATAGGCAGCTAAACTGAACACAGCTTGTCAAAGCCAATAGGCAGAATACAGAATGTAATGGCTAATACAATGTCAAAGCCAATAGGCAGCTAAATTGAATACAGAAAATAATGGCTAATGCCATGTCAAAGCCAATAGGCGGCTGAACTGAGCAAAACATACAATGTGCTACTGGTGAACATTGAGCAACTAATATGCGCAGTGGTGAAACACAAAGTCATTGGTCAAACACAATTAATAGCATCACATTCCACCCTATGACCAATGATTTTTTTTTTCACATATCTCTTGTTTCAAACAAAAAAGAAATCAGCACAAAAAAAAAAAAAACATTATCAGCAAGTCAGATTTGAATGATCAAAGCAATCACTGTAAAGCAATGGAAGTGGATTAACATATTGATCTCAAACCTTTCACATCAGATACATCTACTCAGAAAAGACTGAAACTTTTATGCTCTGAATGAGATTATAGTGTCTCTAAAATAGCAATTTGATGTAGCAGGAGTTCTACTCATGTAAAGGTGCACGGTCCACCTGAAAGGTTTGCTGGAAAGTAAGTGAAAGTCAGAGTTCCATACGAAAAAACACAGATAGTTAACTGTTAAGGTTGCTTAGTTCCAGTAGAAGAATGTAATCAAACAAGTTGAGCTTGAACTGAAGGCTCTATTTGTGCAAAATGGATCCATGGTGCTTGCACTTTAATCAGTCAGGTTCAGGTTGGGGGTTCGGTCCCTTCCCCGACCCCACACGCACACACCCGAAGGGGGACCACACAGCACAATCAGGGACAGTGGCGAAACGTGGTAGGATCTGCAAAAGAAAAAAGTATGACTTTTCTT
The DNA here is from genome assembly GCF_031143425.1 of Pleurodeles waltl. Taxonomy (NCBI): domain Eukaryota; kingdom Metazoa; phylum Chordata; class Amphibia; order Caudata; family Salamandridae; genus Pleurodeles; species Pleurodeles waltl. Next base: position 665,755,889 of record NC_090445.1, on the reverse strand, counting down.
GCAAATAACATTTGTCATTTGAAATGTACCCTTCCTCTTTCTTTCCCTGTTTTATAATCAGCAGGATGTTTTTAGGGCCCTTTGTTATAATTTTCTGCAGGTTCTGGAGGGTCACTTGGGGCTTCAACCCACACCTCAGCACTGAGGTTTTTATCTGCTGCACTACAGCTTCCTTTTTCTTGCACTGTCAGAAGGGCTGGGGCAGACTCCTCCTTTACCAAACCTCCATTCACTGCACTTTTGACAATTTGGGCCATTCTGTCTCCAATTTGTATGAATGAATCAGATTATTTTCTAGTTATCAGCATAATTTTAATTTTTCCTTGGTAATCTGCAGCAATCACTTGCCCTAAAACCTGATCAATTTGCCATATCTGTCCTGGTAACTTTCCTCTCTCTGTGACTGCTTGTGGGACAGATTGCTCTTGTGCGTGCTGCACAGTTTTTTTCAAATCTAGGGGAATGTGGATCTCACTCCTCTCTGCCCACCTGTAAGTGGCTTTTTCTCCCAGCTGTTCACATTTCTGGTGCACCCACTTAGCCATCCGCACTAAGTCAGAATTCAGAGTGAACACTTCTCTCTCTGAATTTTTCTTATTAACATCGGCAAGGGAATTGAACCAGTTATGTACAAGCCATGTGGAAAACCAAACGGCTAAACCATTGGCAATGAACCAAGAATCAGTGTAAAAATTACACATCTCACGCAGCTCTTGCTTTAAAGTCTGACACACATTGTACAACGCTGTTCCTTCTCCTGTGCCAGAAAACAACATTTCAGTCAATGAATCATTAGTAAAACAAACATGCTTTTTATCCTCAGTGGACACAAATTCAAATGGTGCACTCAATTTCACTGGTGACTCTTTTACCTGTGGTACTCCCTGCACCCTCTCCACATCCTGAAAAGGGGCTTGTGGCACCTGTTCATTCTTCCCCTGTTCCTGATTTATATGTAAATCAGTGTTTCCCTCTTGCACTGCGCAGAAACCTAAAGTCTGCATTATTTCATTTGCCAAATCACAAGCGCGCAGCTGTATATAATTTTTCCCAGTGACCATATACCAAAGTGTTAGGATTTCACTCAGATGAGGGCTATTCTGTTTCCAAAAATCAAACAAGCTAATGAAACTCGGTGTCTCTTGCTTAGTGCAAACATTAAGAAACTCTAAAATCTTTCGTTTTACTTCATTTTGCCACGGGACCTCGTAAATCACATTCTGAGCTGTGTTATCAGTTAAGAAATGCACTTTGACTGCCAAAAAACCTGGCTCATAGGGAGGCTCAGACTGTCTCACAGCTGTCTTAACCCCCTCATTACTGGAATGGGAAAAGACAGATTCTTCTAAAACAGCAGTTTTATAGATTTCAGCATTATCTTGCATTAATGTATTCTGGCTAATCTGCTCACGTAAATTCTTATTTTCATGTTCTAACTGCCTACATCTCTCCTGCATTTTTCTGTAAGCAGATAAAAGTATCCAAACCCTTCTGTCAAAAACAAAAGTAACATCATTGCTTCCAAAAGGCACAGTTTCTAAATATGCTTTATCACAGAAAGAAAACCTGTTTCTCACAGCACCATCAGGCAGTTTAACTACACATGCATTTTCAAACATGGTCTGCTGTGCTTCTGTAATTCTCCAAACAACAAAAACAATTACACTTTTAAATTGTGCACGTAGAAATCTATAATTCGACTCTACCCCACTTCTGGTACCAAAATGTTCTGCCTTCCTACTTATCTCGTATCAGAGCTTACAGAACCTCTCTGGAATGCACTTCTGAGTTCAAAGAAGACCTTTATTGTTGTTAATTCTTCCCCACCCACATGTTCTTGAGAGACGAATTAATAGCTTTCAAGCACACGTTCAAATGAGTCAAAGTAGTCGCAGCAATGAAAACAAAATATATCACAGTACTTCTCAGTTGCAATGTACACAGCAGATTATATATAAGATATTCAATGCAAAGCATTAAAATAAAATTAATCACCGTGTGAGACCTATCTTCAGCTTCATCTTTCTGGGGTCTGCAAGTTGATGACTCCGGTCAACTGCGAGAAAGAGATTATCTATCCACACGGGAGACTGGCAACTGGCGCCTAGTTCCAGCCTGAAGTCAAGCAGATTCAAATCTAAATCTCTGAAGCCCCGAGTCATCCTTACAAAAGCGTGCCCCCTCCTCTCAGACTCGGGAAAACTATGCAAGCCTTTGGAGACTGGCCAGATCTCCTAGACATCTCCTCTTCCCAAGCCTGAGCAGAAAGGAAAACACCAAATGTACTCTCTCTTATCAGGTCTAGTCTGGTGTGAAGAAAACAGCTTGGTTCATCTTGTGGAAAAACATAGCTTGGAAATATACAGCTTGGATTCTCAACTGCAATGTCTAACTCCACGTTAAAGGCAATAGGCAGCTAACCTAAATATCAAATGTAATGTCTAATGTCATGTCAAAGCCAATGGGCAGCTAAGCTGAATACAGAATGTAATGTCTAATATCATGTCAAAGCCAATAGGCAGCTAAGCTGAATACAGAATGTAATGTCTAATATCATGTCAAAGCCAATAGGCAGCTAAACTGAACACAGCATGTCAAAGCCAATAGGCAGAATACAGAATGTAATGGCTAATGCAATGTCAAAGCCAATAGGCAGCTAAATTGAATACAGAAAGTAATGGCTAATGCCATGTCAAAGTCAATAGGTGGCTGAACTGAACAAAACATACAATGTGCTACTGGTGAACATTGAGCAACTAATATGCGCAGTGGTGAAACACAAAGTCATTGGTCAAACACAATTAATAGCATCACACATTCACAACTTTTAATTTGTCTGATTCCTGAAGAAAGTCAGCGGTGCTTCCCTCGTTTCAATGAACTTCCTTAGCCCCAACCACCTCTCTACAGTTTCTCTTCAGTTTCCCTTAAAAAATGACATCAGAAAAGAGGATTGAAAGTCCCAATTGAACACAATATCAAAACAAAAGTGGAGAAATGCTAACAAGGATGACTTAGTGCTATTTGAGATTTAGGAATGTGTAGCGCATGATGGCACAAAGACCCAAAATCAAGTCAAGCTGCACTTTATTGCCACATAAGGGTTGAATTTTCCATTATGTGTTATAGATTATTAAAATAGAGATAAATGCCTACTCATACTGATGACATGGTAAAACTCTACAGCAAGTCTATGGATCTGTTTGAAATAGAACACCCTCAAAAGATGTGTGTGAGAACATATTTGTGGACCGTGTAGAATAAGGATTTAGAATAAATCGTCCAAAATTGTTACCCTCTTCAAAAAGAGTAAAGGGCCTGTTTTGGACTTGGTAACATTTGGATTTATAGAAGTAGCGCTAACTCTTCATGGATGGAGAATCTGTTAACAGAACTACAACCCCCATTGAGATAGCATGAGAGATAAAGATGATAGTTTCATAATCCGAAGAGAATCTTCCAGCTGTGGCTTTAGCGCTTCTTTCACAAACCGAAGAAGATTTCATTATCAGTGAACTTTAAATCATGCACAGAACCTGGCAGACAACTATCCCGTGATAACATGTCCCTTTATGATATCTTATTACACATCAGGACTCGTTTTAGGCCAATGAATCTTTTGACCCAGTTGAGAGACACCTTAGGACGAGATAGCTAATCAATATATCAATCAATACATCAATAATGTCATCAATATTTATCACAACAATGCATTTCACTTTAGTTAAAGTCATTAATCAATTCAAAACTCTACCATGACCTCGCAGCCATGAATAACCACACCAGTTTAGTAGAATTTTATGAGTTGTATTCCCTATTGCTTACAATTCTAATATCAGATACGTCAATCTCAAAACCAAGAACCATAATAGCATAGTCACGATATGGCAACTTTGATAAGATTTCATAAAGCGAGAATCACAAACATCATAACATAACACGACGTGAAAATAGATCAAGTTTAGCAGAGTGTCAATATCGCCTCAGCTCAACAAAGCATAGTCTCGGTCGTTTGTCTATTTGCGTCTGTTTTAGTGAAGACCTGCCTTAATCACTAATTAGCATTAGCATGTTGGGCTTCATGCAAAACAATTTGGAACACATCTAACTAAGGTCTCTGTCAAAGTAAGCAGTTGGTACCTAGAAAGGAAAAGCAAACAGACAAATCACAATTTCGTTGTCATAATTACCCTCCAATGTTTAGGTCAGCGCACAGGTTCAGTCTTCGTCCTCAGGACATCAGTCAATTCGCCATCAGTCAGAATTCAGCTCGGGGACAAGAGGGCACTTCCCTCATAAGGAGGTAAAGTGTAAAATTGGACAATCTAAGGGCAAGGATGGGTTTTTAGTAAAGTATCAAGTCACCAAACAGAGTGACAGAGTTTCTGGATAAAATCAATAGCATTCCCTACCTAATTCTAATTGACTACCCGTGACATGGGTTTTTATCCCTTTTCCATTGTACATTCCCCCAAAATTGTATTGGTCATCTGCTATACCCCACTATCTATAACCTATCATAGAACACATTAGGTAATCCAATTCTTCACCCCATATTGTTTTACAAGTCTTTGATTGGTCTTCATAATTGACGTCTTCAGAGGTGGCACGTCCGGTATGATTTCATCTTTCTGTAATTCTTTGCACATCTTTTGGTCGGCAGTTCCATTGTCTTCGCCGGTTTGAATGACCTTGTACATAACATTAATCTACTCTGTTTCAATTTACTTTTAACATTTATTCTGCAAACGAGAGAAACTGTGAGAACGGATCTAACATGGTTACATTCGTCTTCTAATTTGAAGAAAAAGAACATGCAGGGTCACGTCCCTTTGTGAGTCAGCATACTGAAAAATAGAAAAATGCATTTAATATGAGAGCCAAGGCAGCTAAGCTTTGGCTTATCTAACTTAAGGCCCACGAGGATTTCAGCACAGATTCAATAACGCAATCATTAGTATGAACTTATTTAAACATAATATAAACATTTTGGTCATTATTATTAGTCTACGTATACATTGGTGGCCACTCCCCGTGACCACAGTTCAAGTGCACGTCTAAGCGAAATTACTATCATTATAGTTTCTATGCAGCATTATACGCTCTCTCAGTCCCTCCTCTGATGATGTTCATCATCACACAAGCCTTTCCCTTTGACCTTTCACTTTAATTTTTCACTTAACGCATATTGCGCATTTCAACATCTTGTCCCTTGTGTGAACTCTCCCAAATTTCATTAAACATTTTCTCCCTTTCACTTTCCTCATTTTTCTTGTTTCTCTTTGTCCAATTTCTTTTAATTTTATTATTAATTTTGCATGCTCCCCATAATCCTAATAGACAGGCCAGAACGATTAATAGACCCCCTAAAATTTTTGCAAGTACCCCATTCCAAATGTTGCTAAACCAGCTCCCTACTCTGGCAGTTCCTTTCCCTAATTTCTCCCACACTCCAAGTTCCTTCAAATCCTTTAAATCTGCACTATCTTTAGTTAGGTTCGTAAGCATACCTCTAATCTTTTTACTATTATCTGGTGTATATATGAGCAACAATGACGCTCGTTGAGCATCTTGCAGACTCCGCCACTCTTTGCTAAAAGAATGTCTAAAGCAAGCCGATTTTGAAGAGTCATCGCCCTTTCCGCAGCAAGTTCAGTATCCATCAGGGGTATAGCCCCTGTAAAATTTGTCAGCATGTTATCCACAATAGTAGACAACTTTTGAATCTTTATGGAGTTTAAAATAACCCCTACTGAAGGAATTATGGCTCCAAATGTGTCTCCAACGACAGCAGCAGCTGTCTCTCGTTTTTGTCTAGCATGTTGTAATTCAGACGTTTTAGGTATTTGCTTTAAGTTAGCAATCTGGTAAATCTTTGGGAAAACTATTCCCAAATAACATGTCCCATACCATCCCTTAGGAAGACGGTAATAAGCATTTAGTCCACAGATATAATAGATCCCAGGGATCGCTGGATCCTGTCCATTTCCCATGAATGTCCATTTACTCCGAAACAAAAACACATGCCTGCATTCACTCGTTCCCACAAATAAAGTGTCATGTTCAGATTTCGGCCTATTTATACAAAGCCTTCCTACATGTAAAGCATCTATAGCTAATTTGCCTTGCGTCTTTATTGCAGTGTAAGCATAATCATTTGCATATGTGCGCTTCTCTAACCCTTTTTCTAATCTTTCCTTCAATGTTTTGCGTCTATCATCTGTGTGATCTAAGAAGCTTTTCTCTACAGGTGTCAATAAGCAAGTCAGATTATTGTGGTGTGCATAAACTGTCCCAAATGTAAGCGTCGGTTCAAAGAAACCCCTAACTAATTTTATACTATGCTCCTTAGCTAGCTTGTTCAGAAACTCAATCACTGGCACAAAGGAAAACACTACATCCAAATTTGAATAAAAATATTGCACATGCTCTTGATTATAGAATCTTGTTAATAGCAAGCTACAACTTATCCCGTAAGTCAGAGGAAGACTATGGTAAGTGACCCCCTCTTGCACTGATGAAGGAATCTTGGTACACACATAACAGTTTTCCGCATCCATTGTCTCAACATACTCATTCAGCAAGCGATAGAAGACATTAGTAGAAGCTCCCCTTTTGAATTAGTTCCCTCATGCAAGTGTTTTGCATCCTGCTCAAACTTCTCCCACGGTGTTAGCGTTGTAGTCTCAGGTTTTGAAGCATTGTTAGTCACTTTAATATCCAACCACGGCATTCCCATAATCACACCTACAATTATTATCGCACACACGATACCTAATATAAGACTCAACCAACCACACACCTTACCCTTTTTGTTACTACCTCTATCATAAGCCATGTCTGTAAAGAATCAGATAGTAGAACTATAATCAATGGAGGATGATATAAAACTCTTTTTTTTTTTTCTTAATGCAAAAAGTCTCTTTCTCTCTGCGTATATTTACAGTGCTTCACTCACTCCAGGACCCTTTTGTCAAATCAGGGTAGCAGCTTGTCATAATCAGGTTTTCAAAGTCAATTCAGGTTATCAGTGTCGCATCCAGTAATTTATAAGTCTCTTTCTTAGCTTTTCCAATTTGTTTTCAGTTTTAACACAGTATCTTTCCCTGATCGCTTTCAGGTACCGTAGTACTGGCCTGGTACTTCTCGATCAAAACAGAATGCCAAGAATTCTTGTTGCCATTCAGATGTTGTTGCATATACCCATTCTGGACCTGCGTACCTTCTATTTGCGATTCTTTTTCTTTTCAATTGGCGTTCGCATTGAAATTCTCCTTCACTCAGATCTTCCGTTCTTGTGGTATCGGTTTCCTCTGTTATTGTTTCACCTGATACAACCTTTTCTTTTGCAGCCTGCTTCTCTGGCCAGTTATCTCCCTTATGCGTCTTTTTCCTGCTTGTTCTTTCAGGACGTTGAACAGCACCCTCCTCTTGTACTATGGTGTTTTCTTTTGCTGGACCTGCAACTGGCTCAGGGGATGCCGGTGTACTTTGATCTCTTTCTATTATTTCCCCTTCAAGCTCTAACCCGTATCTGTCTGCTTCTGGGAGAACCTCTCCTTGATTTAGTTCTCCTGCTGCCTCTACTGAGATAGGCACACTGTCACCTCTCTCGAACTTGTTTACTGTTTGAGGGACAAGGCTGTTCTCAGTGGGCACTCCTGCAGTCTCAGTTCTCTCTTGGCTATTTAAAGGCCCTGAGACTTCCCTCTCTGTAACTGTTGAGTCGGAAACTTCAAGTTCCTCGTCAGTTGGACATGTTACCTTCTTTGTGTGACTGGCATGTATCCAGTTTGGAACGCCTGCACATTTCACAGCAGTGGTTGTTGTTAATATTACTTGAGATGGCCCCTTCCAGCACGGCTCCAAACATGATTTTCTCACGCGCTTCTTGACAACCACCCAGTCACCGGCTTGCAGGGTATGACCTGGATTACTGATCAGTGGCAATGTGTTAGCTTCCACCTGGTGAGAAAAAGAGCGAACCACATCAGCCAAACCTTTGCAGTAGTCCAACACCATATCATCCGTGATATTTACAAGAGCATTTGCAGGTACTGCAGGCAGCCTCATAGCTCTGCCCATAAGGATCTCGTGGGGTGATAGTCCTGTCTTCTTATCAGGGGTGTTCCTCATCAACATCAGCACTAAGGGCAATGCATCTGGCCATTCTCGACTTCAAGGTACCATTCATTTGTTCTACTAGTCCTGATGCTTCAGGGCGGTAGCTACAATGCAGTTTCTGTTCAATGTCTAATGCCGCACACAAGAGCTTAATCACCTCATTGTCGAAGTGTCTGCCCCTATCTCATTCTATAGAGACCGGAAACCCGAACCTGGGTATTAGTTCCCTAAGCAGCAGCTTTGCAACTGTGAGACTGTCATTTCTACGTGTGGGGTAAGCTTCAATCCAGTGACTGAAAACACACACAATCACCAACACGTACTTCAATCCTCCACAAACAGGCATCTCAATGAAATCCATTTGCATCTTGCTAAATGGACCACCAGTTCTCCCTATGTGGCTCAAAGTTACCACAGTCCCTTTTCCCGCGTTCATCTGTTGACAGATGATGCATCTGTGACAGGTAACCTCTGCAGCATGTCTGAATTTTGGGTTAAACCAGTCAATCTTGAATTACCTGATCATTGCATCTCTCCCAAGATGTGCCTGTCCATGGCAGAGCCTCGCAAATTGTGACAAAAGACTGTTTGGCAAATTCAGTTTCCCCTCCTCGGAGACCCATAAGTCGTCAGCTCTTTGTACACATTGCATTCTCTGCCAGGAGCGTTTTTCCTCCTTACTAGCACGACCCTGTAGTGTTTTTAGCTCATCTAGTGTATCAACCACCCTTAATGCAAGGTTCAAACATGTGTCATTTTCGGTTTGCAGTAACAATTCCCACTGATCCTTAAACGATATACAGTTCAATGAGCACAACCTTGCGACTTGATCTGCATAGCCGTTTCCCATGGACACAAAGGCTTGTGACTTAACATGAGCATTGCATTTCACCACGGCAATTTCAAGAGGTAACTGAATCACATGTAACAAATCCTTAATTTGTTCACCATTTTTCACAGGAGAACCAGAAGAGGTCATGAAACCTCTCTGTGAGCCCAATTGGCCAAAATCATGTACAATTCTAAATCCGTATCTGCTGTCATTATAGATACTGACTCTCAGATTTTCAGCTGCGTGGCATGCCTTAGTAAGGGCAATTAATTCTGCCACTTGTGGAGAATACACTCTCTCGAGCCAGGAAGCTTCAATGATACCAACTATGGTACACACAGCATAACCAGCTCTCAGCATTCCAACTGAGTCTCTCAAACAGGATCCGTCAACAAACATAATGCAGTCATTTTAATTTAACTGTGTATCTTGAATGTCAGGTCGGGGCTTGGTACATAGTTCTGTTACCTAAAGACAATCATGCTCCACTTCTTCTTCATTATTAATCTCAGTACTTTCAACAGGAAGCAGAGTTGCCAGGTTTAATACAGTACATCGCTTCAATGAAACATTAGGTGACCCCAATATAATTGTCTCATATCTGGTAAGTCAGGCATTTGTCATGTGCCATGTTTTGGTTCGAGTCAACAGAATTTCAACTGAATGGGGAACCATTACTGTCAAGGGATATCCCATCACTATGCCTTCACACTGTGTGAGGCTTTGACCAACTGCTGCAACTGCGCGCAAACAACAAGGTAAGGCTGCTGCAACGGGGCCCAAGGTAGCTGAAAAATATGCTACACCTCCATGGACCTGTGTTAAGACAGACAAAGAACAAGCATCACATTCATGACAAAACAGTAGAAAAGGTTTCGTGTAATCAGGCATACCCAAAGCTGGTGCCCTGCACATGCACTCTCTCAATTCCATGAATGACTCAAGCTCTTCTTTTGATAGGGTTATTGTGTATGGTTCATCCTTAATCTCTTTGCCTGTCAGCTTTATCAATGGTTTTGAGATAATAGAGAAGTTGGGTATCCACTAGCGACAGTAGCGCACCATTCCCAAAAACATCCTGACATCTCTCTTTGTTGTCGGGGGGTTCATTTGCAAGATAACAGTCACTCTTTCCTTCGATATTCTCCTGGACCCCCTCTCAATCAAATGTCCTAAGTACTTCACTTCTTTCTAGCAGTACTGCAGTTTCTTAGGTGACACTTTATGTCCGTTCTTTCCCAGATGATTTAGTAAGGCAATTGTGTCATATTTACAGTCATCTTTTGTCCTGGACGCAATCAGCAAGTCATCAATGTACTGTACTTGAGTCGAATTGAAAGGCAGTACTAGGGATTCTAAGTCTTTTTTCAATATCTGATGAAGATGGACAGTGATTCAGAAAAACCTTCAGGAATTCTGTACCAACTGTACACCTTGTCCAGGAATTTGAAATTGAATAAAAACTGGCTGTCCTCATGAAGAGGCACCGAAAAGAAAGCTTGTGACAGGTCTACAACGGTGAACCATTCAGCATCACACAGGACCTGAAACATGATCACTGCTGGGTTTGGCACTGTAGAGCAACACTTCACCACAATCTTGTTTATTTTTCTCAAGTCCTGCACAATTCAAACCTTCCCACAAGGCTTTTTCAGACCCATTATCAGTGAATTACATGGGCTGCTTAATACTTCCTTCAAGACTCCCTGTTTCACAAAGTCCGCAATTATTTGTGTCACCTGGATAAGAACATCTTGTGCCATGTGATATTGTGGCACCTGTAGAAACACTGCATTTGGCTTCACTTGAACTTTAACTGGTTCCACTCTTTTTATCAGTCCCACTTCCTTTCCTGTCAAGTCCCACACTTTCTCTGTCACTGTTTCCTGCAACTCGGCTGGTAAGTCAGTCCCTGTAAGCATCGGGAATAATGTTATCAAAGGGTAATCTTCATTTGCGGTTTCTGCTTCCGACTCTGAGAACTGACCATCATCCCCTTCATCATCACTGTTTGTCTGCACCTTAGTCCCATCATTGGAACATGTAATCGAACACTTTGTCTTGCACAGCAAGTCTCTTCCCAGTAGGGATACCGGACTTGAATTGCAGACTACAAACTTATGTAGTCCCTGGAAGTTGCCAGTCTCAACTTGCACTGGATCTGTAATTGGATTCGTCAAGTACTGGTTAGCTACTCCAACCACTCTTATGGTACGCCCCGAAAGTGGCAATTTCGGAACCTCTGCACTCCTGACTCTGGAGCGTGTGGCTCCGGTATCGACCAAGAATGAAACCTTGTGACCCATTACCTTTCCCTCTACATAGGGTCCCCTCTGATCTACCTCTAGGGATGCTGCAAGCCTGCACTCTTCACTGTCTGAACTGTCATCCGACCATTCCTCATTCATTCCATCTTCACCACGCAGTGGGAATTGCTGTACTGTATTATTTTGACTCATCGCCTGACCTGTGACCTACTGAGGAAGCATCACCTGTTGCTGTTCCATTGGAGCCATTGGTAGTTGCATTTGCTGTCTAGGTACCATGGGAACCTGCTGTTGTACTTGCTGCATTTGCGTTGGTTGAACACGTGGCATTTGCATTTGCTGCATGCGTGACATGGTGACATCTTTTTCATCCCTTGTGCATCATTTTGAATCACAACAGTATTCAAATCTGGACCGCGATTCACAAAACCTCGACTTTCGCCTCTCGGTTGTGCCTGAAACACGCCATTCCCTTGCGGTTACTGCTGTATCCTCTGATGAATTCCATTTCCCTGCATCCCTGCCTGTGCAGCCCTTATCTGCATCACCATCACTTTCTCCTTCAACTTTTTCTGCTTCAGCTCAATCTCATCACTACAGTATTTCGCATATTGCAACACCTCATCAATCGGCTTCGCTTACCAACAGATCAAATGATTCTTAATCATCTGGCTAACTTCTGGTCTCAACCCTTCAACAAATCTGAACACAAGATGGTTCATGTCTTTCGGCTCAATTGTCTCAGTACCACTGTAATGTTTGAATGACTTCAACAACCTCTCGTAGTAAGCAAATTTGATTCCTTAACCTCCTATGAGGTCCGGTCGATTTTCTGCCAATCAGTCACCTTCACCGACACTTTCTGCTTTAAAAACTCAATCACTTTATGATAATACTTCATCACCTCCTCAGAGGGTGCTCCGGTCACCTTATCCCTTGCCGGCTCCTGCGTCGGCCAGTCTACTACTCTCTTGCACTCAAGCCATAAGTCGGGCGGAACAATGATTTCAAACAAGGTATTCAGGTCTTCCCAGAGACACTTCGCAAGCTTCACAAACTGTTTGTTGATACCACTCGATCGGTTTCTCCCTCAACCTGGGATAATCATTTGTAAAAGATAGGATGTCTCCCCTGGACCACGATACATGAATTAAAACCCCACCAGCTGTCTCTCTCATTGGTAGTATTTTTACTGATTCCGTATCTGGTGTAGTTTTAGCTTTACTTGATCCTGGGCTGTCACCTTTCTCCTTGTCTCTTTTCTTAGCACATCTACCTTCCCACTTTTCTAATGCTCCCCAGATTTGCGCACTTTGTAATATTTCTTTTAAATGCGCTTTCATTCCGGCAGACCTCATGTGGTTGAAGTCTTTTGAATCAAAGTCTAATCTGTAACTTCTTTTCAAATGTTTAGTATTCTCAATGTCGATATTGTATTTGTCTGCCAGGTTCCTAATTTCTGATGTACCTTACCTACTTCTTTAGTAATCTTAGGGCGCAGGTATCTCAATTCTGCTTCTGTGTATGACTCTAACCTGTTCACCCCCATTGTTCTATTCACTAATTCAGCAGCTTCCACGCCCAGTCTCACAAAGTTCAGGTAATCATCTCTCTCTGCCGTTATTGCAGCAAATTGTGAAGGTTTATTATTTCCCAGCCACTCGTTTAATTGCTGCACAGAAAAACCTTGCAACGAGATATTTCCTGCCTGCAATATTGGAGTCTGTGATGTTTCCACACTCATTGTCTGAGGGGCTAACACACTTGACCCTACTTGTCTTATCGCCTCAATAGGAGCCCCAATCGGACTAAGGCTTAACAGAGACCTTAGGTGTTCAGCTGCTTGTGATCTTGGTGATATTGATCGAGGGGTTCCTGTGAATCCCCCTCCCATCATTTCCTGGGTCCCCATTCCTTGATCACTTGTCTCAGGTTTACCCTGTGCATTTAGTGGTACAGGTGGATCAACAGTAATTGGCAATCTGAGACAACTAGAACTAACAAAAGTTGAGTATAGGGAACTAGCAGAGAAAGAGGCAAAGGCCCACCTGAGAGCAACGCAATGTAGATTGTATGAAACAGGGGACAAAGCTGGGAAGCTATTGGCATGGCTTGGAAAGAAAGGGAAGCGAGATGGGTCCAAGAAATAGAGACACAAAATGGAACCAGGGCTACTGAAGATAACGACATAGCGGATGCATTCGCATGCTATTATAAAGAATTTTATAAAGCTAGACCATTGGCAGAGATAGACTCCATTACTACATACTTAAATGGGATAGTCCTGCCGAGATTAGACTCGATAGACCGAGAGGAACTAGAGGAGGATATCACAGTAGAGGAGATATCTGCCTCACTAGCGAAACTAAGACCGGGTAAGGCACCGGATCCGAATGGATTCCCGGCCGAAATTTAAAAAAGTTTCCTAGAAATACTGGCTCCACACTTATTAAATATGTACCTAGAGGCCCGAGAACAAGGGGTGCTCCCCCCAGACCTGCCAAGGGCTGAAATAGCAGTAATACATAAAGAAGGTAGACCTAAGGATAAATGTTCCCCTTATAGACCGATATCCCTGCTAAATGTGGAGGTAAAGGCCTTAGCGAGTGTGCTGGCATCCAGGATCATCAAAATCATTCCTTCACTAATACACATGGACCAGACCGGTTTTATACCAGGAAGGTCTACAAGACATAATCTAAGAAGGGTACACATGTGGCTTGCCACGGTACTAAACTGCCCAGAGCCCCACCTGTTCCTGGCATTAGATGCTGAAAAGGCATTTGATGCAGTACACTGGTCATTCTTGATGGAGACCCTGAGACGATTCGGCTTCTGCCCAAATTATATTAAATGGGTAAAGTTGCTATACACAGGACCTACAGCGGCGGTTAGAGTAAATGGAGTTGTCTCCTCACAGTTCCCAATTGGAAGAGGAACGAGACAGGGATGCCCTCTTTCCCCCCTACTATTTGCCCTCACACTGGAATCCCTAGCGTGTAGGATTAGAAACTCCGCGGACATAACTGGTTTTAGACTGAGATCGGAAAGGGAAGAGGAGGAACGCATTTTGCTATACGCGGATGATGTTCTCCTCTATTTCACGCGCCCTGAGGCAACAATCCCAAGGTTGTTCCTCCTGATAGAGAAATATGGTAGACATTCAGGATATTGTATCAATTGGCACAAATCGGTATTATATATACCACAACAGGAGACATCCCTCCCACCTCTGCCGATGCAATTACAAAAAACGAAGGAAGGATTCAAATATCTAGGGATATATATAACCCATGAAGCCAATAGATGCCTCGAACGTAACATAGGGAGGATAGCGAGAGAATGTAGTAACGATTTTAATAGATGGAAAACACTTCCCCTGACCCTAATGGGCCGAGTGGCAATGATAAAAATGATCGCACTACCAAAGTTTCTGTACACGCTACAAAACACATACTACCAAATCCCCAACTGCCAATTCAAGACCATAGACAGAGATATTAGACTCTTCTTATGGGAGGGGAAACACCCGAGAGTTGCTTTAAATACGCTACAACGCAGCCAATACGCGGGTGGATTGTCACTGCTGGACATTGAGGCTTACTACTGGGCGAATCACCTAGTCAATGTTAATGACTGGATATTCGCTGCAGATGAACACCCCACCTTCCAACTGGAAAGGCTGCAATGGGAAGGGAGATCTTGTAAGCAATTCTTATATGACGGAAATGGAACTAGTCACCTAGCTCCGGCCAAGGAGGTGACCCTACTGGCATGGAAAAGTACTAATAAGAAGATAGGATGGTATAGACGCCCTACCATGGAGACCCCGTTATGGGAGGGAAACTGGTTAAAAAAAATCAAAAAGCTTAGGGGCTTCAGGGGCTGGGACATGATTGGGATTTCCAAGATTGGAGACCTGATGTTAAACGGCGGTCTCAAGCCCTTTGAGTCTCTACAACAAGAATATGCACTAAACGAGACACAATATTACCAATACATAAGACTCAAGCATGCGTGGGGGAAGGAGGGGCTAACAGGACAAGAAATTATGGAAAACTCCCCCCTAGAGAGCCGCCTGTTAATAAGTGAAATAATGGAGAAAGCAGCATCACTGATATATAAAACCATCAATAACAACATGCCAAACACACTAATAAACCTTCGTAGCAAATGGGAGAAAGATATAGGGCAAATGGAAGAAATAGACTGCGAGGCTGCATTGATGTTTCCAAGAGAGGTGGCAATAAGGGCAAGACTTCGCTTGATCCAATTCCAAGTACTGCATAGAGTGACCCAAACAGATTCTACAAAATGGGGAAGATCAGCCATCCAAAATGTGTTAGATGCCGAGGCGAGACTGGTTCCTTTATACACGTCATATGGGAATGCCCGGTGATAAGGGAGTTCTGGGAGGGGGTATTGGGAGAACTCTCGGGGGTATTGACCAAGACGATCCCCCCAGATCCCAAATACATACTTCCCCAATGACATAGATTTACCCAGAAAGAAACTTATGCTGTGCGGACTTGGACTGATGGTCGCGAAAAGAGACATAGCCAGACAGTGGGGATCCCAGACCCGGCCAAGCCTGAATACCTGGAGAAAAGGGATGGATGGATTTATGATGGGAGAAAAAACCACATACATAAACAGGGGATGCCCGCAGAAATGTCAAAAGGTATGGGAAGACTGGATAACATGCTACTCTATGGAAATATACTCAGAAAAGTCCAGAGTTCCGGTGTCTTGCGGGTTGGACTGAGACAGCCCAGGGGCTCACACAACGAAACAGATTGGGGGGACATGGGAAGGTACTACAAGAAGGCGTACTTTTAGAAGGAATGTGTTTTGAAAATGTTGGGAAGAGGTGGGATTTGGGGAAGATTCTTTCTGTGTTTCCAACAAACATGTTAATCATGTATCTGATTGCGAGTTACTGCCTGAGTTATATTATTTCGCTGGACTTGTTATGTCTGGGTTTAAAAGCAAATAAAAAAATTATAAAAAAAAAAAAACAGTAATTGGCAACGATATGGCAGCTGGTGTTTGACCTGGTCCCAAACCCCTTGGAGCAGCAACTCCAAAGGTCCGATTTTCTGAAGCCGGGGCGGGTATTAATGGAGGACCTGCTGCTGGATTATACCCTGGTATCAGTTGTGGCTGTGGCTGGGGCAACAATTGCGGAGTTTGCTCAATCTGCACTAACCTCGATTTTGTATATATTGGGTCTGGCGGCACTATCAGGTTTATAGTAGTCTCTAGTACCGGGACATCTGGATAGATTCTCTGTATCTGCGGTGGAGGTTGCAACTGTATCTGCATGTCTGGCGCAGTGGGTACACTGACACCATTCTGTATCGAACTCGTATCGCTAGTCTGTGCTGTATCAGTAACTCCCTTCTCCTGCGTCTGGTTCCCAGGACCTGCACTAGTGCTCGGACATTGTTGCTTACGGCATAAGGTGGCGGGCGATCATGTAATATCTGATTTAGGAATTCTTCATCGTCTGAATCATCTTCTTCTTCCCAAGATCTCTTAGTTTCTTTAGGCTTAATAGAGTCTTTGTCTGTTTTAAGGGTGGCTTTCTTTCCCTGCGTCTCATCTCCCTGTGTTATAGCTGGGAACAATTTTAATCCATCAACTATTCCTCGTCTCCACATTTTGCTTTCATTATCCCAACTGGCTTTCGCATAAGTCTTTTCTGCCCTTTTTATTCTTCTTTGGAATTTCTCTTGTCTCTGTTTAAGAGCCATTAAATCCCAAATCGCTAAAGCCTCATACTGAGCTGGCCTCGGAGGTGGTTTCTGTAAACTTAACACCCACCTTAAATTTTCTAGAACTCTCCTATTGAACGTCTCGTGTTCTGGGAACGCCAGACATCCCTCTCTTTCTGTCAATTTGCACCACTGTTTCATCCACAAACATGGCGCGACACCTTTTTCCTCCATGACTATGTAAGCTGGAGTTCCCTCAGGCGTGTAGGCTCCCCTTTACTCGCCATAATGTATGCGTCTCCTTTCAGAGCACTCTTAAAAGCTTTGACAAAATTCATCTTTTGCGTCTTTTCTTTTGTCTGTATTTAATCAAAAAGTGACTTTAATTCCCAGGACACTCTTCACCCACCTTTCTCAACCTATTGCCTCTCACGGACGGCAGCCAATCAGTGCGCGACCCCCCTCAACAACTGACCTATCTCAGCGCGGCACCACTGACGTCACACTCACACACTGCAGCTGACAAAGTCTTGCAGCTTGTCCGCCCCTCACTGGATTCACACCAAACGAATGCAAAATTACTGCGAGCACCTTCAACAACAACACAAATTTGCCGGTTTAGTACAGGAAGGGTAACACATTTGCTTCAGAACTTTACAGAGATTTCACTTGAAGCCTCGGCCGCTACTCTCTCCTTCTCAGTTCCCGCACCCGCAAGCAGAATTCCACCTGCAAATCCTACTCTTGACTTGTCAATGGTTTGCTCTAGTGTACTTTAGAACTTGCCAAATCTCCATCGAAGGTTTTACTCACACAATTGACTCAAACTCGACTTGTCAACCACACCCGATTCACCTAATTAAATCGCACAAATTACAACATAAACCCAAGTGTCTCCTACACTTGTCAATATACTCCGGAGTCTTAGACCACAACGGGTCTGTACATGAACAACCAATCACGTGGATAATTTTGAGCACAAAGCGCCACACTCATATGAAGTACGCTGACGTCCCTACTCTCATACTGCGGAGTTCGCCCACTCCTACAAAAACAACATTTACCTGGCCTAGATACACACAAACTTCACAATTCACCTGCAATATGCATAAGCTGAGCAAGCGCAAATCCTACACCACACATGCTATGACGGCGAGAACATTTCCAACTCACTTAGCCAGGCTCCGATATTCCAGGAAAGTCATGGTGAATTTAGAAACGCATCATAGCTCCAATTTGCATTATTTCAGAAAAACAGTCTAAACAATGATTCTCCCTCCTAGGGCCCCAAAAGGCCAAACCGTCGCTCTGCTACCAGAACTGATAACGCGTCCCTTTATGATATCTTATTACACATCAGGACTCGTTTTAGGCCAATGAATCTTTTGACCCAGTTGAGAGACAACTTAGGACGAGATAGCTAATCAATATATCAATCAATACACCAATAATGTCATCAATATTTATCACGACAATGCATTTCACTTTAGTTAAAGTCATTAATCAATTCAAAACTCTACCATAACCTTGCAGCCATGAATAACCACACCAGTTTAGTAGAGGATTATGAGTTTTATTCCCTATTGCTTACAATTCTAATATCAGATACGTCAATCTCAAAACCAAGAAACATAATAGCATAGTCACAATATGGCAACTTTGATAAGATTTCATTTAAGTGAGAATCACAAACATCAGAACATAACACGGCGTGAACATAGATCAAGTTTAGCAGAGTGTCAATATCGCGTCAGCTCAACAAAGCATAGTTTTGGTTGTTTGTCTATTTGCGTCTGTTTTAGTGAAGACCTGTCCTAATCACTAATTAGCATTAGCATGTTGAGCTTCATGCAAAACAATTTGGAACACCAATTTGGAACACATCTAACTAAGGTCTCTGTCAAAGTAAGCAGTTGGTACCTAGAAAGGAAAAGCAAACAGACAAATCACAATTTCGTTGTCATAATTACCCTCCAATGTTTAGGTCAGCGCACAGGTTCAGTCTTCGTCCTCAGGACATCAGTCAATTCACCATCAGTCAGAATTCAGCTCCGAGGCAAGAGGGCACTTCCCTCATAAGGAGGTAAAGTGTACAATTGGACAATCTAAGGGCAAGGATGGGTTTTTAGTAAAGTATCAAGTCACCAAACAGAGTGACAGAGTTTCTGGATAAAATCAATAGCATTCCCTACCTAATTCTAATTGACTCCCCGTGACATGGGTTTTTATCCCTTTTTCATTGTACATTCCCCCAAAATGTTATTGGTCATCTGCTATACCCCACTATCTATAACCTATCATAGAACACATTGGGTAATCCAATTCTTCACCCCATATTGTTTTACAAGTCTTTGATTGGTCTTCATAATTGACATCTTCAGAGGTGGCACGTCCAGTGTGATTTCATCCTTCTGTAATTCTTTGCACATCTTTTGGTCAGCAGTTCCATTGTCTTCGCCGGTTTGAATGACCTTGTACATAACATTAATCTACACTGTTTCAATTTACTTTTAACATTTATTCTGCAAACGAGAGAAACTGTGAGAACGAATCTAACATGGTTACATTCGTCTTCTAGTTTGAAGAAAAAGAACATGCAGGGTCACGTCCCTTTGTGAGTTAGCATACGGAAAAATAGAAAAATGCATTTAATATGAAAGCCAAGGCAGCTAAGCTTTGGCTTATGCTAACTTAAGGCCTATGAGGATTTCAGCACAGATTCAATAACGCAATCATTAGTATGAACTTATTTAAACATAATATAAACATTTTGGTCATTATTATTAGTCTACGTATACATTGGTGGCCACTCCCCGTGACCACAATTCAAGTGCACATCTAAGCGAAATTACTATCATTATAGTTTTCATGTTAATATAGATTATATAAGCTACCCTCTCTCACCCGCTCAACACATCAGGAGATAGCCCGTGAAATGACTTGGAGTTAAAAGCCCTGGATATAATGCGCCAATTTATTACAGTGAAATTACCTCCTTGTTCATCTTAGGTTTTGAAACCTTGTTGTGCACTTTCCCTAAAAAATCAAATAAAGTTGTATTGCCAACAGAAAAATAAATATAAGCATAACACCAAGAATGCATTGTTTAGAAGAAAGCTTGAAAATGTAAGCTTGATCTCAACAGTTTCTTATAAAAAAACAGCAGAGCTTGCTCTTTGGAAAACTAAATTCAAATACTAGGAGGGAAGGCGGATGTAAATGAAGAAAACTTCTGGCTCATACACTGAAACAATGAAAGCCACTGGAATTGATTCACTCTCTAAATAGAAACTGGTATAATTGTAAATGAGACCAAAGAGGTAAAACTATTATCTCCAAACGTGTTTTAGATATTTGCTGTAGGAAGGTGATAGAAATTTACTAGATGAAGTAATGTTTGAATACTTTTCTTCTTCTGACTCTCACTACCAACAGCACTATAAGCACAATCTCATTTACAGCAGCAAGTCATCTTATGCAGGTGAAATGACCAATCATCAAAACAGATGGGAAAAAACAGATTAAGACCCTCTTTGAGGTAGAAGTTACCAACCCATCACACTATTGAATATAGAGCAAGATATGGGCCAGTAGCACAAACAGTTTATTTACAAAATTGAATATCACTTCTTATAAGGGAGCAAAGCAGCAGACAACATAAGACCACATTTGGAAATGGCCCTTTCTGCAGAGTCATTCCCAGAATTTATTTCTTCCTGTTCCTCTTTTTCTAACTCTGTTTTTGTTGGATTTAGGACTCTGGGCACTTTACCACTGCTATCCAGTGTTAAAGAGCATGTGCTCTGTGTCTAAAACATGGTAACATTGGCTTCTCCATGATTGGCATATTTGATTTACTGATAAGCCCCCAGTAAAGTGCACTCTGTGTGCCCAAGACCTGTTAATCAAATGACACTAGTGGGCCTGCAGCACTTATTGTGCCACTCCTTACCATAGCCTTTCAAACATGTCTCAGGCCTGCTACTGCAGAGCCCATGTGGGCAGTTAAAACTGCCATTTCGACCTGGCAAGTGTACCCACTTGCCAGGCCCAAACCTTCCTTTTTATTACATGTAAGTCACCCCTAAGGTAGACCCTAGTTAGCCCCAAGGGCAGGTTGCAGTGTATTTACAAAGTTGGGCATGTACTTTTATGTTTAACATGCCCAGATAGTGAAAAACTCTTAAATTAGTTTTTCACTATTGCAAGGACTATCTCTCCCACATGTTAGCATTGGGGTTGCCTTAAAACATTGTTTAAGTGTAATTTCCGATTGGGAAAAAATAGAAATATGAACTGTGGTGTCTTTGGACTCTCAATTTAGAAATACATCTTTTGGTGAAGGTGGTTTTTAAATTGCAGGTCTGAAAATGCCGCTTTTAGAAAGTTGGCATTTTCCTAATTTAAACATTCTGTGCCTTAGCCTGTCTCTGAGTCCATGTCTGAGTTTAGGTGGCAACTACATTTGTGTATTCTCTCCAGACAGCTACAAACAGGAAGGGCTGGGTGTGACAGGAGATACATCTCCATTCATTGCATACTGATAGTCATCCTGGGCAGGGAGAAGGAGAGGCAATCCACAGTTATATCTGAATATGCTATGTCCTGCCCTCACACAACGGGCTGATTACCCCCTAGTGGTAGTCTGGAGCCAGGGATGGGTTGAAAGGGAACCTTGTGTACTTCTGAGAAACTCTCTACATCTTGCAATCTAAAGTTTCTTCACAGGCCTGGCTGAGCTTGTCTTCTGTTTCTGAGGTCTCAGGGATATCAAATAATTCACCTGCATCTTGCTACCAGCACCTGGGCTCCTCTGCCGTGAGTCCTGCTCTGCCAATTGGTGCCAAATCCAGTCCTGGACGCTTGGAGGTGAGTGTGGTGCTGCAACACAAGAACTGACGCAACAACACCGACTCATCACTTGGAACTGACGCTTCCCACTGCAGGAACGCCCCTTTGTGGCTGGCTGCACTGAAGCCATGGACACCACTCTCCAACTGTGCAACGCAACAATCCTGACTTACAACACAACACCGGCTTGGCCAAAGCAGCACCGATGCATCAGAACCAGTACTCATCTCTTCTGGATATCGACGCACCAATTACATTGCTCGATCAGGAAACAACGCATCGCCTGCCAGAGTGAGGTATCCCATCCACTGGACCAACGCACTGTACCAAGCATGAATGCAACAAAGGTATGCATCTCTGATATTATTTGTAGATGTTTCTTGTCTGAGGAACCATCAAGGAACATTGAGAGCATCATATGCTTTTTGCATAATAACATATATTGTTGAAGCTCTATATTTGGGTAATGTAAAATCTGCATAAGTACAGAATTAATTGCCATTATGAGAACATGCTGTGTGGCCAATAGATTGAGTGTTACAATCTATAACGATACTCAGTTGTTTTGGAGTAGTCTATGATTGTGATCAGCTGTGGTCCCAAAGAGATTTCATGATATTCCCTGGCATACCGTTAAAAATGGGTCAACAATTTTGGATTAACTGTATGCACTAATAACAAGAGACATTGCAGTTGTTAAATGTGCTGCACATAAGAGTGGAGATAACATGGTTATACTTGGCAACCAATATTTGAATGGAGTTCCAATATACTGTGCTCTTATGTCAAGTACATTAGAATTGAATTGAGTCAATTCAGAGGACAATTTAGGCCCTATTATATCAGTTTTTAACAATATATCTCCAAAACAAGTAATTAAAGAGTTAAATAAATGCAAATCTGGATCACTTCTTGCATCATGCATCTATTATCATCATCCATTATTAATGTTTTAAGTACTATTTTGAATAATTCTTCAAAAGCTGCCATGGTACCAAAGAGTTGGAAACTAGCTCTCCTGCTATAGTGAAGAAGCCTATGGCAAACCCTTTGATATTAAGCATTTTTATATAAATTTACTTTAACAGCTACCTCTAAGATTTTAGAAAAAATATCAATCAACAGTTGTCCTTGTTTTTAGAAGCTAACAATCTCTTAAGAGACTCTCAAGCAGGATTTTGTCCTGATTACAGTGCCCAATCCGCTCTACTTGAAGTTTCTGAATTTATCAAGTGAAATCTGGTCAGGGTTCCTCAGCTACTGTGATTTTACTGGATTTATTGGCAGCGTTTGATATGGTTTCCTACCAATTCTGTTGGATAGATTACCTGAGATGGGCATTCAAGGACAGGCTTTTGCCTGGCTAAAATTATATCTGGAGGAAAGAACGCAGGCAGTTCACCTGCCCCTTTTCACATCTGCTGCTCAACCACTATGCTATGGGGACCCATGGGGTTCCACATTAAGTCCCGCTTTATTTAACATCTATCTGAAACTTTTGTCCAGTTTGTTGAAACCTGGGGTTTGAAAATGATTTCTTATGCGGATGATACCCAACTGCTTCGACCTTTTCAGAAGGATAGTTGTGATGCCTAAGTCATGTATCAAAGTGGATTACCATGAACTGTCTTAAACTAAATTAAGATAAGAGAGAAATGTTATTTTTGGGAACAAAAAGCCTGCCTGAAGCTATGAAATGGTGGCCTGATGAATTAGGGCCTGCTCCAACACATTCCACGCTCGCAAGAAATGTGGATATTAAATATGATATCTATCATTTGCACCACAAATTCAAAACCTGTCATCGGTCTGTTTTACAAAGCTTAAATTAAAAAAAAAAATGATTTAGTTAGTTCCGGATAATACCCAGAAAATCGTTGTTCGTTCTTTAGTCACATCAAGGATGGACTATGCCAACATCTTGTATTTGGGACTTTCAGCATATTTTATTTACAGACTCCAGATCCTTCAAAATGCTACTGCTAGACTGATTTTGATAATTCCTTTTCAGAAATCAGTTCCTTCCTTTTTGAAACAGCTGCATTGGCTTTCGGTGTCAAAACAAATTGAATTTAAGGCTTTAGTCCTTGCTTACTTTCTATCAAACTGGCCCAGCTTATATAAGAAATAGACTTAAGCCCTAATAAAAATCTAGATTCAAAGCCGTGGAATAGCTTCCCTTTAGCAATGGGAAAGGATCAGACCTAAGAAACAACTTGTTGATTTTTCTTTTCCAATACATTTTCTATCACAGATTACGATTCTGAGTGCCAGGATGCTTCTTCAAGCAACTGTGCCATTTACAATGATGTATCATTATTATTATTATTATTATTATTATTATTATTATTATTATTATTATTATTATTATTTATTACTGTTATTGTTATTATTATTATTGTAATCCTGAAAAAAAAGAGTGTAAATAGTTTTGTCTATATCAGTACAGACACTGGAGCAACAGAAAAATCTGCAAAACGATGTGTCTGAGGATGAAATGAAAACTTGGATCAGAGCAGCTTGTCCCAAAAATGATAACAATTTCATAGATGACCAGATGAGGAATGTGTTTCGCCAAACTGTATTCTGAATCTAATTGTAAGATGTATGCATGACCTAGGCATGTTGGGCATGATAAAATGTTGAGGATTTGAAAGATGTTCTGGTTAAATCCTCATCTGTAACTGAAGGTATATGACAGCATTGTGTTACCTGTCAACAGTTAAACATTGACAAAAAACAACTGTTTTTTTTAGCCACATTGGACAGTTGGAGGTCCCTTTACAAGGCTGATTTTGTGTAGATGTCCACTTGTAATTGCCAAGGATATTTTAGTCACTTTTTTCCAGGTGAGTCAAGGCTTATCCAACAAGATGGTTTGATAGCCTAACTGTAGCCAAGCTCTTGTTGAGGCAGTTGATTCCAAAGTTGCTTTTGCCAACTTCTTTGAGTCAGATATAGGCAGTCATGTTAAAAGTGAATTAAGGAGAATTTTACATATGGCACTCAAAGTGGAGCCACAATTTCAATGAAGCTATCGACCAGAAGCATCTCGTGTAGTCAAAACTTTTGAGTCAAAGTTGTCCAAAGTGTGAAACTCAACATTGCTAAAATGGTCCAATGTCCTAACATTGGTATTAATGAGCTTAAGAAGCACACCTAATAAAGAGACTTGTCTCTTTTCTCATGAACTAACCATGAGAAGAGTAACAGGGGTTCCTGCTCTTCCTTCAGCTGCACTTGTCAATATGTCTGATGATCTTGTTCTGGACTATTGAAAGGTTTGGCTGATGTGGTACACTCTATCCCTCACCATGTGAAGATGAAAATACCTTTCGCAGGTGAAGAACCCTGCCATGACCTTTAACCTAGTGACTCAGTAGTGGGCAAGAATCATGTTCATAAGAGCTACGTAGAGCTGAGGTTGTGTGGACTCTATGAAGTCATATGTGACGAATAGTGCTGTGAGGTGTGCAGGCTTGCTACAATGGACCCATGCATCTCAGAAGAAGAGAGTGAATACTGCAGATGAAGTGGAGACATCAACCACTGATTCACGTGTGAAATTCAAGTTCACTACATGTGTCCAGAGGAGGGAATGCGAGATGAAGAACAACAAAAAGGACAAAATGAACAACCTCAAGATGAAGCAAATTAGAAAGCAAAAGTTTGAATTCCAAAACCCCTCATAGCACCTCAAGCTGTCCGAGTCAAAAACTGCACATATCAAGCGGCAAGTGAAGATGAAGATGAAGCAGTTGTCATGCAGGGGTCTGAAGCTGAAAGCTGAATCAAAGATAGTCTGAGAGGGGGGAGTGGAGCATCAAGGGAAGACTGCAGACTAGAATCAGTTGAAGAAGATACTGAATAAGAACTGGATGAAACAGAACAGATTTAAAACAGAGAGTCAAAATAACTAGTGGTCGGAAGATCCACAGGACTAAGAGCACCAAGCAAGAGAATGCAGAACTTGAATGGCCATACTTAATAAAGATCTAGCCACATGAAAAATACATTAACTTTGAAAACTGTTAGTTTGTTTTTGAAGAACCTCTATGAATCTCTTGTGAAATGAAGCTGGAGAAAATCAAAGTTGAATAGTTTTTGATGGAGCGTTGAAGAGAAATATAGAGTTTTTGAATTTTTAAAAGTGCCCATATTATTTTTATTTGGAAGAATTTAGTTTCTTTACATTTAAAGAAGATTGGTTTAGGTAAACAGTCAACAGTCAAGGATATTAGGTTTCTCCAGAACACTTCTTATGAACTGAATTGCGTCTTAGCCTCATAATAATATTTGAAGGCTGTTGAATCCTTTGAGGATTTGGATTTTGCACCTTATATCAATAGTTTAGATTTTTGTTTTTTTGACAGATTTTTCTAGAAGGCAAAATGCCAAAATTAAGGAGAGCTGTTGTTTACCATTAACAGTTATTTTTATGATTTTCCTATTAATATTTGCTTGTGTCTTAGCCTTCACACCTCAGTTGGATATGTTTCTCCTCAATGTTAAGTTGAATTGCATTTTAAAAACAATATTATTTGCATAAAAGGAAAAATCATAGAGATTTTTCTAGGGATGATTTAAGTGAAAATGGTTATGGTATTTTGCTAAATGAGTACCTTAACCCCCAGGGTGCCTGGGGCGATTTGGTCTCATCCAGGCACACGGTTCCTGTGTGCCCTGGACGAGACCAGCTCGTCCTACACCCGGCCCACGGGCCTCCCAACCACACCCGGCAGTCAAGGATGGAAGGGAAATCACTTCCCCTTCCACCCGACCCCCCCCCTCGGCAATCTGATGACGTCTGCGCGCTCACAGCACGCAGACGTCATCAGAAGCTGCCAAGGATGCGCTGGAAGCCATTTGCTTTAAGCGCAAGTGAAGAGAGGACGCATATGACGTGAGTCCTTCTCCTGGGGGGCGGTTGGGGGTGGAAAACAGACACAGGGGGAAAGGAAAGAGTTTTTCTTTTCCCTCTGTCCCTGTTTTCAGTGGATTCCTGCTCCACCATTGCGGGCGGGGCCCGCGATCGTGGAGCAGGAATTCCCACTAGGCACCAGGGATTTTCTTTTTGTTTTATTTCGGGGAGCGACCCCTTGGGCAAGAGTCGCTCCCATGGGGGAAAATTGCAAATCCTGTTTCGCCCTCCCCCCCCCGATCGGCCCACAAAGGGGGGGGTCAAAAACCACTAGACCACCATGGATTGTAATTTTCCTATGTTTGTGGGCAGCGACCCCTTAGGCAAGGGTCGCTGCCTTGGGGGAAATCATTTTTTATATGTTTCGGCCTCCCCTGGGGCTAAATCAGCCACGTTTTTGGCCGATCTCACCCACGGGGGGTCGAAACCCACTAGGCACCAGGGATTGTGTGGTGTGTGTGTGTTTTGTGTGTTTGGGGGCGCCCTCTTTGACAAGAGTCACCCGCCGAAGGGGGCACAGAGATGTTGGCCATTTCTCCCCCCTCGGGGCAGATTGGCCTATTTTTCTTAGGCCCATCTGCCCCCAAGGGGGGCAGAATTCACTTAGGCACCAGGGATCCTGTGTGTTTTGTGTGTGGGGGGGCGGCCCCTTTGGCAAGCGTCGCTCCCCAAAGTGGGGGCACATTACTGATGGCCATTTCTGCTCCCCTTGGGGCCAGAACGGGCTATTTTTTTTAGGCCTATCTGCCCCCAACGGGGCAGAAGCCATCAAGACGTGAGGGAATTTTTTTTCCACTTAGTTTTTTGTGGTGGAGACGCCCTCTTTTGCCCCCTTTTGCCCCGTTTGGCAAGGGTCACCCCCCCCCCCAAACAGGGTACAGAGCTGTTGGCCATTTCTGCTCCCCTTAGGGGCAGATCAGCCTATTTGTTTTTAGGCCCATCTGCACCCAAGGGGGCAGAAGCCACTTAGGCACCAGGGACAATTTCTAAGTTCTTAATAGCAGGGTGTTTGTCAACTGGTGAAGTATTTGTATTTGAGATTATAACAGTTTATTTCTTCTTTTTGTTCTAGTTCAAAGCTTTTGCTTCCTTTGCTCTGGATCCTCGCGGTTTTGGCAGTAGTTGTCCTGCAGTTTGCATAGTTGCATGTTTTTGAGTAAGTAAAAGCAATTTACTCCAAAGGTCTTGGTCCTTTTCAAGGGCTGTTTAGTTTTTAAGCAGTACATTCCCATTAAGAGGCACGGTATGGAATTAAATTGTATATGCTGTCAGAAAATAGTACAGGATACGTGTATCATTTACGGGTCTACACTGGTAGGGATTCCAGTATTGACCATCCTGGTTGTCCGTCCAATTTTGGAGTTAGCAAAAAAATTGTGTGGGAACTTGGTAGACGACTGCTTAACAAAGGTCACCATTTGTACGTAGATAGTTTCTACACTGGAGTGCAGTTGTTCAAGGAGTTGTTTAGAGTGGACACTGTTGCTTGTGGCACAATCCATTCTAACCGGAAAGAGCTTGTATGTAAAAAACTTGAGAGGGGACAGTGCAGTGCCTTGCGGAATAATGAGCTGCTAGCTCTGAAATTTTCAGACAGGAGGGATGTGTACATGCTATCTACCATCAATGATGAGAGTACTTCCCCTGTGACTGTTTGGGTTCAGGTTGCCGAAGTGCGCAAACCTGCGTGCATTTTGGATTACAATAGGCACAATGGTGGTGTTGATAGTGTAGATCAGAGGTTGGAACCTTACACTGCTCTTCCTAAGTCTTACGTGTGGTATAAAAACTTGGCCCTACATTTATTTCATTTGGCAACTTTTAATGCTTTTATTGTGTTCAAGGATTGTTCACCCGAGTCAAGGATGAAATTTGTTGAATTTCAGGAATCAGTGATAGAGAGCCTAATTGTGGTGGAACAGGCAAGAGTTCCTAGAGTAGCAGTGGTGGAGGATGTGGCTAGATTGAAAGATCGTCACTTTCCAGATCACATTCCTCCCACTCCCAAAAAAGACCTGCCCACTAAGAAATGTAGAGTATGTGCCCGAAGAGGTATTCGGAGGGAGAGCCGGATGCACTGCCCCGATTGCCCTTCAAAGCCTGTGTGTGGCCGGCTGTTTTAGAAGTTACCACACGAAAAACAGTTATTGGGAAATACTGCGAGTGTAAACTATCTATTTTATATTTTCATATGTTCAGTTTCACGGTTGGCGTTACTGTCATGTATTTAGTTAGAGCTTTTGTGTTTGTAGTTTTGTACTTATTTTATAATTAGTTAGTGATTTCCTTGTTGTTTATAAACAAAAAAGTGTCAGCGGTGTGTGTGGGGTGGCGCTTGGCTGACGGTGTGTGTGGGGTGGTGCTTGGCTGGTGGTGTGTGTGGGGTGGCACTTGGTTGGCGGTGTGCGTGGGGTGGCGCTTGGATGCCGGTGCCAGCCAAACGTCAGTCCACACACTCCCATCAGCTAGTGTGACTGTTGTATCAGGCATGTGGGCATATGTAAGTGATGGGCCCTTGAGTGGCGCTGTCTGTCGATGCGAGTGTTGTAATGTGCTGGGCCCGTGGCTGGCGGCGTCAATGGTCTTGTGCATGTCATGTATGAAAGGTGTGTGAATGGACTGTAAAACAGTGCATTTCACTTTTGTGAAATCTCTTGTTAATAAAATTTGATCTACTGAACCATCATTCGCCCTCTTGCCAAATCCAACCAGTATGTGTGGTAAAAATGACAAAACCTGCTCCGCTGTAATCAGGCGTCACAGCACACTTGTGACACACTAGGTGTCTCAGGTAGGACCCCGATGATGAAGCATGCCACCAACTTGGTTGGTGGGTGAGGGGTCTTTTTCACATAATCTAAGTGCATTTCTTTTCACAATTTTAGTGTTTGCCACATGACAGACGTACGTGGACACATCAAAATTATATATTTCAAAACCACCTGTGTTTGGGGGGCGGGGAGCTTTGTTTCTGGTCCTGGGTGCGGCCTTCATCTAGGGAAACCTACCAAACCCAGACATTTTTTTAAACTAGACAACCAAAGGAGTCCAGGGAGGAGTGGCTTGTGTGGATCCCCCAACATCTTCTTACCAAGACTCCTCTGCAAACCACAAAATTTGCTTAAAAAAGCAGATTTTTGGGACTTTTCTTAGTAGGATCACCGCTCCAGCACAAAACTCCCCAGCGTTCCCCTCAGTCTCCCAAGTAAAATGACACCTCACTTGTGTGGGTCCCCAAAGCAGAGTCAGCCTAAAGATGTATAAAAAGAAGAATATGTGCTTATCAACTCGCTGTGCTATCCCCTCAATCTCTACAAGTTTTTTGCCTTTTTCTTTTGCAGGCACCTGGCCCACCCACACAAGTGAGGTATCATTTTTATTGGCAGACTTGGGGGAACACCGGGTGGAAGGAAATTTGTGGCTCCTCTCAGATTCCAGACCTTTCTGTAACCGAAATGTGAAGAAAAAGTGTTTTTTTAGCCAAATTTAGAGGTTTTGCAAAGGATTCTGGGTAACAGAACCTGGTGAGAGCCCCACAAGTCACCCCAACTTGGATTCCCATAGGTCTCTAGTTTTCACAAATGCACAGGTTTGGTAGGTTTCCCTAGGTGCCGGCTGAGCTATAGGCCAAAATCCACAGGTAATCACTTTGCAAAAAACACCTCTGTTTACTGTGGAAAAATGTGATGTGTCCACGTTGTGTTTTGGGGCATTTCCTGTCGCAGGCACTAGGCCTACCCACACAAGTGAGGTATCATTTTCATCTGTAGACTTGGGGGAACACTGGGTGAAAGGAAATTTGTGGCTCCTCTCAGATTTCAGAACTTTCTGTCACCAAAATGTGAGGAAAAAGTGTTTTTTTAGCCAAATTTAGAGGTTTGCAAAGGATTCTGGGTAACAGAACCTGGTGAGAGCCCCACAAGTCACCCCATCTTAGATTTCCCTAGGTCTCTAATTTCCAAAAATGCACAGGTTTGGTAGGTTTCCCTAGGTGCCGGCAGAGCTACAGGCCAAAGTCCACAGGTAGGCACTTTGCGAAAAACACCTTTGATTCAAGTCTGCCTGTTCCTGAAAGCTGGAAAGCTGGTGATTTTAGCACCGCAACCCCTTTGTTGATGCCATTTTCAGGGGAAAAAAACACAAGCCTTCTTCTGCAGCCCTTTTTTCCAATTTGTTTGAAAAAAATGAAATTTTCACTGTATTTTGACTAATTTCTTGGCCTCCTTCAGGGAAACCCACACAGTCTGGGTACCTCTAGAATCCCTATGATGTTGGAAAAAAAGGACGCAAATTTGGCGTGGGTAGCTTATGTGGACAAAAAGTCATGAGGGCCTAAGCACGCCCTGCCCCAAATAGCCAAAAAAAGGCCTGACACCTGAGGGGAAAAATGCCTGGCAGTGAAGGGGTTAATATGAAGTTTATACATTTTTCTGTATTTACATACTTGCCTAATTCTGTCTCAAAGGGGGCAACCTGCAAAAATGTTCACTTTCTTATAAATTGTCCTGCAGTGTATTTGTATCAATACTTTGTGGTCAAGATTTCTTACAGATATATGATATAAATATTGATCTTCTATTAGAGAATATTCTTAATACTTGGAAGTTATGCTTTATTTCAAAACATATTTGAAGAATTAGCTATAACTTGTTTGGTATGACTAATGAGAAGAGAGTGAGTAGATTGAGTGAAGTGGAACATATGTTTATTTGCAAATTTAATGACAGGATATTGAAAATGAGTAAAAATGTGGATGAAGCGAGAAAGATTGAATAGCAAGAAGAACCTGAAGAGAGATTCAGAAATGTAAAGATACACCCTAGAGTTAGAATTGAAAAAGAAAGGTGTTAAGTGTATGATGCATGAACAATCTTAAAATCTGGAAAGGTTTGACATGATTGGAAAGATTGAATGTTGTTATAATTTTATGGTTCATGATGAAAATTTAAAGTGTGAAGAACCTATATACAGAGATTTATTTTGTTTGTGTAAAGACCGCTTGTTTTAATCTGCCAAAAATTGGGTGAGCAACTATTACTTAGTTTTCCCTAGAGTTTATCCCCACGTGAATGAAATGAGTGTCACTGGTCATGGTCTTAGAAGAGTGAAATGTGGATTTGGACAAGTGCCCACGGATATTTTTGATGTGTTGATTCCTCCTAATCGCTCAGTGCAATATGGGGGCGTGGCCTGCTTCAAATGGAGTAGGATGCGAGACAGAGAGCTCTGGCGTGCCTAGCCCCATTAGGCCCTATCCTGCTCAAACTTTATACCCCCAACACGGCATCACCGGGGGGCCAGACTCCCTACAACCTGCAGAAAACAGCTGCAGGGATAACGGTAACAACTGCTGGAAACTCCTGACTTTGACACCAAGAGAAACGGCTGGCGCAGCAGATACAAAATGGCAGCCATTGCAGGTGGAGACTGATGGACCTAACGAAGGGTGAGCTACCATGCATCAGGTCAAGAGGGAGACTGTCCTTGGCCCCTCCAATTTCCTGGGGTCGCATGTCTCTTGCCCTTATCAGTGTACCCCAGGTGCCGGGAGGAATCAATGCGTGACCTGGGTCTGCTGCAGCACCGCAGGCCGCAACGAAGTGAGGGACGTGTGGAGAGGCCTAACTGCAGGGAGGTGGAGGCCCCGGCTGCAGTCGGCAACAAGGTATCTGGGTGCTCCAGCCAGGGTTCCCCCTCTACCCACCAGCAACATCAAAGACACCGGTGGCAGGCCCACGGGCCACAGCCACAAGTAAGGAGTCTGCCGTGGCCTCTACAGCACCATTCATCGCACAGAGCCAGGCGAGCCACCCCACCACATACCTGAAGGAGCACAGGATACGGTCTCGCCTGGCTGTGATCGAAAGCGAGAAGCCTGCGTGCCTGCGCTGGGAACTGGTCTCCCCTTTACCCCCCTACAGCATAGGAGGCAGCATGGCCCAGGACTGCTAAGGTGCCATGGGTCACAACAACAGTGCGGTCCGTGCATGGAAAGGGAAGCCTGACTGCCAAGGACAACCACATCAGGGAGGAGGGGGTTGCCCCCGGGGGGGGTGAAGGCCCTGGCTGCGGTTGGCAGCGAGGGGCCTGAGTGCCCACGCCAGCCTGGGGCTTGGTTTTCCCTCCACCCCCCAGCAAAACAAAAGACACCTGTGGTGGTGGTGGGCCCATGGGCTGCAGCCAGCAGTAGGCAGCCTGCTGCTACATTTCCTGCATTAGCCATCACCCAGAGCCTGGCAGCCCCAACCTATTCCTGAGGGGGCACAGAGTACGTTCTTGCCACAAACAGCCCCATACAAGGACAAAGAAGACAGGTGTCCTTGTGGCTGGTGGTCTCCGGAGAACTCTGGGTACACCCTGAATACAGGGCCACCCTGGACAGCCTGGACAGCAAATCCCGGGCCATCAGACCTGGGTGCTGCCACACTTCACCCCAGGACCAATACCAATATGCTACATCTGGAGAAAAACACTCTTTTGTGACCACCTGAGTCTTACTGGGGACACAGTGAACTGAGGGTGAGGAATCACGAGCAGCAGTGGGCACTGGGCGGCCAGTGGGCGAAGCATTGCCACAGTGATCTTGCCAGTGGTCTCTGGGATTTTTGAGGCAGGCAATAGCTTTTGGGTTTGGGGCAGATGCCCTCACTACCTCGACTGAAGATCCTTCTGGTACTCCTTGTGCAGTGGCTGCAACCTCTTGATCACCAGATGTTTTGGATCTGCCTCATCCCTACTGGCTCCCAGAGGCCCCACCACAACTCACAATTGGCTGGGAGGTAGGGATCCCTAGTGGTTACCCCAGGGGACCTATCTGCCCGGTTCCTGGAGCATAGTGGACTCACTTTGCATCCTACCGACCTTCTCCTTGGATTCCTCCCTTCAAGTGTCGGAGCCCCTGCCAATCTACTGACTCCCTGTAAATCCGCAACCAACTTCCATGGGTAAGAAGTCTCATAAAGGAACACAGGACCTAGGAGAGGTGGTACATCTGAATCGGGCAACACCGTGCAAGGAGATAAAACCCAACCAGACCCGGCAGCCCTACATTGACCCCCACGTTATTGTAAGCCATCAGAGCCTCACACAACACCCTTGGTTCAGATCTGGGGCTCTTGAGAGACGACCAAAGGCACCTTGCCAAACGGGTTGCAGCCACTGCGAGAGACCTTGCCGACATGCCCGCTGCATTGGCCGCCACCAACCGGCAGCTCCCCACCACGCTTGAAAACTCTTAAAGCCAGGGCAGAAGATGCTGAAAATAGATCATAGTGCAACAATATTCGAATTGTGGGGCTTCCCAAGTGACTTCAGAGTAAAGACATGTGGCCTCATTATGACCCTGTTGGTCACCAGACCTACAGGGTCACGGTCACGGTCGGACCGCCGCCAAAATTGTGGCCTGCCGACAGCATTATGACTGTGGCGGAGCCATCACGGTCCAAACACCAACACTGCCAGGCTGCCGCTAGCCTGGTGGTCCCGGCAGTCCCGGCGGTTGTAATGCGCCAGGGCAGCGAACAGCTCTGTCCTGGGGATTACGAGTCCCCCTTCCGCCAGCTTATCTATGGCGGTTTATACCGCCATGGAAAGGCTGGCAGAATGGGGGACTCAAGGGGCCGCCATGCACAGCCCCATCGCGTGTTCCATTGCCTGAATTACGAGCAGTGGAATGCGTGATGGGTGCTGCCGCACCTGCCGCAGCACCACATTGCAGCCGGCTCCATTAGGAGCCAGCTGCAATGTAAAGACCCTGTTCCCTGCTGAGACGACCGGCGTAAACCCTGTTTCTGCCCGCTGGCCAAGCAGGGAAGTCAAAATAGGGCCGGAGGGGTTCAGGCCGTCGCCGCCCGCCAAATTCATAATGAGGCCCATGTTGTCATACTTGGAAAACTGGCTTCATACCAAAGTGGTCCCGAAGGGCCTCTTAAAATTCTTTGCTCTAGAGTGAGCCCACAGAGTGCCATCATGACACGTACCCCAAGGGTCCTTCCCACGGCCGGTAGTGGCATGCCTACTAAATTACAAAGACTGCAACCACATCCTGAAACATGCAAGGCTGCGGGGGACCCTCACTATAGAGAATAGCAAGACAATGATTTTTCCCGACTTCTCCTGAGAAGTGCACTACCAGCGTGCAGCTTTTGTGGAAGCAAAGAAAAAACTACAAGAATTAGTGTCCGGTTCTTGATGCAGTTACCTGCCTGCCTGAGAGTGGTAACCACTGAGGCTACCCACTTTTTTTTCAAACTCCCCAAGAAATATGATCATGGATTGATCTCCAGCCGAGGGCTGGATCTAGTGGAGAACCCCAAACTGAAATGACAAGACACCGTTCCCACTCCCGCAGATGAAGAGCCTCGAGGAAGACCTCAGCGTGGACAGCAGCAGAGATACAGCAGATGAGACAGAGGGTGGTGGAGGTGGTGGCCTTTTTAAACGGATCTAGCTCTAGTCCATCCACCCAGCCACAATACATAGAGGGACAAGAATTTGACTCAGACCAGGGATCTTCCAATTCAGGACATTGAGCGTCATACTACTTGCTGTGACTCCTAGGACTACAGATGCACTAACTTAAGTATATATAACTATTGTTGGGGGCCCGAGAGTGGAAAGAGGGAGCCTGGGACAACTTGATTGTTCCCAATATGATAGTAGCATCATACTCTGGTGCTCTCTCACCTCATAATGTTTCTTTTGAATTTGAATGTCGGGCGGGTGCTTGGGCAGTTGGCCTTGGGTTAAACTGCACCACACTCTCCCCAAAAAATACTTTAAGTTTTGATTCAAGATTTGGATGGGTGTTTGGCTCCTTGTCCTTGGGAGAGGTAGGTATGTTATTGTTTTCTTTAATTATTATTACTCTTATTCTTGCCCCCCCATGAGTCAGAAGCCACTGGAATGTCCATTATCCACGCAAGCCAGCATAGTTTGTAGGACAAACCAATTACCACCAAGGAGAAATGAGCTAATAGGACTCCCCGTCCTATGACCATGGCAACCTCTACAGACATATCCTGATATCCTGGAATGTCCGGGGCGTTCATACTATGTCAAAACACTACAAAGTTATTCTCCTATTTAAAACGACGTGGTATCTACATCACCCTGCTTCAGGAGACACACTTAACGGACGAAAAGGGCAAAGCCCTTCAGCATTGATGAAGAGGGCAGGTCTTCTACACCTCCTTCTCTGCCTTTGCTAGAAGTGTGCTGATTTGGATTAGAGAGGGGATCCCCTTCCAACATACCAAATCTATCACAGATGTTGAGGGCAGATACTTGCCAATTGCTGGTAAAGTTAACAGGAGGGGCATTAACACTTTAAATATACATGGGCCTAATGTCGACCAAAATATTTACCTGGTGAAGTTATCAGCCCAGCTATCCCCCTTTCTAACCCACACTACTAAAATCTGTGGGGGCTCTAATTGTATTGTTGACTCCACCCTTGATCGGTCACACACCCCACTACACGACTCCTCCACCCAACGCACAGCACACGCATTTAGAGAAGGGCAACAGCGCTGGGACCTAGTGAACTCCTGCTAGCCGATCCCAGGATTACTCCTATTTTTCCCCCATGCATGAGTTACATGTGTGTTTGGACACATTTCTGTGTTTCACTGATGTGCACACCCTGCTCCAGGATGTAGAATACCTGGCCTGTACCCTCTCGGATCACACCCTGATGCTACTACACTGGCATAGACCACTGTCTAAGATCCGGACTTGGAGGATGAAGCCTGAGGTGCTGGAAGACCCATTATGGCAGGAAACCATCAGGGGGAAGATGGGGACCTTTTTTGCAGATAACACAGGAACTGGCTCCAACCCCCAGATAGAGTGGGATGCCTTTTAGTCTATTATCCAAGGTTACTGTCTGGCAGAGTCGATGGGCATCCGGAGCACATTTCTCCAAGAGCTCAATGATGCCCAGGCTGCACTCGGGGACATTGAATGAAAACACCCTGGCTACCCGAAATTACAGAGCACACTACTTGAAGCCAAAGAGAGTGTGACAACTCTCAGTCTGCTTATTACCCTGGTTAGGCAATCCTACTAGAAGGGGACGGCCCATAGTAGAACTACTTTGTCCTACAGGACATGCTCTTTTTTCCCAAACTGACATTAATAACTGCTTCCTGCAATATTATTGTGAGTTAAAGACAGCATTACAGGGAGTCCTGGCATCAATTCCCCTCCCATGAATCACGGCCAAGGAGGTGGGTGGCCTTGGTGCAGACATCACCCTGCAAGAAATCCTAGGGGCGATTAAAGGATTTGCAATGTGCAAAATCTCCGGGCTCACATGGGTTCCCAGTGGAATTCTATACTACCTACTCACCAGAGCTCACTCCTCAGTTATCAACCCTCTATTGGACCGCCAAGAACTCTGGTGGCCTCCCACAGACCATTAGAGAAGCACTGGTTGTACCCCTATTAAAACCTGGGAGACAAGCAACAGACTTCAAGGCTTACCTACCGCTCTCAGTGATAAATATTGACCATAAAATACTGAGCAAAATCCTAACCAATAGGTTAATCCTGTGCACGACACGGGTAATATGCCCTGACCAAATGGGCTTTATCCCAGGCCAGAACATTGCCCTCAATGTGAGGAGACTACTATCGCTCCTGGAAGCCTCCACGAATGACAAGGAGAAAGGATCC
Organism: Pleurodeles waltl; assembly: GCF_031143425.1. Classification (NCBI taxonomy): domain Eukaryota; kingdom Metazoa; phylum Chordata; class Amphibia; order Caudata; family Salamandridae; genus Pleurodeles; species Pleurodeles waltl. The sequence continues at coordinate 665,718,500 of NC_090445.1, read as the reverse complement.
TCCCACTGTCAGTAGCAGGGTGAATAACCATTCTGAAGATGGTGGCATTACCTTGGTTTTTATACCTCTTTGGAACGTTCCCCCGTGGATAACCAGATCATTCTTTACGGAGCTCAACACTTTGCTAGGACCCATTATGTGGGGCCAGAGACGCAGGTGAGTGGCCCTCACCACACCGCAACACCCAACCTATCAGGGAGGACTGGCAGTTCCGGATTTTGAATTGACCTATCTGGCAGCCCCTGGGAGACCTTGTAACAACACTGTTGCGAATCGGCAGCAGTCTAGCGACTGGCTTAAGAGAGTTTTTGGTAATTCGGAAATGTTGGGCCCGAACTCCGTGAAAAACACATACTCAGATTCCCTACTCCCCAGACCTACCACTGAACATGCTGACATTGCTGCCACACGGGAGGGGACTGGGGTGGCCTCTGGGAATGGACAATTGCTAGGGTCGACATTGTGGGACAATTGTTCTGCCACTCCGTCCTGTTTACTTTCGATGATTTCCAAGCAGACTGCAACCTTCCCCCGGGTCATTTCCTGCTTCATGGTTCATTGGCGGCCGCCTTTTGCCACAACTGGAAATCGGGAGGCATGGAACCACAAGCCCAGCTCTGCTGTCGATATATAGAGCTTTCAGCCAGCACTTATAAGGTGATTGTATGCCTATATAGATCATTGCAAACAGACACATTACATCTATTTGGTGCCCTGAGGGCACGCAGGGAAGAGGATTTGGAAATTTCTATCACCATAAAGGCTTGGGAAACCATACTAGAACAACTCCACAAGATTTCCAGAAATGCACAATTTAAACTAAGCAGCTTTTATATATTACACAGGGCCTACCTTACCCCCAGCAACATTAATAAATACTTTGGGGTATCTGATGCCTCCTGCCCTAGATGCAGGGAAGAGGGTGACAACTTTCTCCACATGACTTGGGCTTGACCTCACTTAAGCGCATGCTGGGAGGGAGTCACATGAACGCTAGCAGAATTGTTTGACAGAGATATCCCCACTACCCCAGATCTTTGTCTACTCCATTGGTTCCCGCACACCTCTACAACTAGAGTAACCAGTAAATTCCAAGAAATAGCGTTGATACTGGCCAAACGTGAACTCACCTGCCACTGGAAAGATCCGAGGGGCCCGCTCCTCTTGGCATGGTGCAAGGAACTAGAGAAATGGGTGAGCTGCGTGGGGACCCTGCTGGTGCGTGAGGCGCATTGAGGAGTTGGGAAGCTAGAAAACGCCCACGCATAGGAAGCATTAGTCAACAATTTGAAGAATCCACCCCTGCTTTTGCACAAAGGTTCACCTGCAACCTCTCCTCCTAGAGCACCCTCACCACCGCCCTTTACCTTAACCTAACCCGGTGGCTACCTCCTTCCCCAATCTAGTGCCCCATTAATGCCAGCTCACCCCCTTATCTCCATTAAAGTTGGCTTGCACAATTATTTTTCCTAACAGGCTACACACCTATAATTCAGTACCATTGATAGAAGACCGTGATATTTCGAATCCGAGGGAGGGAGAGTGGGAGAGGTGGAACAGAGGAACTAAGACAAAAATGTGTAATACTGTGCTTGGAGTGGTGAAAGGCTTTTGTCATTTTACAGCTCACCAAAGATGGCACTGTGCCTACGGTATGCTTAAAGATTTAGCTGTATGAATGGTAAAAGATTTTGGCCCGCATTATGACTTTGGCGGTAATTTCTGAATACCGCTGTGGTAACTGCCGCCAACATACCACCACGTAGGTGAACATCTGTCCGACAGATTATGACACACAAACACAAAACTGATAGAAACCAGCCACAAACAAAAATACGCCAGATCCAACAAAGGCGAAAAACTGTTGGAACTAGCACCCATACCGTTACGCCAACAAAACAACGCTCTCCAAATAATGACCCACAAATCACCACAGCGGACATTCAACAGTGGTAAACTATTGGCAGTGCACACCGCCAAGGCGGAAATGGCCATTCAAAAACAAAATAAGACAACATTGGCCAGAACAAAAAACCTGCACCTGACACAAATACACACACCCATCAACAGCACAAAAACACACATCCACATCACCCACAATCCTTTGCTAACACGAGAAGACCACTACACCTAGCCAGGTCAATCCCAGAGATAACTGCACACACATACCACAACTACAGATTCATCCATCACGCACCACACACCACACACCCCACCACATCACCCAACACCCTCTGCACAACACACACCACACAACACCCATGTCCCCACAAAGGCACCCCCAGTTCACTGATGAGGAGTTGCGTGTGATGGTGGAGGAAATAGGGTATAGCCACAGCTGTTTGGAGCACAGGTACAGCAGATCTCCATTGCCAGGAAGAAGGAGCTAGGGCAGAGAATCGTGGATGGGTGAACGCTGTGGGACAACATCCATGCACAAGGGACGACTTTCGGAAGAGGCGCAACGACCTACGGGGGAAGGTGTGTGTTCCATTGCAGCAAGGCACCAGCTCCCCATCAGGAGGACTGGCAGTGGATCCCCACCTCCTCCCCCACAGCTGACAGCATGGGAGGAGCAAGTCTTGGCAATACTGCATCCTGAGGGACTCACTGGAGTAGCTGGAGGACTGGACACTGGTGAGTCACCATTAACAACCTACCACCACCTCATACCTGCATGACAACCCACCCCCTCACCCTGACTCCCTTTACCCCACTCCATCCCACACAGTGCACTACCCCAATTACCATACCTAAATGTCCATCCTTGCATACCACACCCACTGCAAGCACATCCCACCCACCTCTGCATGCACACCCACAACCGATGCATGGACAGCATGGAGAACTACCAATCCCACAATACATCACCATAAACTAACAAAGGAGGGAGGACAACACCAAGTACATTGGGAAAGCTAGAAATGCGGAATATGTCACAGACAATTACCCTAAAAAATCACTTACATCCCCACAGATGCCCCAGCCAAAAGTCAACAGCGAGGAGGTGCCACAGCAACCCAGTCCCCCACCAGAAGATCCCCTCAGCGATGACAGCAACTCTGGAGCTCTCAATCTGGATGATCTCCCTAGCCCATCTGGAACCACTGGTTAGTCGACTACCACATCCCACAGCCAGTCCACCACAGGGACCCCACCCCAAACTCAAACACCACATCAGCCAGCCAATGCCTCCAAACCTCTGTCCCCAAGACACGCCAATCAGTAGTGTGCCCACCTGTACAGGGACCCGAGTCGACACCACACAGGCAAGATGAGGGTCCTGGTGTAAGTGGGAGTGGGCATTCAGGGGACATAGGCACAGGGGAGCAGGGGCAGTCAGAGGACAGCTGTGCACCAGGGAGAGGACAGGCCCAGATGTCCTGGGGACATACCAACAATTCCAGGACAGGATGGGTCAGGTGCTCAACATCATGCAGGAGAACCAGCAGCTGCAGGGGAGACACCACCAGGAGGTCATGCAATAATTGAAGTCCTTGAATACCACTAGGACCTCCATCGCAGGGGTCCTGAGTGACATGGCAAACATCATGTGGGAGTACACAGAACACTAGTGTACTGACTAGTCCTTCACATCTGCTGCAGCTAGTGGACAGGAGGCCCTGCCACAGGACCCACAGGCCACCAGCACCCCTCCCCCTGCAGAAGGTCAACCACCCCACAAACGTTCCCAGCGATCCAGGCAGAAGCCAGAGACTATTGCCAAGACCCCCGGCAGGAAATGAGGCTCCTGATTGTCACCCTTGTGTCCCACCCAGTCACCCTGTCCACCTTGAACTGCCATTGCTCCCCTTCCCATGTCCCCTTGGACAATGCACCTGTGCTACAAACAGACTGGAACAATGCCCTGGATTTTCCTCTATCATCACCCCATTGCTTTGCACTTGCCCCTCTTCTTCTTAGCACTTCAATAAACACCCTTTGAAAAAATACAAATATGCCGTATCCAAATTGTTTAAAGTATGTATTCGTTTAACCAGGTTCAAACATTGCAATTCAACTGTACAGTAATGTTCACATAGGAAAGACCTGTAGTTTCCTGCAGTGATCACACCAGGAGTGATAATGGGGCACCAACATCTGCAAAATGAATTGCCAAAGGGTACAGTGAGTGGGCATAGAAGTGGGAAATAACAGCAGGCCAGTGCCAAAGATAATCTAATTAATGACAATGAAATGTGAAGTAACACTATCTTACCTGTGTTTCATTGGAAGTATTGTTGTATCACTGTTGTTCTGTTGTCCTCATCCTCTACCTCCTCATCCTCACTGTCCACAGGGTCCACTGCTGCCACATGGGCATCTCCAGCCTCCTTATCCAGCAGAAAAGGCACATGGCGTCTCAAGGCAAGGTTGTGCACCATGCAGCATGCCACGATTATCTGGCAGACCTTCTTGGGTGAGTATCACAGGATCCACCAGTCAGATGGAAGCACCTGAACCTGGCCTTCAGGAGGCCAAAGGTTTGTTTGATCATCCTTCTTGTTCACCCATGTGCCTCATTGTAACGTTGTTCTGCCCTTGTCCTGGCATTCCTCACAGGGGTCAGCAGCCATTACAGGTTTTGGTAACCAGAGTCACCTGTAAATATCGAGTGACAACATTTAGCCACACACTATCCTATATGGCCCAAACCATACCAATACACCAACATATACTGGGTGGGAACCAGGCCTCTCCTATTAGCCACACCCGGTGCCTCTGTAGTTGGGCCATCACATTTGGGATGCTGCTATTTCTTAGGATAAAGGCATCATTCACAGACCCAGGATACTTAGCATTGACATGGGAGATGTACTGGTCCACCAAGCACACCATCTGGACATTCATGGAGTGGAAACTTTTACGATTTCTGAACACCTGTTCATTTTGCAAGGGAGGGGGGACAAATGCAATATGAGTCCCATCAATCACCCCAATTATGTTGGGGATATGTCTATATGTCTATTGCATAGAAGTCAGCCTTCACCGTGGCCAAATCCTCCACTTGGGGGAAAACATTGTAGCTGCACATGTGTTTAATCAGGGTAGACAACACACTGGTCAGCACTATGGAGAACATGGGCTGTGACATTCCTGCTGCCAAGCCCACTGTCACTTGGAAAAAAACAGTTGCCAAGAAATGGAGCACAGATAGGACTTGCACAAGAGGGGGGATCCCAGTGGGGTGACGGATAGCAGATATCAGGTCAGGCTCCAGTTGGGCACACAGCTCTGTGATTGTGGCCCTGTCAAGTCTATAGGTGAGGATAATGTGCCTGTCCTCCATTGTTGTCAAGTCCACCAGGGGTCTGTACATGGGGGTATGTCTCCTATTCATCCGCAGCGGTTGCAGTCTAAGGGAAAAAAGAGTGAGGAGCCGGTCACAAACTGAACATTGGAGCCACAATAGTACAATGCATGATGTTCATTTGTAATGGTTAAGTGGGATTGTCCTGTATGTCCAATTTTTAACTGTGACACAGTTATTATCCAAGGCCTGCCCCTCCTGCCCTGAATTGGTGTCCACCTGTCCTGTGTGGAGGGACAGGTGGAAGTGAAGTAATTCCGCTGACGTTATGTGCCATTGCGGGAGGCGGTCGAGAACTGCCGTACAACTCTTCATTATTTAACATTGGGCTCTCTGGGGTACAGTGGCCAATGGTGATCTACGCTGGCGGTGACGGTATGCACCGCTGCGGACGTGACTGCCATTTTCTATCTGATCACTTACTTGCTACCTGACCTTCAACAGGAGAGGATCTACACTGAATGTGCTGCTGTGACCTGTGTCTGGAACCTACCATGGCCTGTGTGACTGGGGAAAGGGCTCCTGCCTTCATCTTGGCGGAGTTGGAGCAACTGGTGTATGGGTTCCTACCCCAGTACGGACTGCTGTATGGGCCACCAGACCAACTTGTGAGTACACTGTGGGCACGATGCATGTGGCATGAATGCATGGGGTGGTGTGTGTGAAGGCCTCATGTAGGGTGGGTGGGTGTATGTCCCCTGGGTGGCGTACAGCTTGTGTGCCGGGCCATGTGTGTGTAAATGGTGATGTGAAGGGGTATGGTGGGCAATAAATATAACAGGCAGGACAGTCTGACTGATACTATTTCCTGTGTGTATTGCCTTTGCAGGTCAGCGCCCATCAAAAGAAGGGTATGTGGCATGCCATCGCCAAGGACATGCGGACCCTGGGGGTCTACGGCAGGCGAAGCACCCACTGTCAGAAGCTATGGGAGGACCTGAGACGCTGGGCACGGAAGATGACGGAGGCCCAGCTGAGGATGGCCTCCCAATGAGGAAGGGGTGCCTGTCAAACCCTGACCCCCATGATGGCCCGCATACTGGCGGTGGCCTATCCGGAGCTGGGTGGGCGCTTGAGGGCATCACAGCAGCCACAAGGGGGGTGACTACAGTGCCCATCATTACAACTTACGAGTGGTAGGGTGGTATCCAGGTGGGGGATGTGGGTCAGTGGGTGCCCCTACGCCAGGCCTGACATTGCAGAGAAGGCCCCATGTTGGCCAGGGTTCTGAAGTGATAATCCTGCTACCTAGCTCGTAGGCATCCACAACTGGTCAGGGCTGGGTGGGTCCCTGGTGTTCTGCATTTGGTGGTGTGTGCCCCTCCCCATGCCTTGGTGGCTAGCATTATAAATGGTAGTGCAATGCATAGTGCATAGGGCTGTCCCCCCGGTGTGCGAGTTGTGTGTACGCCAATGGTGGTGTTGGTGCAGCCATTGACCCAGTGTATCCTTTGTCTCTTGCCCCCCTTTTTGTTTTGTCACCCTGTCCTTATGTGCATTAGCATAATCTGGCAGAGGCACCGGTGACGGAGGGAGCTGCATCCCACAGGACCCAGGAGGCAGAGTCCACTGACGGTGAGGGCACCAGTGGGATGGAGGGCGAGGGGAGCACCACAGTGGAGACTGGATGGGACAGTTTGGACACAGATACCACCTCCGATGGAAGCTCCCTGGTGGTGGCAGACACCTCGGTGCCCACCCCAGCTACAGGTACAGCTGCCACCCCTGTACCAGAACCACCCTCCCAGCAGTCCCTCAGCGAGTTGCCCGTGTCCACTCACCCAGGAGGGTGGGCATCTCCTTTGCCCCAGGCACCTCAGGCCCTGCCCCAGTGAGCCCTGCTGCCCTGAGTGAGGAGGCTATTGACCTCCTGTGATCCATCTCTGTAGGGCAGTCAACCATTGTGAACGCCATCCAGGGGCTGGCAGCCCAGATGCAACAGACAAATGCATTCCTGGAGGGCATTCACACTAGCTTGGTGGCCCAACAGAGATCAATCCTGGCTCTGGCCTCCTCTCTGATGGCAGCCATTGTATTGTTTCCACCTTCCACCTTCCCCCCTCCAACTTCCTCTTCCCAATCCCATTCCCCTCAAACCCAACCTATCCCAAGCACACAGGCAGACAAGCATGCACATAAGACACCACACAAGAGTGGCACAGGCAAACACAAGCACCACACATCATCCCACAAGCACTCACACAAGCACCATCCAGATGCAGACATACCAACATCCACAATTACCACTGTCTCCCCCTCCTCCTCCTCTTCCACCTCCCTCCCACTTCCGTCTACACTCACGCCTGTATGCACTATAGCCTCATCCACTACCAGCATCACCACCACACCCAGCAGAACACACACCTCACTGGCAGACACCTCCAGAACAGCCATGCACACGTCCCCTGTGTCCTCTCCCATGGTGTCTGCCCCCCCCTCCCAAGGTACACAAATGCGAGCACTCAGACACCCAACAGCCATCCACCTCACAACAGCATCCAGCCCATGCACCTGCACCCAAACACAGCAGACAGACACCTCCTCCAACCACGCTCTTTTCTTCCACTCCCAAACCTTCTCCCTCTTCCCACCCCAAAGTCCCTAAAATGTTTTTCCTCTCCACCATTGACTTCTTCCCTATCCGTCCCCCATCCTTCATGTCTGGCCAGGGTGGCAAAAACCCAGGCAAGCACCTCAGCTGCCCAGTCCACGGGCCAGTAGTTTCCACACCCACTCGTGGTAGGAAGGGATCCAGGGCACATGTCCAGAGGTTGAAGGAGCCTGCACCAGGCAGCCTCAAGGAAAGGGTGCCTGCCCCAGCTGCTGCCCGGAGAAGCAAGGAGGCAGCCCCAGCTGCTGCCAGGAAGGGCAAGGAGCCTGCCCCAGCTGCTATCAGGAAGGGTAAGGAGCCAGCCCCAGCTGCTGCCAGGAAGGGTAAGGAGCCAGCAGGCAGGAAGGACAAGGGGCCTGGTGCAGGGACTCAAATGGAGTCCCCACCACCAACCATGGTTGTGCAGCCGTCCAAGGCTACAGTGGATGGGCTGGAGCCTCCTCCCACCACCACCACCAGCAGCAGCACCACCACCACCAGTGGGCAGCCATCCGAGGATGCAGGGGATGGGCTGGAGCTTCCCCCCACCAGCAGCAGCACCACCAGTGGGCAGCCGTCCAAGGCTGCAAGTGGTGGGCTGGAGCCTCCCTCTACCAGCAGCAGCAGCACCACTACCATCACTGAGCAGCTGTCACCGCCGGTGGACGGTATGTAGTCCTGCCTCCATGGGCTGCTGTGCGGCCTGCCCCCTGCAAATCCAGTGGGTATGACCCCCACCTGAGAGACTACAATCTTGCACTCCCCAGGATCAAGAACACAGGGCATAATGCCCCCTCTAGAACCAGTAGGTAAGACACCCACCAACCCCAGCCTCCCCAGGATCAAGAGCACAGGGCACAATGCCCCCTCCAGACCCAGTGGGTAACATACCCACCTGAGATTGTGGCCATGCACTCTCCAGGATCAAGACCACAGGGCACGATGCCCCCTCCAGAACCAGTGGGTAACACAACCACCTGAGAGACTGTCCTTGCACTCCCCAGGATCAAGCAATGGGCATGTTGCCCCCTCCAGAGCCAGTGGGCAAGCCACCCACTTGAAAGACTGTGGCCTTGCACTTCCCAGGACAGAGCAATGGGCATGTTGCCCCCTCCAGAGCCAGTCGGAAAGTCACCCACTCGAGAGACTGTGGTCTTGCACTCCCCAAGATGAAGAGCACAGGGCTCGATGCCCCCCCCGAACCAGTGGGTAAGACACCTACCTACCCCAGCCTCCCCAGGATCAAGAGCACAGGGCACAATGCCCCCTTCAGAACCAGTGGGTAAGACACCCACCAAACCCAGCCTCCCCAGGATCAAGAGCACAGAGCATGATGCCCCCTCCAGAACCAGTGGGCAACACACCCACCTGAGAGACTGTGACCTTGCACTCCCCAGGATCAAGAGCATAGGGCACAATGCCCCATCCAGAACCAGTGGGTAACACACCCACCTGAGAGACTGTGGCCTTGCACTCCCCAGGACAGAGCAATGGGCATGTTGCCCCCTCCAGAACCAGTGGTCTTCTGTCATCTGCTGGCTGAGGTGCCCCCCATTTCCTGTCCCCCTGAGGGGCCTGACTATTTTCCAACTGATGTCCCTGCAGTGTTCTCTACGTGTTGCTGCAGGTGACAGGTGGGGCCTTGGACTTTGGCCTGTGGCCCTATGGCCCACGCACAATGAGGACTGGACTGTGGGGGTCATTCTGACCCTGGCGGTCAGTGATAAAGCGGCGGCCAACCCGCCAACAGGCAGGCGATTAAAAAAAAGGAATTCTGACCCTGGCGGGAACCGCCAACACAGCCCGCCACTTTAACACTCCGACCGCCACGGCGGGACAGACAAACAGCGCGGCGGTCACCGCCAACAGGCAGGCGCCAGACAATGTACCGCCCACCCTATCACAACTCACCAATCCGCCACCTTTTCCGGGGCGGGAGCCCCGCCGATAAAACACGGCGGAAAAAGACTACGAACGGGAAAACGCTCACCTATACACACTCCACGAGAACGGAGGACAGCATGGAACCCGAATTAAACATCCTACCAGCTATTGTCTACCTGCTCATCTACCACAAGTACGAACGCCGGCGCAGACGACAACGGTGAGTACTGCACCTACGACACAGGGGAGGGGGGAGGAGGAAAGCTTACGGGCACACACATACACGACACACCCACCCCCCCCACCCCCCACCCCCAACTATCTACACACCAATGCAGAGCAACAACTCAGAGTGACACCCCCCAAACCCCCTGGAAAAATGCAAAGTCATAATGAAAATGATGATAACATTTATGTATAAAATAGGTTCATTGAAGTCATGGAAAATCATCTATATGAAATATAAATAAAAAAAAATTAACAGTGCGAAATCTAAATACATAGGCAATAAGTCCTGCTCATTTTGTTAAAGTTCCACAGTCCGTGGGCAAATGTCCACAAACACATGGGCAAAGCCCACACAGGAGACCAGATACCGTTGGAGAGAACACTGCTGGGGCATCAGATGATAAAACTACAGGCACCTCAGGGGGAAGGGAAGGGGGGGGCACCTCAGCCACAGGAGTCCACGACGCCAGATCCACGAGGGGCCTCCATGGCCACTGTGCCATCCTGGGGAGTGCAAAGCCACAGTCTCACAAGTCTCTACAGTGGGTTGGTTGCCCACTGTGCCATCCTGGGGAGTTCAAAGCCACAGTCCATCAGATGGATAACCGACTCCACTGGTATTGGAGGAGGCAGGGTGCTCAGAGTGCAGCGTGAACACCAGCTCGACACAGAACCGGCACTGTCAATGGGCCAGCGGTGCTTGAGACGGCGGGGCCCAGCGGAGCGGTGCTTGACAGGAAGGGCCCAGCGGAGCGGTGCTTGAGACGACGGGGCCCAGCGGAGCGGTGCTAGAGTTGAAGGGCCCAGCGGAGCGGTGCTTGACAGGAAGGGCCCAGCAGAGTGGTGCTTGAGACGGCGGGGCCCAGCGGAGCGGTGCTTGACAGGAAGGGCCCAGCGGAGCGGTGCTTGAGACGGTGGGGCCCAGCGGAGCGGTGCTTGACAGGAAGGGCCCAGCGGAGCGGTGCTTGGCAGGAAGGGCCGAGCGGAGCGGTGCTTGACAGGAAGGGCCCAGCGGAGCGGTGCTTGACTGGAAGGGCCCAGCGGGGCGGTGCTTGAGACGGCGGGGCCCAGCGGAGCGGTGCTTGACAGGAAGGGCCCAGCGGAGCGGTGCTTTAGACGGCGGGGCCCTCTTCAGCGGTGCCTGTCTTGGCGGGGCCCTCTTCAGCGGTGCCTGTCTTGGCGGGGCCCTCTCAGCGGTGCCTGTCTTGGCGGGGCCCTCTTCAGCGGTGCCTGTCTTGGCGGGGCCCTCTTCAGCGGTGCCTGTCTTGGCCGGGCCCTCTTCAGCGGTGCCTGTCTTGACCGGGCCCTCTTCAGCGGTGCTCTTCACGGCGGGGCCCTCTTCAGCGGTGCCTTTCTTGGCGGGGCCCTCTCAGCGGTGCCTGTCTTGGCGGGGCCCTCTTCAGCGGTGCCTGTCTTGGCAGGGCCCTCTTCAGCGGTGCCTGTCTTGGCCGGGCCCTCTTCAGCGGTGCTCTTCACGGCGGGGCCCTCTTCAGCGGTGCCTGTCTTGGCGGGCCCTCTTCAGCGGTGCCTGTCTTGGCGGGTGTGAGAAAACAGGGCTGATTGCAGAGGCCCCATAACTTTTTGCCCCCATTTTTCACTTTTTGCTGGTGTTTTCCTGACTTTAAAGGTGCACTGGGTACTGCTAACCAGTCCCAGGGCCTGTGCTCTGTGTAAAATGGATATGCAAATTAGGCTAATTATAATTGGCTAAGTTAACCTACCTATAAGTCCCTAGTATATGGTAGGGCATGTAGGTTTAGGGACCACAGCATAGGTGGTGCACACCTAGGTGCACTGCTGAGGTGCCCAGTGTCATTTTAAAAGCAAGCCTGCCTTGCTGGCTGCTTTAAAATTAAAGTTATATGCAAATTCAACTTTGGAATTAAAGGTACTTCCAAAGTCTTAAACTACCTTATTTTTAAATATAAGTCACCCCTAAGGTGTGCCCTATGTGCCCCTAGGGCTGGGTGCCATGTAACTATAAGCAGGGACTTTATAAAAATAGATTTATAAGCCCTGGTGAGGTAAAAACAGCCAAATTCGTTTTTCCCTCATTGAAGTAAATGGCCTTCATAGGCTAGAATGGGCAGACTTTATTTTAAATTTTAAAGTCTCCTTAAATGTTACATACCAAGAATTTGGTATCAAATTGATTGTTGTAATAAATCCCACAACTTCCAGTTGTTGGATTTAATATAACTAGTTCAGGTAAAAAGTTTAGACTTTACCTAAAAAGTTGCCAATTTCAGCTCTGCATTGTTTTTGCTGCTGTGCTCTGATTGGCCAGCCTGCAGCAGCTTCTGCCAGGCTGCCTTGATGAGGTGTGAAGTGGCCAGGCTTCACACAAAGGAATGTGCTTGGGGGAGAGAATCTCCCCTCAGCAGATGGTGAGACAGGAAGGGGGAGGGCTGCCAAACTGGTCTTCAAAGGCAGAGAAGGACATTTGGAGCACCCAGCAACCCCCCCACATCCTGCAACCCCAGACAATTAGGTGCCCCCTTGATTAGATTAGGAGAGGGCAGGAGAGGGGTGTGTTTATAATTTTTAGCCACACCAGTGGGTGGGCTCAGCCAGATGTAACCTCCAAAAATCAGATTCAGCCATGTTGGATTTTTAGAGACTGTTGCCTTTTGGGATGGATTTTTGCCACACTTCCCAGGAAGTGGTCATCACAGGGGGACGACCCTGTACCTGATTGGAGAACCAGGGCCCCCCTGCTTTTCACCCAGGAGCAAGGATAAAACTGGCAGACCTGCACCCACACCTCAGATCCCCTCCAGAAATCAACAAGAAAGGAACTAAAGAAGAAGAAGGACTGCCCTGCTGGACCCCTGGCCTGCACCTGGACCCTGCACTCAGAAGGACTGCACCAGCTGCACACTTGGGCTTCACCACAAAAAGGACTTTGCCTGGCTTCAACTGGTTCAAGGAGGGACTCCCTGTTTGCTACAGGTGAAAAATTGCTAAACCAGAGTCCCCTGCACCAACTCCTGAAGAAAGCGACCAGCTGACCACTGTCCAGTGGCCAAAAAGGAGTTTGCGCCAGGTGCATTCTGGGAGTTGAAGTCCGCACCCCCCAAGGACCATCACAGAACTTCTGGACCCTTGGGGTGAGCTGTGGACCCCAAAAGAACCTTAAAAGAACATCTGGGTGAAGCCCCAGAAGTTTGGAAAAGATTTGAGAATTTTTGGAAAAAAGCTCCAGAGAGGGACCGACCCGCCGCGGAAATTCTAGCCGGCTTGCCTCAACCGCGACCCGGCCTGACTTCGTGGTTCGTCCCGGTAAAGAAAAACATCCAAAAAAGAGACTAAGGGGGTCATTCTGACCTTGGCGGACGGCGGAGGCCGTCCGCCAAGGTACCGCCGTCAGAACACCGCACCGCGGTCGAAAGACTGCGGCAGTGATTCTGACATTTGCCCTGGGCTGGCGGGCGGCCGCCAAAAGACCGCCCGCCAGCCCAGGGCAAATCAACCTTCCCACTAGGATGCCAGCTCAGAATTGAGCCGGCGGAGTGGGAAGGTGCGACGGGTGCAGTTGCACCCGTCGCGTATTTCAGTGTCTGCTGGGCAGACACTGAAATACTTTTTGGGGCCCTCTTACGGGGGGCCCTGCCGTGCCCATGCCAATGGCATGAGCACGGCAGGGGCCCCCAGGGGCCCCGCGGCACCCCCTACCGCCATCCTGTTCATGGCGGGAGAGCCGCCATGAACAGGATGGCGGTAGGGGGTGTCAGAATCCCCATGGCAGCGGAGCGCGCTCCGCCGCCATGGAGGATTCAGACGGGCAGCGGAAAGTCGGCGGTACACCGCCGACTTTCCGTTTCTGGCCGCGGCTGAACCGCAGCGGTCAGAATGCCCAGCGGTGCACCGCCAGCCTGTTGGCGGTGCTACCGCCGACCTCCGCCATGGCGGTAATTACCTCCATGGTCAGAATGACCCCCTAAGTCCGAACGTAAAAAGTTGACCGGGACCTCCCAGCCATCGTAACCGAGAAGGGCTCCATGGACGTCGGATCAAGATCCAGGTTTACCCCTGTCGAAGGATTTTCATCTCGAAAAAACGACTAAGTCCGAAGGTAAAAGTCTCCACCGAGGAAACCCACATTGCGTATCCGGACAAGGGCTCCAGGAGGTCGGATTCAACTGGCAGGTTCGTCCCGGTGAAGAAAAACTTCAAAATAAAGACTAAGTCAGAAGGTAACTTTTTAACCGAGGCCTCCCGCGACCTGTAGCCGAGCAGGGCTCCATCGCGGTCGGCCTGAAAGTTTGACTTTGCCCCGGTCGAGGTGCAACCAGATGACCCGATTGGCGCTTTTTGTTTCTAAGCGCTAGAAAAGTAATAATTCTTTAAAAATTCATATCTCCGGTTCCCCTGAACCGATTTTAATCGTTTTTGTGTCATTTTAAAGATAAAAATATAAACTATGTTTATAAATTGGTTTTGGATTTTTAAACTGTTTTCTGTGTTTTATTTAATTACTGTTTTGTGATATTTGAATGCTTTACACTTTGTCTCCTAAGTTAAGCCTTGACGCTCGATGCCAAGCTACCAAGGGTTGAGCTGGGATTAATTTACTGAGACCTAACTGTACCTATGTGGAGGTTAGTGGCTTGTTGCTAGGTGTAGGTACCTACCTGCCCTACCAATAACCCATTTTCCAACAGCGGGGCCCTCTTCAGCGGTGCTCTTCACGGCGGGGCCCTCTTCAGCGGTGCCTGTCTTGGCGGGGCCCTCTTCAGCGGTGCTTGTCCTGTCTTTCAAGGGAGCCAGACCTGGCCAGGACTCCCCGCTTAGTCGCCCTCCGACCGTGCGGTTGCTGGCCCCTCCTGTGATGGAGTCCTGGGCCCGTGGGTGTCCTCCGTCACACCCGGTATGGGGCTGGTGGGGCCCTCCTGGTCCGCGCGCCTGCTGGCTGACTTCTCCGCCCTGCTGCCCTTGCCCTCCTTCGATGAAGCTCTCTGGCCCTTGCCTCCCCTTGATGTCGTGGCAGGTGACGGGCCACGACTATGCTCCTTGGTGGCAGCCGTCTCAGCCTTCTCGCGCCGGCCCTTTGTGTTTCGGGTTCTCTTCCCAGGGGGTGGGCTGGCTGTCCCCTTGCTGCTGGCCGATGTATCTGCACTCGGGAAAGGTGGACTCCAAAATCCGTGCACAATGGTCGCCCTCGATGCAGGGCTGGTGGTGGCTGAGGTGCTCTTAGGACTCTTACCAGATGGAGGGGGTGGGTCAGGTGATGCAAAGAGGTTAACTTTGGAGAGGAAAAGTTTCTTAGGAGCAATGGGAATGGTAGGTGCAGTGGGTATGGGAGTGGAGGAAGAGGATGTGGTTGTAGGAGAGTCAAGTGTGCTGTCTTTGGGTGCAGGTGCTTGTGACGTAGGCTGTGGTGAGGTTGATGGCTGTTGGGTGGGTGGCTGCCTGCGTTTGTGTGTTTTGGAAGAGGGGGTGACAGACACACTGGGAGAGGACACAGGGGACGTGTAGATGGCAGTGGGGGTGGTGACTGCACGTGTGCGGACTGTACTGGAGGGTGTGCTGGTGATGGAAGTACTGGCTGATGGTGGTGTGCATGCAGGTGTGAGTGGAGACGTCACAGGGAGGGAGGAGGGAGATGAGGAGGAGGTGGACACAGAGGTGGTAGTGACTGTTGCCATGTCGGCATCTGGATGTTGTTTGTGTGAATGCTTGTGGGATCTGTGGTGCTTATGTCTGGATGAGCTGCCCTTGGGTGTTGAGATGTGTGCAGGCTGGTCTGATGGTGTGGATGGGATAGGCAGAGGAACAGGAGACTGGGACTGGGTGGAGGCAGTTAGAAGAGGGAGGCTGGAAACCGGGACAATGGCTGCCGTCAGTGCTGAGGCCAGAGCATTGAACGATCGTTGATGGGCAGCCTGACCCGAATGAATGCCCTCCAGGTATGCATTGCTCCGATGCACCTCCCTTTCTGCACCCTGGATGGCATTCAAGAGGGTAGACTGCCCAACAATGAGTGTCCTGAGGAGGTCAATGACCTCCTCACTGAGGGCAGCAGGGGTAACTGGGGCAGGGCCTGAGGTGCCTGGGGCGAAGGAGATGCCCGCCTTCCTGGGCGAGCGGGCACGGAGCGAAGGCCGAGGGGCTGCTGGGAGGGCGGGGCTGGTGCGCTGGGTGGCGGCTGTACCTGTTGTGGCGGTGGGCACGGATGTTGCCGCCACCGCAAGGGAGCTCCCTTCCGAGGACGTGTCGGTGTCGCTGATGTCTCCACGGGTCCCCGTTGTGGAGCTCCCCTCGCCCTCCGTCTCACTGGTGAACTCGGTGTCTGTAGCATGGCCCTCCGGGGCCATGTGAGTTGCAGCTCCCTCGTGCTCCGATGGCAATTCTCCTCCGCCTGATGATGCTAATGCACACATGCACAGGAAGATAAAGAAAATGGGTGGGGGGAGAAATAAAGACAGGTTGAGTGCATGCATTGGCAACACCGTTGGCGGAGAGGACAGACACAGAAGGCCCCTGCACTACGCTGCGCAATCGGGGTACACCACTCAGTACTTGTGACTAGGCCTACAGATCTATGAACAACAAATGCACACATGGGTGATGCAGGACCATGGATAGCTCGACTTGGCACCCTACAGAGGTGGGGGGCGGGGGCACAGGGCCATGCCTAAAGGAGGGGACTAGCCTACAGAAAGCGCCCTGGCCTAAAGTCTCCCACAGCCCTCCTCCCCACCCAGACACCTCCACTGCGCGCAAAGATAGCACAATGTGCTGATACTCACCCCCTTGTGTCTGCTGTGATGTCCTCACGCGCCCATCCAAATCGGGGTAGGCCACCGCCAGGATCCGGGACATCAGGGGGGTCAATTGGCGGCTGGCATCCCTCCTACGTTGGGAGGCCATCCCCAGCAGAGACTCGGCGGTCTTCCTGGTCCCGCGGCGGATGTCCTCCCACCTCTTTCGGCAGTGGGTGCCCCGTCTGTTGTGGACCCCCAGGGCCCGGACGTCCTTGGCGATGGCACGCCAAATCTCAATCTTCTGATGGGCGCTGACCTATGTGACATGTACAGGGTGGGAAACGAAATATCATCACTTTTCTGCATGGTAGATGTGAGTGGCCCCCCCTCCCCAACCTTGACATGTGGCACATGCTCTCATCTGTCGTGCGTTGCACTCCTCATTCGCTCCCCTCCCCACCATCTTACATACACCCCACTCAACACAGGCATAGCCCATTCAACGTGCACCCAGTGTACTCACCTGTTGGTCTGGAGGACCGTAGAGTAGCGCATACTGGGGGAGGACCCCATCAACAAGTTTCTCCAACTCTTCTGAAGTGAAGGCAGGGGCCCTTTCCCCAGTCGCAGCAGCCATAGTATCTCCCAGACCGAGGTCACAGCAGCACTTGCAGTATAGGTCCTCTCCAGTGGATGATCAGGTCTCGAGTGATTAAGCAGCTAGAAAATGGCGGTCACACCCGCGGCGGTGCGTACCGCGACCGCCGGCGCACATCGTCATTGGCTACTGAGACCCATAGGGCTCAATGTTAACCAATGCGGCTTCGCACCGCGGTTTCCGACCGCCTACCACCACGGTGTGCCACGCCAGCGCATTGACCTCACAGTTCCCATTGTCACACTTCACAGGTCAGGCAGCCGCCATTTCAAAGGCCCACATGGCTTAATTTATACTGCGTCACACAGGGCTAGGCCGTGCATTGCCACTCATACACGCCTTTCAATGCATTGCGATTCATTTACTGTGCAAGCTCTTTGAACGAACCTGTGGGTTGCTTGACTCTGTGCTCCATGTTGTCCTTCCTAGGCACCGTCCGCTGGGACTTGCGAGGAGAAGGATGAATCCTCCCGTGTACCAACCGCTGGTGGACCTGTCGACAATGGAAGAACGACATATTATACTTCGTTACAGACTTGACAGAGCCACTATTCATGAACTGTGTGCCCAGCTGGAGCCAGAACTGATGTCCCCCATCCGCCAACCCACAGGCATTCCCCCTCTGGTGCAGGTTCTGTCAGTACTCCATTTTTTGGCAAGTGGGTCTTTTCAGACAACAGTGGCCATGTCATCAGGGATGTCTCAGCCTATGTTTTCTAAGGTTTTGGCCAGAGTGTTGTCTGCCCTGATGAAATACATGCAGAGATACATTGTTTTCCCTGAGGAGGATGATTTGGCTGCAGTGAAGGGTGATTTCTATGCCCTTGGACATATCCCCAACATCATTGGTGCCATTGATGGGACCCATGTGGCTTTGGTACCCCCCAAAGGCAGTGAGCAGGTGTACAGAAATAGAAAGAGTTATCATTCTATGAATGTCCATGTGGTCTGTTTGGCAGACCAGTACATCTCCCATGTGAATGCCAAGTTCCCTGGGTCAGTGCATGACGCGTATGTTATGCGAAATAGCAGCGTCCCCTATGTGATGGAACAGCTACAGAGACACCGTGTGTGGTTATTAGGTGACTCTGGTTACCCCAACTTCTCCTTGCTATTGACCCCAGTGAGGAATCCCAGGACAAGGGCAAAGGAACGGTACAATGAGGCCCATGGGCGAACTAGGAGGATAATAGAAAGGACCTTCGGGGTCCTGAAGGCCAGGTTTAGGTGCCTGCATATGACAGGGGGATCCCTAATGTACTCACCAAAGAAGGTGTGCCATATCATCGTGGCCTGCTGTATGCTTCACAATCTTGCATTGCAATGCCAGGTGCCTTTCCTGCAGGAGGATGGTCCAGATGGTGGTGTTGTAGCAGCTGTGGAGCCTGTGGAGAGTGAAGAGGAGGAAGACGACGGGGACGACACAGACAACAGGGATACAGTTATACAACAGTATTTTCAGTAGCACACAGGTAAGATTCACCCACGCCATTTTACATTTACTTGAGGCCTCCTGCGTCTCTACTTTCTGTGTTTCCCACCATTTCCTCTTAGCTGAATTGTGACTTTCCCTTCCCTTTTCAGAGCTGTTTGACCAACTGCGTGACTTCTGCTTTGTTTGCCCATGGACTACAGCTTGTTGTCATTGGTATGTTGTCATTACAATGTAACAGAACATAATTGCACCGTTATGTGTGATACATAATAGTAAAATAAAAGCAGACTCCTGAAATTGTAAGTGCAATAGGTGATTTATTATAAGTGCTACATATAGGTACATGATAGTAAAACGGTGATGGGTGGGGGTGGAGAAATGTCCATGGCAGAGTCCAGTTCTCAGTCGCACAGGTGCATTGTCCATATGCCTGTGGAAGGATGGAGCAGGGGCAGTTCAAGGTTGGACAGGGTGACAATGTGGGACAGTGGGATGACATCAGGGGGTATCTTATGCTGGCGGGGGTCTTGCAATCCTACTCTGTCTTCTTGTGTGATCTCAGGTTCCGCTTGCGGGGTGGTTGTTCTTCAGCATGAGGTGGGGTTCTGGTGGCCTGACGTTGTGTGGGGGCCTCCTGTCCACTGGCGCCGGCGGAGGTGGTAGGCTGTTCCTGGCCTGGGCTAGTGACAGGGGCCCTTTGGGGTGCCACATGGTCCCGCAATGTGGTGACTATCTGGTTAAGGGCCAGGACGATGGTCCCCATTGCGGTACCGATGTTCCTCAGTTCCTCTCTGAACCCCATGTACCGTTCCTCCTGCTGTGCCTAGATCTCCTGGAACCTGGCCAGTACCGTCGCCATCATCTCCTGGGAGTGGTGGTATGCTCCCATTATGGTGGTGAGGGCCTCTTGGAGAGTCGGTTCCCTGGGCCTGTCCCCCCCCCTGTCGCACAGCAGCCCTCCCAGTTCCCCTGTTTCCCTGGGCCTCTGTCCCCTGGACGGTGTGCCCACTACCACTGCCCCCAGGTCCCTGTTGTTGTTGGGGTGGTGGGTCAACCTGGGTGCCCTGTAGTGGCGGACACACCGCTGACGTGTCCTGGAGACAGAGGCATGGGCCCGCTGGGTGGGAGCTGTGCTGGTGTTCCCAGAGGGGGTTAGGTCTGGTGTAGCCTGTGGCTGTCTGTGGGGAACCGACTGTCCAGAGGTCCCCGATGGGCCGGGCTGGTCATCAGGGTCCAGGTCGACAGAGCTGCTGTCATTGCTGGGGGCCTCTTCTGGGGGTGGGATGGACATCTCTGGACCCTCCGTGGCGGTGTGGTGGCGTTCGGGTCCTGCAGGGGTATAAGGGTATGGTTATTGGTTCTGTGTGTGGCTTTTCGTGGGATGGATGGGTGTCCGTGTACCCAAGTGCAGGCATTCCCGTGTGGGGGCTTTTGTGAGGGTGGATTGTGAGGGAGATGGTTATGTGCAGTGGGCATGCTTTGGTGATGGGTGTCCATGCTTTGTGGTCGCATGCAGGTCTAGGTGTTGGGATGGGTGGGTTGTGATGGTGGTACATTTGGAAGGTGTTGGTGTGATGGGGGTGGGGGTGAGAGTGGGGCTATGTGCTGGCATGCAGGTGGGGTGGGGGTGGGAAGTAGTAGTTAAGATTTGACTTACCAGAGTCCATTCCTCCGCCTACTCCTGCGAGGCCCTCAGGATGCAGGATGTGCAAGACTTCCTCCTCCCATGCTGTGAATTCTGGGGGAGTAGGTGGGGGTCCGCCGCCAGTCTTCTGCACCACAATGTTGTGTCTTGATACCATGGAACGCACCTTCCCCCGTAGGTCGTTCCATCTCTTCCTGATGTCCTCCCGATTGCGTGGATGCTGTCCCACCGCGTTGACCCTGTCGACTATCCTTTGCCATAGCTCCATCTTCCTAGCAATTGTTGTATGCTGCACCTGTGCCCCGAAGAGCTGGGGCTCTACACGTACTATTTCCTCCACCATGACCCTGAGTTCGGCGTCAGAGAACCTGGGGTGTCTTTGGGGTGCCATGGGGTGGTGTGGATGAGGTGAGGGATGTTGTATGTGTTGTGGAGTGTGGTGAGTGTGGTGGTGTATGGTGTTTTGTGCGTTGTAATTGTGTGGGTGATGTTGTGATTGGCCTCTGTGTGATGGTCTACTCTAAACAGTGCTGTCTCTCTCTGTCCTTGATTCGCAATTGTGGAAGTAAGGGTTTGTGGGTAATGTGGGTGTGTGTTTTATATGGTATTGGGTGTGTGGGAGTGGTGTGTGTATGTGTCTCAGGTGTGTGTATTTCAAATTGTCCAATGTGGTTGTGTTTTGTAAGGGTGTGTGTATTTTGACCGCGGCGGTGTGTACCGCCTATGGAATACCGCGTTTGAAAGACCGCCGCGTGGATTCGTGGGTCGTAATGGTATGGGCGTATTTCTGTTGGCGTGACAGTGGAGGTTTGGTCATCGCCTTTTTTTCGCTGACCTTTGGTGTGGCGGACTTTTGTGGATGTCGGGTTTTTGGCGGTTTGCCAGTTGCGGGTCAGAATGACCGTGGCGGTTTATCGCGGCTGCGGCGGTGTTATGGCGGTCTTCTGACCGGCGGTATGCACATTTTACCGCCGAGGTCAGAATGACCCCCTGTGTCTCTTGAACTGTACATATGTATATAACCGTTGCATTGCATTTTCTTATTTCTACTGTGTTGATCTTATTACACTCACTTTATCACATTCCTGTTGTCCTTGCATTATTTCTCAGTGGTACGGGGTAAATATGTTTTATTACTGCAGCTGTATGTGTGTATGGTGTTGGAGGTGGGGGGGTGTGTGTTGCGTGTGTGTGTCACTCTCTTTTTCCTCCCCCCTCCTGTGTGCTAGGCGGCTGTACTCACTGCGGTCGTCTTCACTGTCGTTGGTGTTCGTGGTGGAGCAGACGTAGAAAATCCTTGGAAACATTTGCAGCTCGGGCTCCATGGCGGCATGGTTCTTCCCTGTATCTCCAAAGGTGAGTCCTTTCCCTTATGTGCAGTGTTTCCGCCAGGCTTTTGATTTCATTGGTACCGCCCCGGAAAAGGTGGCGGTTTCCTGTGTCTTAATATGGTGGGCGGAACATTGACTTCCGCCTGGTTGTAGGCGGCTACCGCCGTGGTGGCTGTTGTTTCTGCCTTGGCGGTCTGTGTGGTAAAGTGGCTGTCTATCTGAGCTCTCACCTCCATGGTCATAATTTGGCGGTACTTACCGCCAGACTGTTGGCGGTATTACCGCCACTTTTTCACTGACCGGCAGGGTTGCAATGAAGGCCACTGTCTGCACTGTGGCACTGGTATTTATGTAATAAGTCTGCACAGGACAAGGATGACCTGTGGGAAGGTGACAAAAGGGCTGTGGGAGTAAGGGAGCTGTCATGAGTCAAAGACACACATTGACAATGATGCAAAGTGCACATCTGGACTAGATTAGTAATTTACCTCTGTACTCGTTCCTAATCTAAAGCAATTCTGGCAGGACTTTGCACTAGAGCCTCATGTTGCCCACATGCCAGGTTCTGCGGGGCTACAGGAAGTGAGCACAGTTTCACAGTTGTATAGCTACAGTGACTCCACCCCAGCCTGGACTAGGACCCATTCTGGGAGATACATATGACAGGCCCTGGTCTCTGCAGGCTCAGCAGACAGAACCTATATAACACTACCTTCCCTTCACTTCCATGCATTGAACTACATCATTTAGCCCACAGCCAATTGACTTGTGGTGTGTGTGGCAACCTGAAGGGCAGATTGAGCCATGATATCCCTTCCAAACAAAGGTTTAGCAAGGGCAGTGTACAGGAATCTCTGTGGCACCATACACATTGTTCACATTACTCCCAACTGCAACTCAGCTCATGCTGTCATGCGCATACATGTTGTGTGACATTTACAACAATCATGGGGAAAGGAAAGTCAGCGGATGGCAGTAATGTCTCCTCGCCTAATTATGTACATCCAACACAAAGAGGATCTAGAAACCCAAAAAACCCACACAACACAATGTGAATAAACTTTACATATGGCACTGACCACCAAAACCTGCACATTGTCCCTTCTATTGATGCCACACGGACTGCATCAACAGGCACATAATTATTCAGCCTGGAACCCATGGCCATATTCTAGCATGTGAGGAGGGAAAGGATGGTGAAGTACAGAGAAAGCTGTGCATGTGAGGTACTTACCTGCTCCTCTGGTGCACCATAGAGCTGTGTATACAGGAGAAGGACCTTGTCCACTAGACTCTTCAGCTCCTCTGGAGAGAAGGCAGGGGCCATATCACCTGCTGGATGTGGTATGATTGCTCCCAGAGGCAGGACACGCAGCTCAGGTAGTGGAGGTCTTGCTGGTAGCAATGTTATGAATCAAGTAAGTGAAGCTCCAGAACATGGTGGTCACTCACGCCCACCTCTTACGCGGTCGTCACTGTGGGCAGACACAGCCATTGCTTGCGACTGTCACTGGCAACAACGTTAGCCTATGGCAGTGTCCACCGTGGTTGCAACCACCATGACGACTACCACCGGCTGTCCTAATGCCCGGTGGAGTATGTCAGGCAACTGCCACTTTGGTGCCCTGAAATTCTGTACTGTACTATTTGCACTGCGTCACACTCAAAAAACATATGTTGTAAGCTCACATACATCCTTATATTGTATTGTCAAGAAGGTCCTTCTCCTCAAACAATAAATTAACATTGTGCAGGGCATAGATGGCATTTAATAGCAGTGCATGGTACACCCCCGCTGATGGTCTTTTTTGCACTTGCGGGAGGCAGCCTCATTTCAAGGGGCAACTGTGTTGCACAACATCCTAGTTTGGACCAATACTATGTAATGGACATATGTGTGTTCAATCATGTGAGTCACATGTGACACTTGTGTAGTTGCCAGTTGGGATGTGTACTGGGTGCCATGTCTATGTAGTCTGAAATGCTATGTTGGCATGCATCATGTATGTCTCTGTGGACACAATGACTAATGTTAGAAATTATGGCCCTCATTACAACCCTGGTGGTCAAAGACCACCAGGGTTGTTTTGGCGAGCGTACTGCCAACAGATTGGGGGTACGATTTGCCATATTTTAACCGTAGCAGTAGCACCGCGGTCGCACCGCTGGGACTGGCGTTTATAATCCACCAGGGCAGCGCTGCTTGCAGCGCTGCCCTGGGGATTATGACTCCCCTTCCCGTCAGCCTGTCCATGGCAGTAGAGACTGCCATGGAAAGGCTGGCGGTAAGTGGATTCACTGGGCCCCTGGGCCCCCAGGCACAGCCCCACCCTGCTTTTCACTGTCTGCACAGCAGACAGCTGCACCCGTCGTACGGCCGCAACCCCGCCGGCTCCATCAGGAGCCGGCTGCAATGTTACGGCCAACATCCCCGCTGGGCTGGCGGGCGGAAACTCTGTTTCCGGCCGCTGGCCCTGCAGGGATGTTATAATGCGGCCGGAGGGAGGAGGCATCAACCTCCTGTCTATCATCCACTGCCACACCTGCAGACCATGTAGCATTGCAAAATCATAATGTATTACTGCCTGGATGGGCAAACAATAGTGGACTTGTGTCGTCAGTTGGAGCCAGATTTGATGACAGCAATTAGTTAACCAACCAGCATACCACCCATTGTACAAGTCAAGTCAGTGTTGCATTTCCTGGCCATAGGGTCCGTACAACACACATTGGCCTTGTCAGCTGGTATGTCGCAGCTTATGTTCAGTCTGATATTGAGGGATGTCCTCTCTGCAATGTTGAATCACCTTGACACCTATATCCAGTTTCCCCAACGTGAGGATTTAGCCAATGGTACAGCTGGCTTTTATGGTTTTGCCCACCTACCACAAGTGGCGGAAGCCGTTGATGGTACACATGTTGCCTCGGTGCCACCCCATGCCAATGAACAAGTTTATCAGAACAGGAAGAACTTCCATTCCGTCAACGTGCAAGTAGTCTGCTTGGTGGATCTCTACATTTTACATGTTTTTGCCCTTTATCTGGGTTCAGCACATGATTCCTTCACTATGCAGGACAGCACAATACTCCAGCTGATGTCACAACTGCGACCAGAGAGGGCCTGGCTGTTTGGTAAGTCACATCTGTACTGGTTCTGTGTGTGCAATGTCAGGTGCTACTAACATGAAATGTGGGACACATTGATGCAAATTTGTCCTATTCCTTGGCAGGAGACTCTGCATATCCCAACTGTCTGTGGTTGTTGACACCACTAAGGAATCCAACTATGCCAGGGGAAGTCCACTTCAATGAGGCCCATGGAAGAACAAGGCAGGATGTGCAGCGGGCTTTTGGGCTCCTGAAGGCCAGATTTCAGTCCCTTGATTGGACAGGTGGAGCCCTCCTCTACTCGCCCGGGAAAGTGTGTCAGATCAGTGTGGCATGCTGCATGCTCCACAACCTCGCCCTTCGTAGGGACATCCCATATATCCCAGAGGAGCGGGATCCTGCAGTGCCACCGGGTGAGACTCCTGAAATACAAAGTGAGGATGAGAGTGGTGAAGAGGAAGGCGCTGACTTGCGGGAAGATGTTATTAACAGCTGTTGTGAGAATGTGTGGAGTTTGTTTCATACAAAACAGCTAAGGAGCTGACACTCTGCAATGATCAGCCAAATACACTGTTTGACACTTCCCCACCTTGAGGATGTTGCTTTGTTACTTTCCCTGCAATGTAAGTGGTTTTCAAGTTGCTTGAAATGTGATTTGTGCCATGGTTATGATTCCAAGCCTATACTTCTTGTTTTTTCTTTGTACAGGTACCTTCCCCATGATATCCTCATGTGGGCATTGCAGAGTTGTGACACTGGCAGGTTTGTGATGGTGTTAGGACAGATGAAGTGAACAGAGATTGTTCCAGGTAGTGTTGGTTACTGAGTTTAGGTGTTGGAGAGCTGTGGAAGGACAGAAGTGCTGGTAGCTACAGACATGTCACCCTCTGTGCTACGCACACTATACAAATGTCATCCCCCCCATGTGAATCCACTTCAATTGATCTTTGCTAATATAGACATCCAGTATCATGATATCACTGTGTAATTTTTTGTAGCTACACGAACAGTGGCTCTTGGGAGTTGTAGTCATGTCAGTCCCTGTACTACACACACCGTGCAAATGTCATCTCCCCAGGTGACTACACTTCAATTGTGGTTTTCCCAAAGGTAGTCTTTGCACAGGTGGATACTGGGCTGGTAAGTGGAGTGACAGTAAATGAGGCAAAAGGTGGCTTATGTTCATGGAAGAATGGCATTTTTGTGACCTTTTTAGAGTTGTGACTTACCAGACTCCTCTCCCCCAGGTATTCCTGTCAAACCCTCAGAATGCAGGATAGCCAAGACCTTCTCCTCCCAGGGTAGTAGCTACAATGGGGCAGTGGGAGGGCCATCGTCAATCTTCTTGGCCTGCAGCTGGTGCCTGGAGACCCAGAAACAGACCTTGCCCCTGAGGTTGTTCCACCTATTCCTGATAGGGTGGTGCCTACAGCATTGACTATCCTATCCCATATTTCGATTTTCCTACCAAGAGGTGCATGCTGGGTTTTTGCCAATTGTGGATAGACTTTTATGATTTCATCCACCATGATTCTTAACTCTTTATCTGTGAAAGTGCGATTTTTTTCAACGTGATTTGTTAAACATGACATGGTGGGGAAAAAAACAATTGGGGTGACAGAGACTTGCTTAACAGGGGAGGTACGATAGGGGCAGAATGGTCAAGGGTGTGTCTAGGGTGTTCTATGGGATGGAGGAATAAATGGGGGAGTCTAATCTATGTGCTCCTATGTGCTCCTAAAATATAGGTGCTCTGACTTCAGTGTGTTGCAGTGTAGATGCAAAGGATTGTGGTTTGAGGAGGGATGTGTTTTATATTGTCCTTTGCAGGTGTGTCCAGTGTGGTAATACGTGTCAGCTGTGTTGTTTTCAAATGCATCCAATGTGCAGTTGTGTTTTGCTTTGTAGACCATGGACCACCGTGGTTCCAACTGCCATTGCCTGACCACAGTTGATGGACCGCCATGCTGGCTGTGTGTCTGTAATATGCTCGGTGGTTGGTGTAGGAGGCTGGCCTGGCTTATAGTGGGTACCTGATGGTACTTATACCTTGTGCCAGGTCCAGTTATCCATTATTTGGAGATTAGTAGTGTTCTAGCAGCTTAGGCTGATAGAGGTAGCTATAGCAGAGCAGCTTAGGCTGAACTAGGAGACATGCAAAGCTCCTACTATACCACTTATATCATATAGCACTATATCAGAAGAAACAATACTCAGAGTTACTAAAAATAAAGGTACTTTATTTTAGTGACAATATGCGAAAAGTATCTCAGAGGATATACTCCCTTAGGAGGTAAGTAAAATATACAAAATATACACACCAACCAAAAATCAGGTAAGTAAAACACTTAGAAAAGTAGTACAAACACTGTAGAACACAATAGAATGCAATAGGAGAAAATAGGCCTAGGGGCAACACAAACCATATACTCCAAAAGTGGAATGCGAACGTCAAATGGACCAGCCCTAGGGTAGTGTGTGTAGGGTCGCTGGGAGTGTAAGAAAACACTAAGGGTGTCCAAGATACCCCACCCCAAGCCCCTGAAAAGTAGGAATAAAGTTACCCTACTACCCCAGAAAGACAGTAAAGTTGAGATAGGGGATTTTGCAAAGACAACTGACTCCAAAGCACTGAAGACGGATTCCTGGACCTGAGGACCTGTAAAGGGCTGCCTCCGAGTGGAAGAAGCAAAGGAATCTGCAACAACGGAAGGTGCCAGGAACTTCTCCTTTGGTCAGAAGATGTCCCACAGCGTGCTAGAGGATGTGGAGTTGTTTACACTCAGAAAGACCGCAAACAAGCCTTGCTACCTGCAAGAGTTGCGATTGAAGGTTTTGGGTGTGGCCAGGGCCCAGGAAATACCAGGAGGTCGCCCCTGGGAGGATGAGACAGAGGGGGCACTCAGTAACAGAGAGAGCCCACGCAGAAGCAAGCAGCACCCACAGAAGCACCTGAACAGGTGTTCAGGAAATCTGAGCACAGCTGTCTTCTCAACACTACAACAGAGGGTCCCACGAAGCTGGTGGTCAACTCAGCGAGTTGAGCAATGCAGGACAGAGTGCTGGGGACCTGGACTGTGCTGTGCACGAAGGAATCCTTGCAAGAGTGCACAGATGCCCTAGCAGCTGCAGATCACACAGTACACAGGATTACTGTCTGGCGTGGGGAGGCAAGGACTTACCTCCACCAAATTTGGACAGAAGGGCCACAGGACTGTCGGGGACACTTGGATTGAGCTCCTGTGTTCCATGGATCACGCTCGTCAAGATGAGAGGGGACCCGGAGGACCGGTGATGCAGAAGTTTGGTGCCGGCGGTAGCAGGGGGAAGATTCCGTCAATCCACAGGAGGTTTCTTCTTGGCTTACAGTGCAGGGTGAAGGCAGACAGCCCTCAGAGCATGTACCACCAGGAAACAGTCGAGAAAGCCGGCAGGATTAGGCGCTACAATGTTGCTGGTAGTCTTCTTGCTACTTTGTTGCGGTTTTGCAGGTGTCCTGGAGCAGTCAGCAGTCGATCCTTGGCAGAAGTCGAAGAGGGAAGTGCAGAGGAACTCTGGTGAGCTCTTGCATTCGTTATCTGAAGAGAAACCCACTGGAGAGACCCTGAATAGCCCTCAGAGGAGGACTGGCTTCAGAGAGAGGTAAGCACCTATCAGGAGGGGTCTCTGACATCACCTGCTGGCACAGGCCACTCAGAGGTCTCTATTGTGCCCTGACACCTCTTCATTCAAGATGGCAGAGGTCTGTGACACACTGGAGGAGCTCTGGGCACCTCCCCTGGGGAGGTGCTGGTCAGGGGAGTGGTCCAGTTTCACACCAGAGCAGGGCTGGGGGGATCCGTGAACCGGTGTAGACTGGCTTATGCAAGGAGGGCACCATCTGTGCCCTTCAAATCATTTCCAGATGCCAGGAGAGGCTACTCCTCTCAGGCCCTTAACACTATTTCCAAAGGGAGAGGGTGTAACACCCTTTCTCAGAGGAAATCCTTTGTTCTGCCTTCCTGGGACTGGGCTGCCCAGGCTCCAGGGGGGCAGAAACCTGTCTGAGGGTTGGCATCAGCAGTAGCTGCAGAGAAAACCCCAGAGAGTTAGTTTGGAAGTACCCGGGCTCTATGCTGGAGCCCTGGGGATGCATGGCTTTGTCCCCCCACTACCAGAATGGTATTGGGGTGACATCCTAGACATGTTACATGGCCATGTTCGGAGTTACCATTGTGACACTACATTTAGGTATTGATCTATATGTAGTTCATGCGTGTAATGGTGTCCCCGCACTCACAAAGTCTGAGGAAATTGCCCTGAACAATGTGGGGGCACCTTGGCTAGTGCCAGGGTGCCCTCACACTTAGTAACTTTGCACCTAACCTTCACTAAGTGAGGGTTAGACATATAGGTGACTTATAAGTTACTTAAGTGCAGTGTAAAATGGCTGTGAAATAACATGGACGTTATTTCACTCAGGCTGCAGTGGCAGTTCTGTGTAAGAATTGTCTGAGCTCCCCATGGGTGGCAAAAGAAATGCTGCAGCCCATAGGGATCTCCTGGAACCCCAATACCCTGGGTACCTATGTACCATATACTAGGGAATTATAAGGGTGTTCCAGTGTGCCAATGAGAATTGGTCAAATTAGTCACTAGCCTGAAGTGACAATTTTAAAAGCAGAGAGAGCATAAACACTGAGGTTCTGGTTAGCAGAGCCTCAGTGAAACAGTTAGGCACCACACAGGGAACACATATAGGCCACAAACTTCTGAGCACTGGGGTCTTGGCTAGCAGGGTCCCAGTGGCACATATCAAACACACTGACAACATAGGGTTTCCACTATGAGCTCCGGGGCCCTGGCTAGCAGGATCACAGTGAGACAGTAAAAACACCCTGACATATACTCACAAACAGGCCAAAAGTGGGGTTAACAAGGCTAGAAAGAGGCTACCTTCCTACAGTTGGTCTCAGGGCTGGAGGGGAGGGAGGACAGACCGCCTTTTTCCCAACTGCTGATGTTCCTTGTTAGAAATGGGGTCTTTGGTTGGCAGTCAGGTTACCCTATATCCAAGCAAAGATCCTCACTCTAGTCAGGGTAACAAAAGAATCACACTCAGTTAACCTCCACTCACTGCCTTGGTAGCTTGGCATGAGCAGGCAGGCTTAACTTCAGAAGCAATGTGTAAAGTATTCCTACCAGCACACACAGTAATACAGTGAAAACACTACAAAATGGACACCACACCAGTTTAGAAAAATAGTTAATATGTATCTAAATCAAACAAGACCAAAACAACAAAAATCCAACATGCACAAGTCAAGATATGAATTTTCAAAAGAGTCTTACTCTCGAAATCAAGTGTAAATGTGGATTTAGCACAAAGTACCTGGTTAACGTCTAAAATAAAGCCGCACCGGCGAGCGTGCGTCAGAAAAGACAGTGATGCTTTGATTCCTTCCTCGCAAGGGAGGTCATGTGTAGTTTCTTCTCCGGTTGGGTCGGCGATGCGTCGTTTTTCTCCCTCACAAGAGAGCGATGCGTCGATTTCCTGACAGCGCACCTCGGATCCGCACCGGTTCACGATGACTTGGATGCCTAGGGACGATGCGTGGAAAATCCGGCAGCACAATGTTAGAAAACCGCGCTCCATGGGGTTTGCGTCGTTCTCAGCAGCTGCAACTGGGTGTTGCGCGCCGTTTCTCCAGGCATAATGCATCGATCTCCCTAACGCGATGTAGGTGGAGTGTTGAATTTAGCTGCAAAGCTGGTGGCATGTCGTTTATCAGCCACGTTGCAGATGGTGCGTCGAAAATGTCCCCGCACAGCATTCTGTGCATGGATTTTCAGCTCTTGTTCTGCCAACGTCACCTTTCATAGACCCAGGGATTGGATAGGGCACCACTTGGCAGGGCAGGAGTCAAAGCAGAGGGTCCAGGTGCTGGCAGAGGAAGTCTTTGATGGCTCTGAGACTTCAAAACAGGAGGCAAGCTCAGTTCAAGCCCTTGGAGATTCTTCACAAGCAGGAATATACCACAAAGTCCAGTCTTTGTCCCCTTTCACAGGCAGAAGCAGCAACTGCAGGATAGCCCAACAAAGTACATTCACAGGAGGGGCAGCACTTCTCCTCAGCTCTTCAGCTGTTCTCCTTGGCAGAGGTTCCTCTTGGTTCCATAAGTGATCTAGAAGAAAACTAAAGTACGGGGTTTTGGGTCCACTACTTTTACCATGTTCTGCCTCTGAAGTAGGCAAACTTCAAAGGAAAGTCTCTGTTGTTCACAGGATCCTGCCTTGCCCAGGCCAGGCCCCAGACACATATCAGGGGGTTGGAGACTGCATTGTGAGAGGGCAGGCACAGCTCATTCAGGTGTAAGTGACCACTCCTCCCTCCACTCTAGCACAAATGGCTCATCAGGATATGCAGACTACACCCCATGCCCCTTTGTGTCACTGTCAAGAGAGGATTCACAAACAGCCCAACTGTCAAACTGACCCTAACAGGCAATCCGCAAACAGGCAGAGTCACAGAATGGTTTAAGCAAGAAAATGCCTACTTTCTAAACGTGCATTTTCAAACTAACAATCTAAAAACCAACTTCACTAACAGATGTATTTTTAATTTGCAAGTTCAGAGACCCCAAACTCAATGTTTCTATTTGCTTTCAAAGGGAATCTGCACTTGAATAATATTTAAAGGCAGCCCCCATGTTAACCTATAGGCCTTGCAACAGGGAAGACTGAATTTAGCAGTATTTCATGGTTAGGACTTCAGTGCATGTCCCACCTTTAACATACACTGCACCCTGTCCATGGGGCTACCTAGGGCCTACCTTTGGGTGCCCTACATGTATGAAAAGGGAAGGTTTAGGCCTGGCAAGTGGGTACACTTGTCAAGTCAAACTGGCAAGTTAAAATTGCACCCATAGACACTTCAATGGCAGGTCTGAGACACGTTTACAGGGCTACTCATGTTGGTGGCACAACCAGTGCTGTGGGCCCATTAGTAACATTTGATTTACAGGCCTGGGTACCTCTAGTGCCCTTTACTAGGGACTTACTAGTAAATCAAATATGCCAATCATAGACAAACCAGTCACCAATACAATTTACACAGAGTGCATAAGAACTGGTTAGCAGTGGTAAAGTGCCCAGAGTCCTAAAGCCAACGAAAACTGGTCAGAACAATTAGGAGGAAGGAGGCAAAACATTTAGGGATGACCCTGTAAAAAGGGCCATGTCCAACACAACCCACCACCAGCCTAAAGCTAGGGGAGACTAATCAATACCTTGATGGACTTCCCTGATTGGGGTGATAGAACAGGGACCAAGGCCCACAGCAGAAGGGGCAAGTTCCAGTTATATGCCTTCCTGACTCTAGTTGGATCTCTCTGTCAATACTCTCAGGCCCCACTAAGCTAACCCATGGAGAACCCATTTCCTCATCTGCAGATACCATCTGTGCAGCACCTATCCTTACTTTGCTCACAGATGTATCTCAGTGGGCAGATAGTACCACCATTGCCAACACAGCAGTGTGGCCCACTCCCCCCCCGGGTGTGACTCCTCTCCCCCCCGGGGTAACTCTATCCTCCAGGACAGCAAGCCACAGTGGCCACTGACAGCTGTCAGGAATGAGAGCCAGGCCCGGGCCTCTCAAGGCTCTCCAACCACTGTGATTGTAGAGTGGGGAATAGAAGCCCCAGGTACTGGGCACCCTTTGACAACTCTAATTTCCACCAGGTCAGGGATGACAGCCTGACAGTGGTCCCCCCTCTGTGGCTCTGTACCCTCCCCCTAGGAGCGGCACCCCCAGAGTCCAGAATTGTCAGGCTGCTTGTAGAAGCAGTCCTGCACAATTCTCCCACCAGTGCAGGGAGGTTAACTTGCAACTAGTCTTCCAACCTGGGGTCTGTACCCTCAGGTTGGACCATGGTCAGGGGTGATGCTTCTCTCCCCCTACCCCACCTTCTGGGGTCCTGCACACCCCCACTAGGAGTAACCCCCCCTAGAATCCAGAGTTGTCTGTGTGCTTAAGGAAGCAGTCCTGCACAACTCTCCCACCAGTGCAGGTATGTTTACCTGCAACTGGTCCTCCAACCTGGGATCTGTACCTTCAGGCTGGATCAGGGGTAAGGCTTCCCTCTCCTGCCCTTCCTTCTGGGGTCTTGAACCCCACCAGAATCCAAGACGACAGGGGTACTGTTAGCAGTTGCCCCTCCCTCCAGCTCTGGGGGACACCCTGAACCTGGCCCTTCAACCCAGGGTCAGTACCCTAGATTTGAACTGAGGTCAAGGGTGAGTCTCTCCCTCCCCTCCCCTTACTCCCAGGGTCCTGCACCCCCCACCATGAAGAGTACCCCTAGAAGTCACACCGGAGGGGAGGTGACTGGGTATACCGCCCCCCATCAGGTCAGGATTTACCCCCTGCACCTGACCCTCCAGCCTAGGGTCTGTACCCTAGGACTGGACCATTGCCTGGCAATCCAAGACTTCCTGGGGAGCATACCTACCCCCCTACAAGGGAAGCATCTTCCCTAAGGGCTGCACGAGAGCCTGGCTGGTGCCAATCCCCTGACCTCTGCCCACCTGGCAGAGCCTGTTTCCCCCAGCCCAGAAATGGTATCACCAAGGTCATTCCTGGGGAGCTCTGATCTCAGAGCTGACCCCTGACTCTCCAGGTTCTCAACTGGGGCCCACAACACCCCTCTACTCTCTGTCTGGACTTCTGCACCCCCTCATTAGGAGTGGCACTGCCAGAAACCAGTACTGGGGGGACGCTGGCTACAGCCACCCTCCAAGTTCTCCTGACACTATGGGGTCCCCCTAAGTAGATAGCCCTTCGGTACAGGCTAGGCTCCCCTCCTGGCTTTCACTCATGGAATCTTACAGTCCCTGAGACTGGATCTCGGGCACCCTGGGCCTCAACCCACCCCTATTCCCTCTCCTCTGAGACTGGACATGGGATCCCTCACCCATCCCACTACACTGGGACCTACCTGGGACACTACAAGCCTTTCTCACCACACCTAGTTGGGAAATACCTAGACCACTCCTTTCAGGAGCACCCCCAAATGCCTCTTCAGACGCCCTGATACTCACCCCAAGGTCTGCCTCCAGTGCAAGTTCCCTGGAGTCAAAGAACTCACACCCCACCTGGTGTTGGCATAGCTCTGGAAAATAAGGACTGTACATATGCTCTCCAGCAATCACATCACATAGCCCCTCACATGTGTTAACCAAACTACACTTCACCCAACCATCCAGTGATTCAGCCTAGAAAAAGTACCCCGCATCACCATCCTGAGACTGCTGAGACAGTACTTGACTGTCCCTGACACTCAACCCACACTCTGCTGGGGTGTCTCCCTCTCTACAACCAGGACCTCTACCTAGGGGTAACCCCTCTTCCTGTCAATCTCACCTAGAACCAGTAGAGTGTCCCTCCCACCACAAGGAATATGACTCCCTATGCCAGTTCCCCAATCCTTAGTGAGGACACAACTCCTGGACATTGAGGACGGTTCTGGCCTATCTGGGCAACCTGGTCAAATGACACCAGTGAGCCTCACCGTGACCATATCGACTCCTCCCAGCTCTGTTGCTTCAACATCTCAGACAGCCAGTCGCCCCCAAACCTGTGTCCTGAGGACTGTGACTACCATATTGTGTCCCCAGACCATGATTCTGAGTCACAGCAAAACACCTCCGACAATGATGGTCTTGGAGCCAGTGGTGGGGGTAAGCTTTACCAAGGGCGCAGGCACGTGGATTGTCAAAAACACTGCCTACTACCATTTTTCCACATTTTGAAAGGTTGAATTGTAAACCCATGTGTTGCACATAAGGAAGACATAAGGTGGTAATGGAAGGAGAGATATGTCATGCTGAGGAGAATTAGCAACACAATTACACAAGTGTCTGGTCACAACAAACAATGTTTTGCACATAAGCTGTTAAAATGTCTGGACTGTCATAGCCAAGTATGGCTGAACCATCTTGAGTCGGGCTAGATATCACAAAGGTACTGTTCCCTAGACTACAGAAGAAAGAGCTTTGTCAGACCTTGTCCCTTAGAATAGGCTAACAAATTAGTGTATCTTGGCACTAGCTAGAGCCTCATCACATACCAAAAACATGTCTGACAACTTAACATACGCCATGGCACAGACAGAGGGCATTACAACCGTCTCTCATCATTAGTCCACCATATTACAAGGAACAAGCATCTAGTGGCATTACACAAATCTATGTCAGTGTTGTGGCCCAGACACTGTCGCCTGCTTGAGGAACCACATCGACAGCTACTCAAAGTTCATATAGGATAACTGTCAACACAATGTGAAGGGAGAATGCATGGAGTTCACTGGATGGCATGTTTCAAGGGCACATGATCACACAATTGAGACACCACATAAAAGAAGTGTGTTGTGCACGTCAGAATTCCATCCATCCACTGTCCAATCTACTTTGGCACAGGACTCAAACATCCGATATCTGTGACCCACGTTACCTGGATCAATCCATGTCCACTTCATATGTCAGAACAGCAACAGCTACCTACCAATGTCACAACTCTGAAATGCCCACATAAGGATAGTATGGTGAAGAGACCTGGATAAAACACAATACAAGGAGTTTAGGCATGCAACAACCATACATATGACCCAAACCTCATAGTAAACTTCAGTAGATCCACTCACGTTGCAATAAGACTGACAAAAACGAAGCAGATCATCAAGGTAGCAACATTTCCAAGTCTGACTTAGCAAGCAATCCTTGGCTGTATACTGCATAGCTTGAGATCCCCTGCCTATTGGAAACAAATTCCATACTCAACACAACCTGACCCCTACAGTTCCCCATCCAGTCACAATAATCACATTACATTACATACTTGCTCTCAAGTGAAGTAGTGATTGATGAGATCTGCACGCAAGACTTCACCTTCCTCTTCATCACTATCATCCTCACTTGGCATTTCTGGATCCTCATCCGGAGGTACTACTAGCTCACCCTCATCTGGAATATATGGAATATCTCCTCAAAGCAATGTTGTGGAGCATGCAGCAGCACTCAATAATCTTACATACTTTTTTGGGTGAGTAGAGTAGGGCTCCACCTGTCTTGTCCAGACACCTAAATCTGGCTTTCAATACCCCAAAAGCCAGCTCCACAACATGCCAAGTTCTTCCATGGGTATCGTTGAAGTGGACATCCACTGGCGTAGTTGGGTTCCTCACCGGTGTCAACAATCATGGACGGTTTGGATAGGCAGAGTCCCCTGTAATGGAGTGGGACATATGTACAGCTATGAGTCCCTCTCATCCAAATTTTTGCTGCAGACATTGTATACAAACAAACAGGACATATGTGACTCACAAACCAGCCAGACCCTCTCTGGGAACAGTCATGACATCAGCTGTGGAATTGCACTGTTCTGCATGATAAAAGCATCATGAACTGACCCCGGATAATGGGCACAGACCTGTGATATGTAGAGGTCCGCCAGACAAACAATTTGGACCTTGATGGAATGGAAGTTCTTCCTGTTTGTTCATGATTTGTTCATTGCCATGCGGTGGAACCAAGGCAACATGTGTACCACCAATGGTTCCCACAACATGTGGAATGTGTGCCAGACCATAGAAGTCAGCCTTCACCTGGGTGAACTCCTCAGGTTGGGGAACCTGGATGTAACTGTCCAGGTGTTTTAACACTACTGAGAGAACGTCCTTAAATAAAAGACTGAACATAGGCTGGGACATCCCAGCAGATAGGGCCACATTATTTTGGAAGGACCCTGTGGCCAGGAAGTGTAACACTGCCATGACTTGTTTAATGGGTGGTATGATATTTCGACGAGGAATGGCAGGAATCAGATCTGGCTCCAACTGACGACAGAGATCCACAATTGTTTGCTGATTGTTTGGATAATGTGTCTTTTTTCCATGGCCTGAAGGCCTGGCAGTTGACAGTATACAGGAGGATGTCTGATACTTCCCCTCCCTGGGTACATATGTAGGACAAGTAATGAGTTTAGCCATCACTTAATTTGCCCCTTGCAACATACATTAGGCATGTCAATGACAAACTGTGACAAGGCATTTCATAAGTTGAGGGCATAATACACAGTACACATCACCACTGTCAATGACACGGAATCAACAAGTTTATCCCTTGGTTTGCCACAAATGTGTACACATCATCTGGACAGCAAGAATTTGTGCATGATACTTGCCACTCGGACTGTGACATGTCCCAAAACTTAAATTACCTGAGGGGTGGGAGGCTGTGCCCCAAAGCAAGCTGCCATATATGTCAAGCAATGTACAAGAATGGTGTCCTACTCAAGGACCCACATTAGAGGACAAGACAAACACTTATCATTGCTATTAACAACATTTTTGGAGTTGTGATATATTTTCTTAGCTATATACCGCATTTCATGCCTCTAAAATGGTGGGTGCCTGACCTACTCCACTGGACATTGTGAATTGACTGCGACTGCCGATGGAAGTCATCATAGCGGTTGCAGGTTGCTACAGCAGTGGACACAGCCACAGGCTAACATTGTTGCCAGTGTGGGTCGCAGGCCGCTCAGGTCTAAGTCACATTGATAGAGCATGTCCGACAAGATGTCAGTTGCCCTACCTAGTCAGTGGAGGGCCTGAGCAGGGTGGTAGATAGGTCTGCAGATTGGGAAGTGTTTATAGTCATGTTCCTGTACTCAGTGGCTGGTTTGTGGCACATTTGGGCATTTTGGGCAAAAAAGAATAATCATAAATTTGTGTACTGACATGCATGTGACTCAGCCATTTTGGTTGGGACCTGTGGACATAATTTCTTGTCTTTTCATTTGCATCTAGGCAGGTCAACGACCATCAGAAGAAAGGGATTTGGAGAACCATTGCCAAGAAGGTGCAAAGCCCTGGGGGTCCACAGCCAGCGGAGCGCCCACTGCAGAAAGAGATGGGAGGACCTGAGACGCTGGGCCCGTAACATTGCGGAGACCTAGCTTGGGCTGTTCTCCCAGCGTGGCCCGAGTGCCCATCGTACCATGACCCTCCTAATGGCCTGCTCTCTGGTGGTGGCCTACCCGGAGCTGGATGGGCATTTCAGGGCAGCACAGCAGCCACAAGGGGGTGAGTAGACATCAATTTCCTCCCTGTCCCTTTGTCAGGTGATTCAGTAGGGTACTAACTCTTTCCCTGAAAATTAGGGATGAGCCATGTGTCACACAGTAGCTGGGAGATTGTTTGTGTTGACATGTCATGGGTATCAAACTGGTCTACCTTGCCTTCAGAACCTGGGATGTGGAAACCTGGGTGGAATCCTCAAACAACTTTCTCTGTAGGGACCACAAATAGCTGTGTACAGTGATCTTTCATGTACTTTTTTTTGCTTAGTCGGTGTAATTTCTGACCCACAGATCACTTCCCCTGAAAGTCACAGACAAAGGCTAAGTGGGTTTTGGATCACTGTCCTCTGCCATGTGTCTGGGCATATGTGCATGTAGACATCTGCCACCCAGAAGCAAGTTTTCTTCAGTTTATGATGTGTGCTGATGCCTCACTGCAGTATGTGATGTGTTTGTGCCCAGCATAGATGTGACATGGCTTACGTGGTTAGTCGTTTGCAGATGTAGCAAACTACTTTCCCTAGGTAAGTGGGGAATGTCCATTGAGTAGAATTATGTCCCATGACTGTTGTCAACATTCCTTGTGCCTACATGCCAGCATGTGTCCTTTTGTCTTTAGGAAACATCCTTATTCTGAAATTCAAAGCATTTTCTACCCATGTTGATGGTCTGTATTCCCTTACATATATGTGCATGGAAAACTGTTAGTGGAATAGTACATTTACAATGCTGATACTTTTCATGCAGTGCCACAGACAGGAGTGTGTCAGCATTGTTTATTATCTGACAGATACTTTCATGATTCATAGTGTGTCATTTGTCATGTAGGACTGCAATAGCAATGAGGGACATGACATTTAGGCCCAGATTGTGGAACCACTCTGTGTTTATCTATGCTCTTGATGTATCATTGTGTGGAAAAGTGCACAGTATACGTTAAATGACTGAGGATTGGTCCCTGATTGTTGTCATGCATCAAGGAGTGACTTGCAGTGATGTTGACACCACATGTGTTTGGGTTCAGGCATTCATTCACAGACAGATACCAGGTTTGGCATGTCTATGATGTGGGTAGTGATGTTGCTTCTCATTGGACAACAGTTTGGGGTCCTTCTATTATTCCATGCAACTTCTGTGTCCCTCCAACATGCAAGGTACAGATGCGTACCACAAACACACTCAGATGATGTCATTGTAATTGGTGTCAGGCATTAGTGGTGACTATCCTGGAACTGACTAAATCATTCTTGTGTGTATTCGGGAGTCATCTATCCCTGACATACTGGACCTGACGTCAATGTTGTTCCTTTCAATGACACATGTGAGGCCTATCTGAGTGACATTCATACTACCTCCTTGACGAGTGGGACAGGTGTCACTTATTTAAATGTGTCCATTGTGACATGGGTATTTCAATGTCAACTACTACAGGATATTTCACTATTGTATCTGAAATAGCTGGATTTCATGGGCATCATCTCAAATTGTTGGTACACCATGCATGTGCAAAATAGATGTGTGCATAACCGTGTGTGAAATATGGGAAGTTACTTTACAAAGAGATAGTATTGTTGGCTACAAGTGAACTGTGGTCTGCTGCATGTGGCACAGCTGTGAGGATGAAGAGCTCACCTAGTTGTTGTATGATCATTGTAGCTGCTAGACTTCCATCATGCAACTGTAGTTGTCTGCGATCCTGATTAGCCTGTGGCATGCATGCATGCATGCATGCATATGATATGGCACATAAAAGTGCCACTTTGGTGAAATATTTTGATGGAGCATACTTGTCATGATGGTATTGTTTGTCAATCAGAGCTGTGATTGAGGTATTATCATGTGTATGTTATGGCCCTATTTCTCATTCTTTTTGCAGCATCAGCACAGGCAGGCGAAGGAGACAGGGCACAACCGAGTGGGGAAGCATCTGACCACAAGACCACAGGTCAAGATACCACTGACACAGAGTGACCCAGTGGCATGGAGGGAGAGGGGAGTGCCACGGGGTAGACGGGACCTACATCCTCATCATCGGATACCTCCTCTAGTGGCCTACTGGTGGCAGACCCATCAGGGACCTCCCCAGTACCATCTTTGTCTGCCACCCCTTTTCTATCACCGCCCTCCCTGTTGCTCCCCACCCAGTTGGCCATGCCCGTTCACCCAAGAGGGTGGGTTTCTCGTTTGCCGCAGGGACTTCCGCCCCAGCCCCTGTTGCCCCTGCTGCCCTCAGTGAGGAGACTTCTGACATCTGATAATGATCTCTGTGGGTCAGACTTCCATTGTTAATGCCATCCAGGGATTGGCAAATCAGCTACAACAGACTAATGCATTCCTGGAATGCATGCATGATGCAATGTCTGCCCTACAGAGATCTTTTCCCGCTCTGGGCTCCACATTGATGGCAGCCAGTCACCCCACACCATCCGTCCCCCCTCCACCTCCACCTCCCTCTTCCCTCTTCCAATCCAAATCCACCCTACTCCTACCTACCCAAAGCACACAAACAGATCCTCACGCATCCACCTCAACAGATAAAAGTAGCATACACAAACACATGCACCACAAGATATACCGGCACACACACAAACATCCACCCACAGACACAGCAACACTCACAACTGCCCCTGACATCCCCACCACCTCCAGCATCACACACACAACATCACGCCTACCTACAGACACCACAGCAACAGTCAGTGACACAGCCACCACACACATCCTACCTACAGACACCACCCGAGCAGACCCTCAGATATCCACCACAAGCACCACACCTGCAGACACCACAACTACAGACACACATACATCCACCATACCTGCAGGCACCACCCCAACAGAGACTCACCCACCTACCCACCCACCATGGCATCCCCCAGCACCTTCACAGCCCAAGACACATAAACACCCTCACTCAACCTCCCAAAAGACATCCACCACACACAAGCAAAACTCCCTTAAGCATGCACCCAAGATATCCACACCTACAAAGCCTCCAACCACTCTCTCAACCTCCAAATCCTGTCCCCCTTCTGATGACCATCCCTGTGTTTCCCAAAAACTATTCCTCTGTGACCTTACCCCTGTTCTCCACCCTGACCCACACCCAAAAGGACCCCACTCGTCTCCTACTTCATCCCTTCCACCGCTAAGGCCTCCCCTGCCCCCCTGCAAGTAGCAATTCCTCTCCCCTGAAGAAACCCACCCCTTCCAAAAAGTAGCCCACCCCTCCTAACAAGAAGACTACCCCTCCCCAGCCGACCCCCCCCTCCCCAATCCGATCCACCACCTCCCTGATAATCCCTGAGGTGCCTGTCTGCCACCTTGATGCCCCTTCCTGTGGAGGTTACTTAGCAGTAAGGATTTAAGTTAGGGCACAACATTGTGCCATTATTGGCAAAATTCATGGACTGACCAATGGTCTTTGGACAATCTTACTTGTTCCTATAAATAAACCCAACAGTTGTTTTGATTCGGGTATACCTTTGTCCTGCAATTCCCTTTCTAGTGTTCTGTTGTCCCTGAGTGACTTCTGTTGTGTGTCTGCAGTTGTGTTTATTTGAGTCTGTTTGCTGCTCCAGTTGCTGTTGTTAACAGTATGTGAGTTTGTGTTCAGTGCTGTTGCCCCCAGGAGAAGGGCATATGTTGTGTGTACAGGTATGTGTGTTTGAATGCAATGGTGGTGTAATGGCATTGTGCACTGTTTGGTATGTTAAGTATTTCTTATTGTGATGTCCAATGTGAGCATGTATGGTGTTAGCTGTGTCCCCCACTCTGGGTTATGCATTCTTGAGATGTGTATCATCTTGAGTTTTGTATGTGCAGACATGGAGTGTGTTGAATTGTGCTAGCTTTGTTTGCATTTGTGCATGTGTCTATTTTGATGTGTGTCACTTTCAGATGGTTCCTGTAGAGGTCTGTCCCATGCAGTGGGAGTTGTATGTGCTTTGTTGGCTTTCCCTTCCCCATTGTTTAGTTGTGTATGAAAATTGGTTTTGGTATTGTTTGTCCCTGAGACCCATGTAGGGCCATCTCCTGTGGAGATGTTGTTTGAGGGTCCTGTTAAACATGTTAAATGTCCCAGTACAGTCTCCTTCCCTGTGTGTCACAGATGGCCCCATCCCAATTACGGAAGTATAGTTGTTATGTTGTACTTGGTGTATTGTGTCTCTGTGTTTTATGCATGCCATTGTGCTTCCATTCTGCTGTGATGAGTGTGATGTGTGTATCCATTGCAGGGCACCTTTATTGGTGGTGTTGTTTGTGTTGCATGCCATTTCGAAAGATATGTGTGTTGTATGTGTGGACAGTCCCTGGCTATAGTGTGGAATGTGGTTGTGTGTGCTGTATTTGTATAGGTGCTGTAGGTGTGTTGTTGTTGATGTGTGTGACAGTGTTGTGTAGCCTTCAGTGTCCCGGTACCTGAGCTGTGTGGCAGTGTGTATTTGTGTAGTGTGAGTGTGCTGGCCAAAGCATGCATATTGTGTGTGTGTACGTGTCCTTGTTGATGTATGTCGGTGAGTGTGTGTTGTATGAGACGTGTGCCTGCTGCCCATGGCCTACCCCCCCCAATGATGTGTTTTCTGGCGCTAGAAGCTGTTTTTAAAGGTTGATGATACAGGTAGGTGTGTGTACGTTCGGTTGATGACATCCATGTCAATGTTGATTTTGTGGTCTTTTGACAAGCAGCGGCATAATGTTTGTGAATGGCTCCATGGCGGCCCCAGACGTGTAAAGCTGCCTGCAGATGAGTGTCTCCCTTTTTATTGTCCGTTTCCCCCCAGCTTCTACATGGTGGTTGGACTGCCATGGTCACAATGGGTGTGCAACCTTGTAATGGGTCCGGAGGAAACTCTTTCTCCACCAGCCTGTGTATGCTTCCTCTGCACCATGGTGGACTGTGCTGCCTGGCAGTGCCGGCAGACCACTGGCAGTCTTCTGTCTGTCTGACTGTGAAACTCGGAATACGGCAGTCCACTCCACCAGACCATTGGCGGTCGGACCACCAACATGGCGGTCACGGAACCGCCAAATTGATAATCAGGCCCTTACTTTTCCCACACCAGTCTAAAACAATTTTGGGAAGATTTTGGACACTAAAGGGATGACATTAACTATTCCCATTCCAATTTAAACCAATTTGGGGAAGGTGTTGAACAATAAAGGGGTGGTGTTCACTATTCCCACTCCACAGTAAACCAGTTTGGGGAAAGTGTTGGTCAGGAAAAGGGAGACATTTACTATTCTCACTCCTCTCTAAACCAATTGGAGAAAGTTGCTGAACACAAAAAAGGTGACATTTACTGTTTCCACTACAATCTAAAGCATTTTAGGCAAACAAATATATATACATCAGTTTTACCCATTAATAGAACTAAAAATACAAATTTTAAAAACTTCATAATTAATAAATTACCTTACTAAACACACAAATAAAAACATATTAAACAAATAAACACACTACAATAAAACACAACATAACAAAATAACACAAACAATATGCGCAACAATATTTTCTAAGTAGATATTTTTTTCAATATTAAAAACAACTTAAAGTGATTTTTCTTAACTTCAATATTCCTACCACTTATATTTTTGACATCTCAATATTGACATCTCAATATTCTTGACATAATATTTTTGTATCACAATTTTTTTTATTCGATTTTGTCCAAATACCATAGCACAGTCAGCTTTGACCACACTTGAGCAGCGCTTTAGTACATCTGATCTGGGTATAAATGTTCAGTGTCACAGTGCCACAGTCTGCATGGGCAAACCTCGGGCCATTGCTGCAATAAATGTTGTTTGCAGAGTCACAGCAGTGAGGTTCACTTCAGACACACTTCAGCAGGCCTCAAGTTCAACAGCTTCAGATTCTCCGCATTGCAGTCTGTTTTGGGCACACTTTGGCAGTGCTACATTACAGCTGCTTTGAAGTCACATAGCCATACTTCAGGACAGTGCCCGGGTATTCAGCACCTCATGCAAGGTTGCCACTCTCCTTCTTCTGTTCAGCACGGTCAGCCGCCAGGTGTTTCAGGAAGGGGAGACTGTTCTTCCTTTCATGTCAGACTCCGGGTAATTGTACTCTCACCTCTGAGAAGCTGGCTATCAGGTAGGCACCAGCCCTGGTTGCACAGTAGTCCTCTGGGTACTCTGTTGACCCCGTTACTTGATCAAAGAAAACCTGGAACTAGAACAACAAGTGGGTCAGAAGCTCCCATTTTTATACAGATAAGGCAGACAGGGGATGTGGATTCTCTCGTCTGTACTCTCAAAACTGATTTGTGTTGTTTCTTCTTTCATGCAACCCTCGCAGGTTTTCTTCCTGGCTCAGTACTTTTATAGTATGATTCTTCTCACTGCAGGGTTGTCTCCAGTTTGGAGCACCTACACCAGAGGCACAAAGAGATGTGAGCTTTCTGCACCTGGTTATCAACAGGCACTCTGAATATTGATCTGGAAAAGAGGCAAAAGGCTGGCCACTCCTAAAGGACCATTCACAAAAGAGGCTGCAATCCCACCCAGCTAATTCTATCACTGTGTGCCTGGAAAAATAAGAGTCTGGCCAATTTTAAGAACTGTATGTCTGCCGTGGCAAAATGGATGCATTCAG
Organism: Pleurodeles waltl; assembly: GCF_031143425.1. NCBI lineage: Eukaryota > Metazoa > Chordata > Amphibia > Caudata > Salamandridae > Pleurodeles > Pleurodeles waltl. Next base: position 665,673,864 of record NC_090445.1, on the reverse strand, counting down.
ACTGCTTGAAGTTGAATTCAAATAAAACAGAAATTCTCCTGTTGGGAAAACATTTGCAAGAATGGGGTGATCCCTAGTGTCCCAACTTGCAGGGGTCGGCTCCTGAGCCCAAAGCAAACGTTAAAAACATGGGTGTGTGCATGGATGACACTCTATCTTTCGAACCACAAGTCAAACCCCTGACTTCGAGCTGCTTTTGCATATTAAGAATCCTCAAAATAATCGTAGTCTCAGAAGTGATGAAGATGATCATTCAGGCTTTCATCATCTTGTGCTTAGATTACTGTAACATCTTGTATCTGGGTAGTATCGGTTCTGTGAAAAACAGATTGCAGATTATGCAGAATGTGGCAGTAAGACTGTAATGTCAGTTGCTGAGATTCTGTTCAGTCTCTCAGCACCTCCATACTCTGGATTGGCGCCCTGTGGAGAAGCAAATCCATTTAAAGCATTGTCTTATGCCCATTTGTGAATAATCTGGGCATACACAGCCTGTTCTCCCTGCTTCAGTCCTATCACCCCACAAGGGCATTAGTATCAGCAGACCTCAACCTGGCCGCGTTATGGCCCCAATGTTATGGAATAAACTGCCCATTCATCTAAGGAAGCTAGTCTATCACTTGAGTTTAAGGAAGCAGATGAAGCCCTTGTTGTTCTTAGCTGAGGATAATCTTCATGTCGTGTTGCAGTTGCATCAGACGTGCTGGGAAGCCCTAGCTGCAGCAAAGTCATGCATGGTATAAATCCTATTAACCTAATATAACGCTTCTTCCCCCACACACATACATACAAACATGCACTGGGCCACTAGCTGTAGGATCAGAGTTAGCGCATATCAGTGGAACTTTACATGAGTGGGCCAGTAGGCACCCACTTCTGTGACACATAAAAATGGCTTGTCACAACTACTGCTAGCACCACTCTGCATGCAAAGCCCATGACAGGACTGTAAGCTGCTCTCAAACAAATTACACCCATCCAGGTCCAGTACACATCCAAGACATCCAAGACATTACTGTCAAGGGATAGGCCTAGGTTTTCACGTACACTCTACATTAGCAGGAAGTTGCAGTCAAAATAAAAAAACGAGGACACCAGATCCTTGTAGTTGGTCGCTCATAGCAAGGGAAAACAAATGTACACCATGCAGGTGATATTCCCGTCCCTGTAGGTAGTTTTCTCTGAATGCTTCTCACACTGGGATTCTCTTACTAAGGAGTCTCTTCTGCAGGCCTGACACTCTCTTTCCTTCTCTCGGGACCTGCAGCTCCTCCAGGAGAAATTGTAGACTTTGGGCAATGTCCCGTCACTTCTTGAAGACTGGCTGTTATGCAGACACCAGCCCTGGTAACACAATAGTTCTTTTACTACCCTGCAAAGCAAGCCCTTCCTACTAGCCCTAGTACTCATACTTTCACAACACACTGAGTCTTGCTACCATACATGTAATATACACTCCCTTCATATGCAATTACACAACACGCACTCAAATGTCAGTGCCAGGTTCACAGTTTCACATCACAGTGGAGCTTTAAATGGATGAGCCATAGGTTTGCCTCTCCTTGTCACAGAGAAAAAGGTTTGACCATCCTCCTGATTCACAAAACATGGGGAAAGATTTAGAGTTTAAGAGACAGCATGTTGTGTTACAAAGGGAACATAGTACCCTTCGCATCCTGTCCACTAGCCCTAGCTTCACCTGCTCAATTTTGAGTTGGGTGGACTGTCACTTTTCTGACGGCTGTGCCCCATTGGCTCTCCTGTTGGAAAACTAACTCTGAGGGACTGCTGGAGCAGAGGAGTGGGATTAAAGCCATCAGATATTCAAAGGAACTGCCATGATGGAGGTTCCTTTGCAGGTATAGAGATCACTGCTCGGTGATAATGTTTAGATTTGGCGGCCGGTAGTCCATCAGGGTGGCGGAAGTAATCTCTCTCTGATTGACAGACTACCACCCACCAAACTCTAAATCTTGCCCACAATAACCTTCCACCGCCACTTTATGAGAGGCAACCACGGCATGACAGTAGTCCAATATCTTCAATGGAGACACTCTTGGTATCCACCCCCCTTCCTCCAGGTCACAGAACGGGCTCTAAACCTCGCATTACAAGAGGTCTAGGCCTCTGAGCACATGCTGGATTAGCGCAAGTGAGGGACAAACACAAAGTCAGAATACCAGTTTCACGTGAAGTCAGGCACCCAGGGCAGAGATACTTGCCAGTTTACACTTATGGGGACAAGCCCATCCTAACAGATTGGTATGATCAAATGCATAAAGAGAAGTATGAACAGACAATGTTATGTATAAAATAAAAGTGTATCTAAGTATGTATGGACAGGGCTAACTATGTACAAACTAACATAGCACAGTATGTGCAGCCATACAGGATTCGCTTTGCTGAGAGACAGACAGAGAACTGAATTAAGATGCAATACTCTGGGGTAGGTCATGAGCAGGGAGGGGTGTGTATTTTACACACAGTTAATGACTCACTTTCTAGGTTCACTGTGTGCACACTTCCTTTCCACTCATCCTGCAATCACACCCACAAGGCCATCGACCCTTGAGAGCTCGTTACTGCGTCGTGATGTCAATCTCAGCAAACTTTAATGATCAGACTGGTGCTGCTTCGGTGTGCTCCCCAGGGGTAGATAAGGATACTGCACAATTAGTGATGATAATACTCAGACATGCGCCTCTGGTGCATAAGAGACGTGATCTGATTGTCAGTGTCTAATTATTTGCCGTGTAGCCAGCCCTGGAGTGCACAATGAAACAGAGTCGACTTGATAATAAACAAGCTAATTTCAGAAAACGCAGCCAGTCCCATGTTGCAAACAGGGAAAATGTCAGTGTGATCACTGTTAGTGAACAATGGTTGGTGCAGGGTTTGCCATCGTGGTATTGCAGACTTCCAGAGCCCCCAGGGGTGCGGGGGTCAGTAGCTCTGACCATAAATAGCACAGGATTCGCTTCCCATATGTCGTCATTTGGGCAAATTTTCAGCTCTGTAAACTGGAGATCATTTGTGTAAAGTCATTTTAAGTGGTAACATGGTCTTGATACAGGGAGTACCTTCTCGACCCATTTCGAATCATAATTCACCTGTACAAAGCCTTTATTTAGGAATATGTAAGTTATGCAACAATGCACAGTGTAAGGCTTAATCCAACATGTCAAAGAGACTAATAATTCAAGCCTTATCTGTCTGCACAGTCTATGCACTCCTACATGTACTGCATACACATAACTCTAGATTCAAAATGGATTTTTCCGAACTTACTCCTGGAATAAGTTAGGGCTTGATGAACAAAAGTATTTTACGGTTTCAAAACCTGCGATTCTCAAGATCACATTGTTTGCGAATACAAAGGCGGTCATTCCGACTCTGGCGGTAAATACCGCCAGGCCCGGGGTCCGCGGGAGCACCGCCAACAGGCTGGCGGTGCTCCTTTGGGCATTCTGACCGCGGCGGTACAGCCGCGGCCAGAAACGGAAAGTCGGCGGTGTACCGCCGACTTTCCGCTGCCCAGGGGAGCTGCGCCGCCATCGGGATTCCGACCCCCATAACGCCATCCTGTTCCTGGCGGTTTCGGCGGCCAGGAACAGGATGGCGGTATGGGGTGTCGTGGGGCCCCTGGGGGCCCCTGCAGTGCGGGCCCCCGTAAGAGGGCCCCACTTAGAATTTCAGTGTCTGCTGAGCAGACACTGAAATTCGCGATGGGTGCTACTGCACCCGTCGCACCCCTTCCACTCCGCCGGCTCCATTCGGAGCCGGCTTCCTCGTGGAAGGGTGTTTCCCACTGGGCTGGCGGGCGGCCTTTTGGCGGCCGCCCGCCAGCCCAGCGGGAAACCCAGAATGACCGCCGCGGTCTTTTGACCGCAGTGCGGTCTTCTGGCGGTTCCCGCTTGGCGGGCGGCCCTTGGAATGACCCCCAAAGTGTCTTTTTTATATTTAGAAATCACTTTTTTAAGACAGACAAGTATTACCAACTCTGATTCGCAAATAAATAATGGACCTTCCTATTTGCTACTCAGAGAGAACTGTTTCAATTTTTTGTAACACTATTGCGGTCTAAAACCATTGACCACATAACAGATTTTAAAGGGGGTGGCACCTGATTCGCAAAAGGGGATGTTGCCCCTGTGGTACATCGGCCTTATCCTTTGCAAATCATGGCGACAGCCTCGATACAGGAGACAGTGGTTCAGTCAGTGCTTAATTTGGGCTGGTGGTTCCCGGTGCGCAGCACCAGCACTTAATTGGCAACACCAGTGCTGGTGACAGTCTGCTACAAGGTGGCACTGTCTGGCTAATTTACAGATGACCACAACAACAATTAATTATTAATTCAATATACATGAAAAATGAGTGTTACCTGCCGCCCAAGCGATTATAGCTTTGTGGGTCTGGAATAGTCCGAATTGGCATGCTTGTAGGAGTGTGATGGTTAATAGTTGTGTGGTACTAATATTGGCAGCATGGCAGGGGCAATGTGTGGTGCAAACTGCAGTGTCCTCCTGAGGAGATCCCTGGCACTTATGTTTTTTACAAATTCTGCACTGTGTTCAGTGGCCCACTGCCTACTCTCATCAATGTCTTGACCCAAGGGTAGGTCGCTCCCCCTGCCGCTGCAGCTCCTCCAAGTTCCCGAGTTCCTGTGTTCCTGAGACCCACCTAACTGTAAGTACCCCCCTCCTCCCAGCCCCTCGCCCTGCCCCGCGCCACTCACCTTCTCTCCTGCTCCTGCTTCTTTTCCTCCTCTCTGTCTCTTCCTCCTCACTCCCCCTCTGCAATCTTCTTCTGTGTTCTTCTGTTCTTCTCTTCTGTTCTTCTGTTCTTCTGTGTTCTTCCGGTCTTCTGTGTTCTTCTTCTGTGTTCTTCCGGTCTTCTGTGTTCTTCTTCTCTGTTCTTCTCGGTGCTTCTGTGTTCTTCTTCTCGGTTCTTCTCTGTTCTTCTCTGTTCTTCTCTGTTCTTCTCTGTTCTTCTCTGCTCTTCTCTGTTCTTCTGTTCTTCTGTTCTCCTGTCTTCGGCTCTTCTACCTCCTCCGTCTTCTTCCCCCGAGCCTGCCCTCCTGCTCCTTCCTCATCCCCCTCCCTCACTCGCCTCCCCCTCTCTCACCCCTAGCTAACCCGTTCGCTATCTACCTCCCTCACTCCTCCTATCTTCCTATCTCTCTAGCTCCCTATCTCACTATCTAACTCCCCTACTCTCCACCTCCTCCTACCTACCTATCTGTCTATCTATCTATTTCCCTATCTATCGACTTCTCTATCTATTTTCTCTATCTATTTCTCTATCTCTCCCCCCTCCCGCCACCCCCTCTACTACCTATCTCCCTATCCTCTCACTCTACCTCTCTCCCTCACCCACCTCTACAACCCCCCCTCCCCTATCTTCACAACCCTACTCCTATCTCTCTCCCTAATCTCCAAACCTCCTAACACTCACCCTCCTCCACCCTAAACCCCCTCCCCCAGCTCCTCTCACTCTACCTGTCCCCCCCCTCCCTCGCGCTTTCCCGCCGCGACCTCCTGCACGCCCCCGCCCCCCAGCTCCCATTCGCCCCCAGCTGACCCCTCCCCCCCCTCCTACCTCTTATGGCGGCCGCTGCGCGACAGTGGTAGCGACCCTTGACCCAAGGGTAGGTCGCTCCCCCTGCCGCTGCAGCTCCTCCAAGTTCCCGAGTTCCTGTGTTCCTGAGACCCACCTAACTGTAAGTACCCCCCTCCTCCCAGCCCCTCGCCCTGCCCCGCGCCACTCACCTTCTCTCCTGCTCCTGCTTCTTTTCCTCCTCTCTGTCTCTTCCTCCTCGCTCCCCCTCTGCAATCTTCTTCTGTGTTCTTCTGTTCTTCTCTTCTGTTCTTCTGTTCTTCCCTTCTGTTCTTCTGTGTTCTTCCGGTCTTCTGTGTTCTTCTTCTCTGTTCTTCTCGGTGCTTCTGTGTTCTTCTTCTCGGTTCTTCTCTGTTCTTCTCTGTTCTTCTCTGCTCTTCTCTGTTCTTCTGTTCTTCTGTTCTTCTGTTCTTCTGTCTTCTGTTCTCCTGTCTTCGGCTCTTCTACCTCCTCCGTCTTCTTCCCCCGAGCCTGCCCTCCTGCTCCTTCCTCATCCCCCTCCCTCACTCGCCTCCCCCTCTCTCACCCCTAGCTAACCCGTTCGCTATCTACCTCCCTCACTCCTCCTATCTTCCTATCTCTCTAGCTCCCTATCTCACTATCTAACTCCCCCACTCTCCACCTCCTCCTACCTACCTATCTGTCTATCTATCTATTTCCCTATCTATCGACTTCTCTATCTATTTTCTCTATCTATTTCTCTATCTCTCCCCCCCTCCCGCCACCCCCTCTACTACCTATCTCCCTATCCTCTCACTCTACCTCTCTCCCTCACCCACCTCTACAACCCCCTCCCCTATCTTCACAACCCTACTCCTATCTCTCTCCCTAATCTCCAAACCTCCTAACACTCACCCTCCTCCACCCTAAACCCCCTCCCCCAGCTCCTCTCACTCTACCTGTCCCCCCCCCCTCCCTCGCGCTTTCCCGCCGTGACCTCCTGCACGCCCCCGCCCCCCAGCTCCCATTCGCCCCCAGCTGACCCCTCCCCCCCCCTCCTACCTCTTATGGCGGCCGCTGCGCGACAGTGGTAGCGACCCTTGACCCAAGGGTAGGTCGCTCCCCCTGCCGCTGCAGCTCCTCCAAGTTCCCGAGTTCCTGTGTTCCTGAGACCCACCTAACTGTAAGTACCCCCCTCCTCCCAGCCCCTCGCCCTGCCCCGCGCCACTCACCTTCTCTCCTGCTCCTGCTTCTTTTCCTCCTCTCTGTCTCTTCCTCCTCGCTCCCCCTCTGCAATCTTCTTCTGTGTTCTTCTGTTCTTCTCTTCTGTTCTTCTGTTCTTCCCTTCTGTTCTTCTGTGTTCTTCCGGTCTTCTGTGTTCTTCTTCTCTGTTCTTCTCGGTGCTTCTGTGTTCTTCTTCTCGGTTCTTCTGTGTTCTTCTCTGTTCTTCTCTGTTCTTCTCTGTTCTTCTCTGTTCTTCTGCTCTTCCGATCTTCTGTGCTTCTGTTCTTCTGTTCTTCTGTTCTTCTGTTCTTCTGTCTTCTGTCTTCTGCTCTTCCGGTCTTCTGTTCTTCTGTCTTCTGTTCTTCTGTCTTCTGTTCTCCTGTCTTCGGCTCTTCTACCTCCTCCGTCTTCTTCCCCCGAGCCTGCCCTCCTGCTCCTTCCTCATCCCCCTCCCTCACTCGCCTCCCCCTCTCTCACCCCTAGCTAACCCGTTCGCTATCTACCTCCCTCACTCCTCCTATCTTCCTATCTCTCTAGCTCCCTATCTAACTCCCCCACTCTCCACCTCCTCCTACCTACCTATCTGTCTATCTATCTATTTCCCTATCTATCGACTTCTCTATCTATTTTCTCTATCTATTTCTCTATCTCTCCCCCCCTCCCGCCACCCCCTCTACTACCTATCTCCCTATCCTCTCACTCTACCTCTCTCTCTCACCCACCTCTACAACCCCCCCTCCCCTATCTTCACAACCCTACTCCTATCTCTCTCCCTAATCTCCAAACCTCCTAACACTCACCCTCCTCCACCCTAAACCCCCTCCCCCAGCTCCTCTCACTCTACCTGTCCCCCCCCCTCCCTCGCGCTTTCCCGCCGCGACCTCCTGCACGCCCCCGCCCCCCAGCTCCCATTCGCCCCCAGCTGACCCCTCCCCCCCCCTCCTACCTCTTATGGCGGCCGCTGCGCGACAGTGGTAGCGACCCTTGACCCAAGGGTAGGTCGCTCCCCCTGCCGCTGCAGCTCCTCCAAGTTCCCGAGTTCCTGTGTTCCTGAGACCCACCTAACTGTAAGTACCCCCCTCCTCCCAGCCCCTCGCCCTGCCCCGCACCACTCACCTTCTCTCCTGCTCCTGCTTCTTTTCCTCCTCTCTGTCTCTTCCTCCTCGCTCCCCCTCTGCAATCTTCTTCTGTGTTCTTCTGTTCTTCTCTTCTGTTCTTCTGTTCTTCCCTTCTGTTCTTCTGTGTTCTTCCGGTCTTCTGTGTTCTTCTTCTCTGTTCTTCTCGGTGCTTCTGTGTTCTTCTTCTCGGTTCTTCTGTGTTCTTCTCTGTTCTTCTCTGTTCTTCTCTGTTCTTCTCTGTTCTTCTGCTCTTCCGATCTTCTGTGCTTCTGTTCTTCTGTTCTTCTGCGTTCTTCCGGTCTTCTGTGTTCTTCTTCTCTGTTCTTCTCGGTGCTTCTGTGTTCTTTTTCTCGGTTCTTCTGTGTTCTTCTGTGTTCTTCTCTGTTCTTCTCTGTTCTTCTGCTCTTCCGATCTTCTGTGCTTCTGTTCTTCTGTTCTTCTGTTCTTCTGTTCTTCTGTCTTCTGTCTTCTGCTCTTCCGGTCTTCTGTTCTTCTGTCTTCTGTTCTTCTGTCTTCTGTTCTCCTGTCTTCGGCTCTTCTACCTCCTCCGTCTTCTTCCCCCGAGCCTGCCCTCCTGCTCCTTCCTCATCCCCCTCCCTCACTCGCCTCCCCCTCTCTCACCCCTAGCTAACCCGTTCGCTATCTACCTCCCTCACTCCTCCTATCTTCCTATCTCTCTAGCTCCCTATCTCACTATCTAACTCCCCCACTCTCCACCTCCTCCTACCTACCTATCTGTCTATCTATCTATTTCCCTATCTATCGACTTCTCTATCTATTTTCTCTATCTATTTCTCTATCTCTCCCCCCCTCCCGCCACCCCCTCTACTACCTATCTCCCTATCCTCTCACTCTACCTCTCTCCCTCACCCACCTCTACAACCCCCCCTCCCCTATCTTCACAACCCTACTCCTATCTCTCTCCCTAATCTCCAAACCTCCTAACACTCACCCTCCTCCACCCTAAACCCCCTCCCCCAGCTCCTCTCACTCTACCTGTCCCCCCCCTCCCTCGCGCTTTCCCGCCGCGACCTCCTGCACGCCCCCGCCCCCCAGCTCCCATTCGCCCCCAGCTGACCTCTCCCCCCCCTCCTACCTCTTATGGCGGCCGCTGTGCGACAGCGCAGCGGGCGCGCGCAGCGGGCGCGCGCAGCGGGCACGCCGCAGGTGCGCCGGAGGCGCGCCAGAGGCAAGCCCGTCTGCGCCCGTCCGCGCCTGGCCCGCGCCCAGCGCCACGACCCCTGGTCCCCAGCTCCCCCAAGCCCTGCTGATCCGCTACGACCCCACCACCCTCCACGCCCTCAACCCCGGGCGCTCCAAAACCTGCTTCCTAGCTCACCCCAAACGCACCCATGGACCCTTCGCCTGCAACTCCTGCAAACGCATCTTCCACCACGCAACTACCACGACCACAAGCCCACGCGCCATCAACCACCTCAAGTGCATCCTGATCAACGCTCGTTCCATCCACAAGCACGCCGTTGAACTTTGGGACCTCCTGGACTCCACAGCCCCGGACGTCGCCTTCATCACGGAGACATGGATGAACGCCTCCTCTGCTCCAGACATCGCTACCCGCCATCCCCGAAGGCTACAAGATCTCCAGAAAAGACCGCACCAACCAAGTAGGAGGAGGTGTCGCCATCATCTTCAAAGACTCCATCAGCGTCACCACCTCCACCGAAGACCCCCCCCTCGCCGCTGAACACCTGCATTTTCAGATTCGCACCGACCCAAGGACCACCCTCAGAGGATCCCTCGTCTACCGTCCTCCCGGACCTCGCGCCTCTTTCAGCGACGCCATCGCCGACTTCATCTCCCCGCACGCCCTCGCCTCACCGGACTACATCCTCCTAGGCGACCTCAACTTCCATCTGGAACAAAACAACGACCCCAACACCACCACCCTGCTCGACAACCTCGCCAACCTCGGCCTCAAACAACTGGTGAACACCGCCACCCACATCGCCGGACACACGCTCGACCCTATCTTCTCCGCCAGCAAACACATCTTCTTCAGCCACACCTCTGCCCTACACTGGACCGACCACAGCTGCGTCCACTTCACATTCCGACGCGAGACCTCCACCTCCGCACTCAACCCACCCCTCGTCGACAGTGGAACAAGATCCCTGAAGAGCAACTCTTCTCCGCTCTCGCCGCCAACCAACCCACCCTCACCACCGACCCCAACGACGCAGCTCTCAACCTCACAAACTGGATCTCCAACTGCGCTGACAACCTTGCTCCCCTCAAACGCACGCATCGACAGACCAACACCAAAAAACCTCTCTGGTTCTCTGACACCCTCAAAGAATCAAATAAAACTTGTCGTGCCCTTGAGAAGGCCTGGCGCAAGGACCACACCGCTGACAACATGACCGCCCTCAAGAACGCTACACGCGAACACCACCACCTGATCCGCACTGCCAAAAGGAACTTTTTCACCGACAGACTAGACAAAAACAGCCACAACAGCAGAGAACTCTTCAGCATCGTCAAAGAGTTCTCCAACCCCAGCGCCAGCGCCAACGCCGTCACGCCCTCACAGGATTTGTGCGAATCCCTCGCCACTTTCTTCCATCGCAAGATCAGCGACCTCCACGACAGCTTCGGACACCAGACCCAACCATACACCACTGAACCCGCTTCCCCGGACATCACCCTCAACAACTGAACCCACATCAACACGGAAGAAACCAAATCCATCATGAACTCTATCCACTCCGGCGCCCCTTCGGACCCCTGCCCGCACTTCATCTTTAACAAAGCCGACGACATCATCGCCCTGCACCTCCAGACCGTCATCAACTCTTCTTTTTCTTCTGCTACCTTCCCCGAATGCTGGAAGCACGCTGAAGTCAACGCCCTTCTAAAGAAACCTACGGCTGACCCAAGCGACCTGAAAAACTTCCGCCCCATCTCTCTTCTACCTTTCCCAGCCAAGGTAATAGAAAAGACCGTCAACAAACAGCTGACCACCTTCCTGGAAGACAACAACCTGCTCGACCCTTCACAAACCGGATTCCGAACCAACCACAGCACGGAAACCGCCCTCATCTCAGTCACAGACGACATCAGAACCCTGATGGACAACGGTGAAACAGTCGCCCTCATTCTCCTCGACCTCTCGGCTGCCTTTGACACCGTCTGTCACCGCACCCTAATCACCCGCCTACGCTCCACCGGGATCCAAGGCCAGGCCCTGGACTGGATCGCCTCCTTCCTCGCTAACCGCTCCCAAAGAGTTTACCTCCCTCCGTTTCGCTCAGAACCCACCAAGATCATCTGCGGCGTACCTCAAGGCTCATCGCTCAGCCCGACACTCTTCAATGTCTACATGAGCCCCCTCGCCGACATCGTACGCAAGCACGACATCATCATCACCTCCTACGCCGACGACACCCAACTTGTACTCTCCCTCACCAAGGACCCCGCCAGCGCCAAGACCAACCTACAAGAGGGTATGAAGGACGTCGCAGATTGGATGAGGCTCAGCCGCCTAAAGCTGAACTCTGAAAAAACGGAAGTCCTCATCCTCGGCAACACCCCGTCCGCCTGGGACGACTCCTGGTGGCCCACGGCCCTCGGCACCGCACCGACCCCCGCAGACCACGCCCGCAACCTCGGCTTCATCTTGGACCCTCTTCTCACCATGACCAAGCAAGTCAACGCCGTGTCCTCCGCCTGCTTCCTCACTCTCCGCATGCTCCGCAAGATCTTCCGCTGGATCCCCGCCGACACCAGAAAAACCGTGACCCACGCCCTTGTCACGAGTCGCCTGGACTACGGCAACACCCTCTACGCCGGGACCACCGCCAAACTCCAAAACCGCCTGCAACGCATCCAAAACGCCTCGGCCCGCCTCATCCTCGACGTACCCCGCAACAGCCACATCTCCGCACACCTGAGACACCTGCATTGGCTCCCAGTCAGCAAAAGGATCACCTTCCGTCTTCTCACCCACGCACACAAAGCCCTCCACAACAAGGGACCGGAATACCTCAACAGACGCCTCAGCTTCTACGTCCCCACCCGCCCCCTCCGCTCCGCTGGCCTCGCACTTGCTGCCGTCCCTCGCACCCGCCGCTCCACGGCGGGTGGGAGATCTTTCTCCTTCCTGGCGGCCAAGACCTGGAACTCCCTCCCCACCAGCCTCAGGACCACCCAGGACCACTCCGCTTTCCGGAGACTCCTAAAGACTTGGCTGTTCGAGCAGCGATAACCCCCCCTTTGCCCCCTAGCGCCTTGAGACCCGCACGGGTGAGTAGCGCGCTTTATAAATGTTAATGATTTGATTTGATTTTGATTCCAAACAACCAAGCAGGAAACCTTTGTTTTTTAAAAAGCAGTACCTGTCTCATTAATGGATACAGGCTACTTAAAAAGAAATACTATTTAGAAATGAAAATTCAGGGATCGAGGCCTGCTTCCCCCTGCACTGCAGGCCGCCATCGTTGACTTTGGTGTCAATCATAGGGAGTCTGAAACTGTGACTTGCCAAATTACTATTCATTAGGTATGTCATTTTGCGACTCCCTGCGATTGTACAATTCCCTGGTTTGTGGACGAGAATAGTATATCAAACCCTTAGTTCTTATAAATGCACAGTTTCCTCTCTTTCACAAGTCAAGTGTAAATGCTCGAGGTATGAGTGTGGAGTCTATTCACTCCTGCGTATTATACAAACCTGTAGGTTGTAAATTAGGTTACACCAGTGGGCTTTTCAGAGTTTTGAATAATAAGGACTTTGTAACTATGGTGGACATGCTCTCAGTTTGAACACTTTTATCGCATTTCACACACTATTCTTCACATCCACGTTCCTCAAGTATTGTCCAGGTCTAAGGTAATGCTGAAAGTGCAGTAAAATACACCAATTATTATTAAGTTATTTTAATACGAAAGATAGTGATGTATAAATCAGAAAATGATCACATTTATAAAGTCTATGCATACGTAAGTGTGCAAAAAAAAGAGGTATGGCAGTTTTAATCGTGAAGTCCATTGACTGATTACTTTAACTACAACTGCTTCACTCCTGGAAGTGTAAGCCAAAATGTTTTGTGTTTCAGCGTATTAGTTACACGTTTTGGCTGGACCTTATTTCGAAATGAAAAGCAAAGAAGAATATCGGAAACATAGGTACTGACATACAGGCAGAGGTAGCGGCACTAGGGCATATATAAAGGTAAAGGTGTAGGGGTTCAGGCTAAGACAAGGTATTGGAAGTGCAGTGGTACAGATATTAATGTAGATGTATTGGTGGAGCTAGTAATGTTCGGTCAGGGGTAAAAGCGCTAGGCTATATTTAGGGGTAGAGGCACTAGGGCAAGGTATAGTATAGAAAGAACAGCACAAGAGGTAAAAGGTGAAAGTCACCTATATTGGACCTAATTGACCAACAGCCAACCTCCAATTGCCACCTACAGAATCCCCAGCACGGGCCAATGGCATTCTAATGGCCCAGAGGGCAGCTGGATGTAAGGTTAGAAAGCTTGGGCAGTACCCCACACAAAGCCTGGGTTGAGGTTATAGGATATACGTGAGATCAGAGGTACTATGTTACTGGTTTTGATAGAGATAAATATAAAGTATGGGTTTACTAGGATATAGATGGTGATAGGTACTGGTATATAGATAGAAAGAGAGAGACACCCCCTAGGTAGTTATAGAGAGTAAGAGTTCTGGATAATAAATAGGGTTAGCAGTACTATTTTATTATCCATATAACATTTCATATAATACACCTAGCCGTACCATATTAGGGCACTTAACATAAAACTAATATAGAAATATTTAATCATGGCTTATATTAGACAGTACAAGGCACAGAATTATGTTAACAACTGTTACACAGTTCAGTGCTAAGATGTATCATTTGAGGTTTGTGAGGTATTAGTTTAGGAACTAGCAATAGAGGTGATGTGTAAGAAAAGTTCTGAAGGTGCTGTGTGTGGGTTCCTTCCAGCAGTCAAATGATAGGAGGTACCAGGCAGTAGCAGCAGCCTTGGTGAAGGAATTCTTTAGAGCACATTTTCCTCAATGTGGATAATACATGTTAATCATTATTTCTGCCTCTAAGGCCGCACAGACCACAAGATGAATAGCAATTCTGCTAAGTAACAAACCTGGCCAGTGATTAGAATATTACTTTGAATGGGCAATGAATGATGGAGTGTGCCCCAAAATACAACATTCCCGTAAACCGGTCTAGAGATTACAAGGAATTGTAAAATCATCATCATCATCAAAGGCCACCCACAAGTCCAGAATAACTAATATACAGGCAACTCCTTTGTCCAACATGTGATGAGCATCATCCCGATATCTTCAATTTAGCAGCTTTAATACATAAACTTAAGGGAAAAAAAGTTAGTCCACCAGTGTATGTTCCTTATCAACAACAGTGTTCAATGGGTTGTCAACAAATCTTCCTAGGGCTTTCCCTAGACAACAGAGGTCATGCACAGGTTGGGACTTGGGCTGACGGACTGTATGTTATTTTTAGTCAAAGGTGGAATGGCCACTGCTTAAAGAGCCCCCTCTGTTGTCTTGAGCTAGGGAAGTATTGAAGTCTGCAGTTAGAAGATAGGGCTAAGCCAGGTAGTTTTTAAAAATGGAGAAACTGTGTTTAACTATGTTAGCAGGAAGATGATCAAGGTATTATTTTGTTTGTTCAGACTGTTTTATGATGTCTGATAGGTCATTATTTCAGAAAGTTAGGAAAGAGTCCCAAGAGTTCATATATTTTGGTGGAGTTTCACATTGTGAGAACAGAGAAAGTGCCACATCAGCTGATGAGTGGATGTGTTCTTGGCCATACCTAGTATTTCCAGATAAAACAATGCATTTGTGTGCTTTTGATTGATATGGGAGGAATAGTTTTGATTAATTACTGCCTTTCACAGTACTTATCATGTGTGACAGTTCACTTATCACTTTAATGTACCGTGGTGCACTTAATCTTTTCTTGATTTTCTAAGTTGCTGAAGAGCTACCTCCTACTGGATGGTACAAATAGGTGAGGAGTCACAAATGTGGAGTGGGTGGGGAAGTGATCATATAATGGGCGCAAATCATTTGATAAAGTCATTCAGTGAATTTGAGGAGACAGTAGACTTGCATTAGTTTTTCTAGAGCAATAGGATATTTGCACTGGGTCAATTACAGCACCAACACCACAGTTGGCATACACATTACCATCACACACAGGGATCAGGATTGTGCACTATGCATCACACTGGCATTCCATTGGCTAGGTGCCACAGCAAGATGAGAGCCAAGCACCGCCATCTGCACCCCTCCTGGGACCCACTAAGCCCTGTCTGACATGGAATGCAACCTAGGTAGGTTACTAGATTTTGCTATACACCCATATACCTTGAGCTGGATCATGTAGCAATGGCTGAGCTGGCATTAAGGGGCACCCACTAACTGAAATGCACCACCAGCATCCCATGCCGCCCAACAATTATTGTTGTCACACACACTGTACTCACCCCCTTGTGGCTGCTGTGCTGCCTTCAAGTACCCATCCAGCTCTGGGTAGCCCACTGCCAGTATGTGGGCCATCGGGGTGTTAGGTTCCGATGGGCACCCCGCCCTCGCTGGGAGGCCATCTCCAGCGGGGCCTCCGCGGTCTTCCGGGCCCAGCGTCTCAGGTCCTCCCGCCTTTTCCTACAGTGGGTACTCCACCTGCTATAGACCCCCAGGGTCCGCATGTCCTTGGTGATGGCACGCCACAGTCCCTTCTTCTGATGTGCGCTGACCTGCAGAGGTAATACAGGCATGAAGACACCATTAACCATACAATGCAGCCTGACACACATATGGCCCACAAATACCATTTCCATCTCCATTGGCACACACATCACCCGGGGCCCACCATGTACACTACCACCACACATACCCCCCACCCAACTGACACGCTGCTAGCACACACATCTCCATGCAACCTTGTCACATGCATCGTGCCCATGGTGAACTCACCTGTTGGTCTGGAGGCACATACAGCTGTCCATACAGGGATATAACCCCATCCTCCAAGCACTCTAACTCATCTGAAGTGAAGGCAGGGGCCCTTTCCCCAGTCACATTGGCCATGGCAGGATCCAGACACAGGTCACAGCAGCACACACACTGGAGGTGTTGTCCTGTGGGAATTTGGGAATCAAGTGAGGTTTTAGACAGAAAATGCTGGTCACATCCACGGTGGTGTACACCATCACTGCCGCCGGTGATTCCCATTGGCCACTGTACTCCATAGAGCCCCATTTTAGCCAATGAGGAATAGCACGGCAGTGCAAGACCGCCTTCCGCGATGACGATTAACACTGGCTGAGTTACCTCACTTTCACCTGTCCATACTTACAGGACAGGTTGAAGTGTTGGACAGCATTCAGAAATGTAAAACTGCGTCATTGCTGTGCATTGCACATACACTGCCATTCATGTTGTCCCATCACATAAATGCTCTATGTACACTGAGGTGGTGGTTCCATTGTTCAGTTTGTGACACCCTACTCAATCTTGTGTCCCTTAGATACCTACCACTGCGGAGGAATAGAAGGAGGAGACAAGACCCAGAGAACAGACTCCTTGTGGACTTGGCTACACTGGAGGATAGGCACATAACACTCACCTTTAGACTGGACAGGGCCACAATCACAGAGCTGTGCGCAAAATGGGAGCCTCATCTGATATCACCTATCAGTGCTCCATTTCCTGGCAACTGGTTTATTCCAAGTGACAGTGGGCTTGGCAGCAGGAATGTCACAGCCAATGTTCTCAATTGTGCTGGCAAGGCTTTTGTCTGCCTTGGTCCAACACATGTGCAGTTACAGCGCTTTCCCCCAAGTTGAAGATTTGCCCATTGCAAAGGCAGGATTCTATGCAATGTAACATATACCAAATATTATTGGGGCGATTGATGGCCCACATATTGCTTTTGTCCCCCCCCCCGGCACAATGAACAGGCGTTCAGGAATCAAAAGAGTTTCCACTCACTCAATGTGCAAATGGTGTGCCTGGCAGGCCAGTACATCTCCCACATCACTGCCAAGTATCCTATGTCAGTGCATGATGCCCACGTCCTGAGGAATAGCAGCATCCCAAATGTGATGGCACAACTACAGAGGCACAGGGTGTGGCAAATAGGTGAGCCAGAGTCCCCACCCTATGTATGTCAGTGTATGCCTTCAGGAGTTATTCCCCATATCATTGTGTAAGGCTAATGTTTGTCCCTCAATACTTGCAGGTGACTCTGGGTACCCAAACCTATTGTGGCTCCTGACCCTGTGAGGAATGCCAGGACAGGGGCTGAGAATCAGTATAATAATGCACATGGGCGAACCAGGCAGATCATAGAATGTACCTTCGGCCTCCTGAAGGCCAGGTTCAGATGCCTCCATCTGACAGGTGGATCCCTGTGCTACTCCCCTGAGAAGGTATGCCAGATAGTTGTAGCATGCTGCATGTTGCATAACCTGGCCCTCAGATGACAGGTGCCTTATCTGCAGGAGGAGGAGATTGGAAATGCCCCTGTGGCAGCAATGGACCCTGAGGACAGTGAGGATGAGGAGGCAAAGGATGAGGATGTGGACAGCAGAACATCAGTTACACGTCAGTACTTCCAATGACACACAGGTGAGACAGTGGAACTGACCATTCCTCTGATTATTCATGTTTTCAATGTGGCTGTAGCAGGATGGCATTCACTTCCTTTGCATCTCAGATGACTGTCACCTATGCCTTCTCATTATGCAGATGCTGGTGTACTGATGCGATGACTGCAGACAGCTACAGGTCATTATTTGCATGCTATCACAGTGTTCAGGTCATTTGCATAAGATGTAACTGTCACCATAGTTGCACATTTTAATCACATAAAGTACTATCACTGAAGTTATGTTCAAGGGTGTTTATTGTAGTGAAATTTATAGACAGAATAGTACAATGAAATGGGTGATGGTAGAAGTCCAGGGTATTGGTCCAGTCTGTTTGTAGCACAGGTCCAGTGTCCAAGGGGCCATAGGCAGGGGAGCAAAGGCAGTTTAAAGTGGACAAGGATGACAGGGTGGGACACACGGGGACATTCAGGAGGGTCTCATTTCCTGGCAGTGGGCTTGGTGCGGCAGTGTCTCTGGCATCTGTCTAGGTCGCAGGGAACGCTTGCTGGGTGGTTTACCTTCAGCAGGGGGAGGGGTGCTGGTGGCCTGTGGGTCCTGTGGCAGGGCCTCCTGTCTACTAGCTGCAGCAGATGTGGTGGGCTGTTCAGTTGACTGGCTAGAGTAAGGGGCCCACTGGTTTGCTGTATATTCTCTCATAATGTTGGTCATACCAGTCAGCACCCCTGCTATGGAGACCATGGTGGTGTTGAGGGCCTGTAAATCTTTCCTGATACCTGATGGTGTACCTCTTGCAGCCGCTGGTTCTCCTGCATGATGTCGAGAATCTGGCCCATCTTGTCCTGGGATTGATGGGAGGCCCCAGGACATTAGTGAGTGCCTCCAGGACAGTCGGTTCCCTGAGCCTGTCCTCCCCCTGGTGCAGAGCTTTCTTCAGACTGTCCCTGTGCCCCTGTGCCTGTGTCCCCTGAACGGTGTGCCTACTGCCACCGACCCTAGGACCCTGATTGTCTTGGCTGTGAGGTGTGGACTGGGATCCCTGTACAGGTGGGCTCACTGCTGATTGACGATTGACATGTGGGGATGTTGGGTGGGTGCTGTGGCGTTAGATACTGAGGGGGGAGGCTCAGTGGTGGACTGGGAGTGGGCTGGGATGTCCGACTAACCAGTGGTCTCTGATGGGCCAGGAAGTTCATCCAGATGACCATAGTTGCTGTCATCACAGGGGGCATCTTCTGTTGGGGGACTGGATAGCCGTGGCACCTCCTTGCCGCTAGCATTGGCTGGGGCACCTGCAGGGATGTAAGTGACATATTATGCATCATGTCTATGACATGTTCTACATCCCTAGCTTCCCCTATATCTTTGCTATTGCCCTGCCCCCCTTTGTTTGTGTATGGTGATGTAGTGTGGGATTGTTAGTTCTCCATGATGTGCATGCATAGGTGGTGGGTGTACATGCAGGGCTGGGAGGTCTGTACATGCAGTGGATATGGCATGCAGGGCTTGGCATTGGGATTAGTCATATGTTTAGGTGCACTGTGTGGGATGAGTGGAGTGCTGGGAGTCAGGGTGAGGGGGTGAGATGGCATGCAGGTATGGGGGTGATGGGTAGTAAATGTTGACTCCCTAGTGTCCAGTCCTCCGGCAACTCCAGTGAGTCCATCAGGTTGCACTATTGCCAAAACTTGCTCCTCCCATGCTGTCAGCTGTGAGGAGGAGGTTGGGGTCCACCGCAAGTCCTCTGGATGGCAAGCTGGTGCCTTGCTGTCATGGGATGTACCTTTCCCCATAGGTCATTCCACCACTTCCTGATGTCGTCCCTTGTTCGTAGATGCTATCCCACAGCTTTCACCGGGTTCACAATTCTCTGCCATAGCTCCATCTTCCTTGCAATGGAGATTTGCTGTACCTGTGCTCCAAACAGCTGTGGCTCTACCCTGACTATTTCCTCCACCATGCCCTGCTACTCCTCATCAGTGAAATGGGGGTGTCTTTGTGGGGACATGGGTGTTGTGTGGAGTGTGGTGTGTGTTGTGCAGTGGGTGTTTACTAATGTGGTGGGGTGTGGGATGCGTGACGCATGGCTGGGTGTTAGTGGTGTGTGTAGTTGTGTCTGTGATTTGCGTGTCTGTCTCTTGGCTATTTTTCGTGTTCGTAAAGGGTTGTGGGTAATGTGGGTGGGTGTTTTACAGTGCTGTGGGTGGGTGTGGTGGTGTATCAGTGTCAGGTGTGTGGTTTTAGATTTGGCCAATGTTGTGTTGTATTGTATTTGGGTGACCATTCTAAACCGCTCCGGTGTGTACCGCCAATGGTTTACTGTAGTTGAATGTCCGCCGTGGTGATTCGTGGGTCATAATGTGGAGGACGTTGTTTTGTTGACATGACGGTGTGGGTGTTCATATCGACACTTTACCACTTGCCTTTGATCTGGCGGATTTGTGTTTGTGGCAGTATTCTGTCGGTGTAGTGTGTGTATGTCATAATATGGCAGACAGATGTTCGCCTTTGCGATGGTATATTGGTGGCCGTCACTGCCAATGTCATAATGACCACCTGCGTCTCTGTGGAGTTCAAAGATAGTATGCATTGTTTACAAAATCAGGGTATTCCCAATCACATCTCTGAAATATGCAATGGGTTCATCGAAAAAAATGTGTGAGGGGGAGGGGTGACCATCTTTTAAAATCAGTTCAATAGATTAGGGACAGGGATGGACTTATGTCATAATGTTGTTATGAACAAATGTAGATCACTGAGTATAATCCCACTCCCGGGCTTGCACAAGTAATGAAAAAAGGTGAATTAACACCCCAGAAAGATTTTTTCTGAACTAAATGCCAATCCAAGTAGATTGTGCGATTATCATTCATTCAGCCAACATGTTTCGCTCTGGTCCAAAAGACGATGAGCTTTATCAAGGCTGTTAATTGCTATAGAGTTGCCATACATTGTGTATTTGTTGGCCCTGGCCCTTTTTACATGGTCACCCCCAAACCTTTTGCCTTCCTCCTACTATTTTTTCTGACCTCTTTTTGTTGGCTCTATGACTCTGAGCACTTTATCAGTGCTGCCTTGCTAATAGGATTGCATTGGGAATGCCCTACCTTGTGTCTAGGTGGTATTCTCTGATCTATGAGGCATAGCATAGGCATGTTTGGTATGGTTGTAATGGACGTGAATAATGCTGCTTGCTTGTGTAGGTGGAGTTTTTATTACCATTATAGAAATGTCACTTTTAGAAACTGGGCATTTCTCTGTGCTAATGGCTCTGGTGTTCTGCAGCTAGACTCCAATCCACGTCTGCGGCAGAGTGACAGCTGGGCTTTGTGCATATTTTTCAGACAACCTGTACACAGGGAGGGTTGAGGTGTCACAGAGGTGCATCCGCATATTGAATGGTCTTCCTGGGCTGAGAGAAGGAGAGGCGGGCACACCTGCATTTGTAAAGCCTATGCCCTGGCCTCACACAAAGGGCTTGTTTACCCCCCACTGATGTCTGGAGCCTGTGCTGGAGGAGAGCGGGGACACTCAGGGGACACTGAGTATAAGTATAGAGGGTTTTCTCCATGATGGAGAGATACTAATGGACTACTGAGCTGGACACAGGATGCAGCTGGAAGGACTTGCCAGGAACCACCCTTGGGCCGCTGTTGTTGTGCTTACCTGTTACCTGCTGGGTCACAAGGAGGAACTGCCCCTGCCTGCAAACCTTTGTGCTGTCCTCTTTGCTTGGGCCCTACTGCCCTGTGCCCAACTTTGCTATCTACAGGGGCTGGGTGGTGTGCCCTAGTCCCCTGCAGCTCATCTTGTCTCTCAGCA
Source organism: Pleurodeles waltl (assembly GCF_031143425.1). Taxonomy (NCBI): domain Eukaryota; kingdom Metazoa; phylum Chordata; class Amphibia; order Caudata; family Salamandridae; genus Pleurodeles; species Pleurodeles waltl. The sequence continues at coordinate 665,652,512 of NC_090445.1, read as the reverse complement.
CTGAGCAGTGCAGCTAACTGCCCTTGTGGTGCAGGAAGAGCGATTTGTTTCTCTAAACGCGAGGCGAGAGCTAAATATTACTGGCATTGATTTTGAGCCCAGCATCGGAGAAGCGCTTTATGGGCTCCTGCCCTCGAGCGCTGGAAATGGGCTCTGGCCATGGTAGCTGTGCTCCCCCCACAAGAAGCTGGGGAGCTAGGGTGGTCGAGCGCACCGTGGACTGCCCCCGGGACACAGGCAGGCCTGAAAGGATCACAGCCACAACTTGGGTTGTGGAGGAAAAAGGAGCGGGCCAGCCGTAATGACACGGGAGTCCCGGCAAGGCCCCAGACACAGCCCCCAGGAGGAACGCAGCTTGCCCTGAAGCCACTAGCATTGGCAAGGACCACAGCATACCAGGAAGCCGCTAGCATTTTCAGCTGCCTCGAGGACGCAAGTGGTTGCGGACAGAGTGTGCAGCTTTGCGCAGGAGCCAGGAAGAGAGGTTCCCCCGCTGAGAGAAGAGCCGGGCCTCGTAAGGGCCCCGCGGAAGTGAGAACACCCCTTTTGTAGGAGACACGTGGTCTTCTGAGGCACAAGAGGCAGTGCGCGCCTCTGTTCCTCACTTGGGACCCTCTTGTTTGGTGGCTCATATAGCAGGCCTGTGTGGTGACCCTCAACAGAGGTCCCCGGCCCAGCCAACATTAACCCTGCATCGTCGCAGGCACAGGAATCAGAGCACAGGAGCTCTGAAATTGAGACACTGATGTCCCCATTTTGCCCTTCTCATTTCTTGTTGTGGCGCATGATGTAGGTGGCAGATCGTATTCACCAGTTCTGGTGAGAATATCATATGGTGATAACGTGCATTTCTTTTTAGTGCGTGACATATACCAGAGGGGAATAGTTAATTGGATATGCCTTTATGATAATGTCTTGGCCTCTGATAATGTGTCTACTTCACCATGTCCATTTCTGGTGATGGTTCACTTTATGTGCCTTCATGATGTTGTTTTAGAAGCTCTGGTTATGGGTTTAGTATGACGTGCATTTTTGGGCAACATGTGTTTACTATGACATGTGCATTCTTAGTAATAATGCTGACTACTGCTTGTGTTGCAAAGTAGCCAGTAACCTATGTGTTTTATGTGACTACTGCTTGCTTTTTCATTGTACCAGTAACAGTGTAAGGTTCTGCCTGGCTTAGGTGCATACCCTAGCCAACCAGAAACCCCGTTTCTAACAGTGTTATTATAAGAAAATGAAAAAAGTTAGGGATTAGTGAAGTGTAACCACAACCACGGCCATCAATAAACAAAGAGTAGAACATATTCATGAAAAATGTCTGTTCTGGCACAAAACAGTGAGCATATGATTAATACATATTGAAGCTATTACATTTCAAATGATTGATCAATAGTTAATCTTTTATCAAAGGGCAGCAAACTGACAGTATTAAGACATCTTGAGGTGTTTGCAGACACATTAATTATGTTTAATTGTGATGAACTATTAAACCAAGTCTCTTACCAATTTAAATAATTTCAAATTTTAGAGGAGGCAGTGTAAGGTTTGGCAGAAACAATAACATCTTTTCACAAAAAGTTTTAGGGATGGGTATAAATAAGATAATTCGGACAATATGTTAAGTGCAAACTAAATGTAAAGGCATCAGGTTCTAAGTACAAATACCTACCAAGTAACAATAGTAATTACCATAACAATAACGCTAACAATAACCATACAAATATTCACATTCACAAGGATACACATTCAGGTTTTTTTCTAAAAACAAAACAATTAAATTAATAAACATTTATTTAAATCTTCCACTTAATTGACATTGCTAACTAAATAAATAGTCATTAGAATGAATTACAGATGTACTATTTCTATCCATATAGTTTAATTTGTGTAACTAGATAGTTTGGTAATTTTAAATAACAGCACAATCTCCTTTTGCACTCCTTAAATTTGTTAGAAATATAGTACCTGTTGGTTGCAGACATTCATTGGTACATTATGTATAGCTCTTTCAGTATATTTAACTATTAATAAAAACACAAATTGAATACAAATACTCTCCAATCTTTCAGCTGTGTCTGTAATCAAATAAGGTTTCCATTAATGAAAACATACCAGCCCTGGAAAACATTCATTCTGTTTTTGCTTGTAGATATTATGCCTTATTGCTTTGTGCGTATGAAATCTGAATCATAAGACACTCCCCATCTTTGCCCTGCTAATAATAATCTCTTTGATTTCACTGTCTGGTCTAAAATACTGAATGTTAATTTATGATCTTAAAAAATCTATCTCTTCAGAATTCAGTTTGCCAACTGATATGAGATGCAAATTTATTGTAGCTTCTTTGTTTCTGTCCATAGTCCATGGTTCACTTGTTATCTGTACCTATGAATATTCTTTGTTGCTTGTGAAGTGTGCTGTTGCTTGTGGCAATGTGTGTGCTACACAAATACTTTAAATAAATAAATAAAGATATTAAAATATTCTAAAATACATTCAGGAAGATAAATCAAGACAGTGCTATTCTTCCCCTTTGATGTGGAACTAAGAATAGTAAATCTACACAGACCTTCACACTATTGCAATAGTTAATCTTCTATATATAATAATTTTGTAGAGAGGTATATTTGGTGTCAAATTCTCGCATACAACCATAGTGAATAATTACCTACATATGCATACATTCATTACTAAATACATAAATAATCATTCTAGTACTCTAAGTTGCATAAATAAATAATTCACTCAATGTAAATACCAATTGAATTTCCTTTTTAAATCTTTAACTCGTTAGTAATGTTTAATGTTAGTACAGATTTCTTTTGTCCTGTATGCATAGCGTTTATTTTTCCTTTAACTATGCTTAAAACACAACTTGATTTGATATGCCCTTCAAGCTTAAATATGTGTGTCAAACTGAGTGTACCAAAAGTACAGGGGACCAATCACAATCTGCATTTTGTAGCACTTTTGTACTATTATAGTACTAGTGTATTAGTACTACAAATTACTACAAAATGGTATTCACAAACATCTGTTCAGAGTTTCTACCTCCACCTACTGTATCTTTTTTCTGTGGGGAGATCTCTTCTCCAACTCTGCAGGTATGTGTACGTTTTTTTGTAGTAAATGTAGGGCGACAGGGAAATGGCTGGCAAATGCGGAATACTCACTTCTCAATGGGTAGGGTTTATGGAGGAGTTCCAAGGGGTTTAGGGAGGTCTACAGAGAGGTCTAGGGAGGGACATGTGCCTACCCACAGAAGAAGTAAGTCCATGGTTCTTCACAAACTGCCAGTGCTTAATTTGAGCCTGTGGGTTGCGGTGCTCAGCACCAGCACTTACTGGCACTTATTACAGTCTGCCACATGGTCGTGCTGTCTATTTAATTTAGAGTTGAGCCCAACAACAGTTGTTTATTAATTAAAAATACATTACAAATGACCAATTCCTACCATCCAAGCCATTCTTATAGCTAAGAGGGCCTTCAGTAGTCTGAATTAGCACAGTTGATGGTTAGTAGTTGTGTTGGTACTGTCACTGGAGGTGCTGGCAGGGGCAATGGGTGGTGCAGGCAGCAGTGACCTCTTGATGCAGGCCTTGGCACTTATGATTTTTTTTTACAAATCAAGCACAGCAAACTGCTCTTCTACACTTACTACAGCCAAAAGGGGCCCAAAATGGAAGTAAAGTACTTCAACTCAGAGCTGCAGTAAGTCAAGCACCACGCATGGCCAACCACTGATACTGTAACACCCTCCCATAGATATCAATAGAGATAGGAACATAGGGACTTTAAATAAAACCTCACAGGAAATAGTTAAATCACATTAAATTATTGAAAATAGTAAAGAAGATAAATAATGTTAAAATACATTTTCAATTACATTATTTTTAATAAGTTGTGTACATCAATTTTAATAATTATTAATGCATAATGAGATGCGTAAATGCATAATGCATGCATTTTTTAATTTAAACTTCAGGAACATAATTTTAGTTTAAGTTAATATATTTAAAATATTAAAATTTTTAATTACAAATTAATTTTATTTTGTTCTACATGTAAAATAATTACATAAATTGTATTTATATTAATATGTATCATATAAACATAAAAAATATTTGTAATCTTTTTTTTCCAAGTTTAATAAAGTTTATTACTTTTCCTTTTAGTTGGCTCTCTTAACTAGTGATTGCCCGTACTCCCTATTTTGCCCTCCTCCCCCTCCTAGAGCATGCTACTATTGCTCTTATGCCTTCCATATGATTTCCAAAGTGCCCTACTGGCCCGCTGCTGCAAAAAAGTAGTGTGGAGAGACCCCTCATCTGTAGAGCTTAATGTGTTAAAGAATAAGTGCCAGTGCCCAAAGTTTACCCTAGGAGTCTGTTGCCAGCACTATTGAATGCCTTGATTGCCGATTAACTAGGATGTCTAGTCTTCATTCCTCTCTTTTTATACACTACTAGACACTCCCTGCCTTTTTATCCCACTCCCAGTATCCAGATCCACCACAGATGACTTCTCCCTTTTTTATTTTAAATATGACATGAACTGGGCCAAAACTGAGGCCCTAACTCTTTCCAGAATTACCACCCCTGCAGTAATCACCAGGTACAACCTCCACTGTTGCCGGTGAAGTTGAACTATCTTGGCACTATTACTAGAGGTTTGGAGCGCATAATCAAGAAGATTGTATCCCCACTGAGCACACAGCCAACTTATGACTATGAACGATGAGCTTAACTGAAACTGCCACTTTCGGGCACATGATGGTCAAGATAGTTGTTGCACATCACACTGACCATGCTCACCCAAATACTCCATAACATACCCAGGGGTATCCGATCTTTTCTCTAGGGAAACACAAGACCCAGTTAAAGATAGGAAATGTCCTCAACTACACACTGTAAACAACGCAGACATTTCCCACGCAAGCATAACCATGCTTGCCTAAACAATGCATGGCTTTTTCTGTGCCTTAACCACACATGTGCTAAACTTCGCATATGCGTGGTTCAGGCACAGAAAAAGCCATGCTTTGTTCGGGAGAGGACACGGAGGACGCAGTGAGGTAAATTGGGCTGGGGTTGGGGATGGATTAAGGGATTGTGGTGGGAGGTGTTCTGGGGCGGCATATTGTTTTTTAAGGGGTGGTGTGGGGGGTTTGGGTATTTTTTAAGGACTTAGGGTGGGGGGTTGGGCTTTTTGTTTTAGGGGCGGGAATGGGGGTTTTGGGTATATTTTTTATTTAGGGTAGGGGGTCTGGTAGTTTATATTGAAAGGGGTGGGGAAAGGTTTAAGAAAGGAAGGGAGGGAGGAGGACAGAAGACGAGGAAGGATTGAGAGAGGACGCGGCGAGGTAAGTGGGGTTGGGGCAGGGCTGGTGGTTAGTTTTTAGTGGGGTGGTGGATTTAGGGCTTAGGGTGGGTGTAGGGACCTTCAGTATTTAGGGGCAGGGGTTGGGATATTTTTCTTTTACGGCTCAGAGTGGGTGAGGGGATTCCGGTAGTTTAGTTTTTAAGGGGGGGGCCGAGATAGTTTTTACTTTTAGGGCTTAGGGTGGGTAGGGGGTTCGGGGTAGTTTACTTATTAGGGGGAAGGTTTTAGAGCTCAGGGCGGGTGAGGGTGTCGAGTAGTTTAGTTTTTAGGGGTGGGGTCAGGTATTTTTTTTCCTTTAGGGCTCAGGGCGGGTGGGGGCATCAGGGTTGCTTACTTTTTAGAGGTGGGGGTCAGGTTTTTTTTTTTTTTAGGGCTCAGGGTAGTTGGGGGTGTCGGGTAGTTTTCTCTTATGGGGCAGGGGTGGGAGGGCTGTGTAGGTTTTTTTTTTGGTTTAGGGCGGGTGGGGGGGTCGGGGTACTTTAGTTTATAGGCGTGGGGGACTGGGATAGTTTTTTTTTAGGGCTCAGGGTGGGTGGGGGGGGTTGAGGTAGTTTAGGTATCAGGGGTGGGGGTAATTTTGGGCCTCAGGGCAGGTGGAGGGGTGGTATGATAGAACCACGCATGCCGTTTCCACACATGCCTTTACTAGGCATGCTTTTACAATGAAAATTCATTGTAAAGGCATGCGTGGAAACAACACAGTCGTGGTTCTGACCGCGTTGTTAAGGCATGCATGGTTCCAGCATGTGTGGTTCCATCTTACAACCGTGATATAACCTTTGATTATCAAACTATTTGACAGGAGACAAACAGAGGATCTAGACCTACTACACATATGACACTACAATTTGACTCACATACCTCCCATGTTCAGGACTCTCATATTTGTGCCACACTAGAACAGACGTAAGTGGATGGTCCAGCAGATCTTTCTTTGAACTATGCTTCTTAGACACGTTGTTAATTGACTAATAACCCAAATGATAGTATCTGTGAGTCGATCCATAATGATTTGAAGGTGGATCATGGCCTCCACAAACATTCACCCACATGTTGTAACACTGACAAACGCTTAGGGAATGACACCATCTATTTGGGGCACATATGCACAGGCCTTTATCCACTACATCAGCTATTGTTGACAAGCCCTATAGAGTATATTCTGAATAAATCCAAGTTACAGAAATATATGCAACTATCGCATCACCTCATGAGAAGATTGCCTGAGTCATCGATATTAGAATTCTTGGAAAAGTGAGGTATATACCTAGGGGTGATGTTCAAACCAGGGCCGGTTCTGGGGTGGTGCGACCAGTGCCACCGCACCAGGAGCTCACTTTGAGTGGGGGGCGTCCTATTTGTGAGTATATTATGATCTAAAAGCCCCTACTGCAGCGTTCCTTGCCTCCAGCAATTTAAAGGCGAAAATAACAATGTCAAGAGAACTGATTAATGTTCTGCCTGGAGAGAAATCAGAGCTTTTAGGGGCACTGTTGAAGGATGCTAGTGAGGCAGTCCAGGGCGGTGATGGTCATTGGGGGTGCCAACATATACTGTATTGTCGCGCAGGGCGCCACCAGCGCTAGGGTCGGCCCTGGTTCGAACGTTACAAGGTCCTCATATTGAAGTAATTTTCTAAATTCCTGCAGGTCGATCTGAGGCATATGAGTCAAGGGTTCTTAGGTAAGAGATGTGTTGTTGAAATTGGGTCCCAGGTGCTTGAATCGCATGCTACATGAAGCCCGAATGAAATTCAGTCACTTTAAAAATCATCATAGCTGGTATTAGATACTACTGAACAGTCCCACATTGACAAAAGATTCCAAATGCTGGGCATTGACACTGACTGGCTCAGACCTACTTCATATTCTTTAGTGTTGCTCTATATAGGACATCACTTGAAAGCTGTTTAAGGACACACTTACAAACGGCAATGATTGTCTCTTGCTACCCTCTTGCAAATCAGTCATCTTACATGACATCCTTTTTAACAACCACCTTTGCACAATAACAGTGATGTTTATGGGCTGCACTTGCCTCTGGAAAGGTTGGCATACTGATACACTGACATATGCCCAACACACCAATACATGATAATGGCTGACGGAAAGGTATAAAGTGGCCTCCTGTGAACAAACTATACCTCAGGACTAGATGACTATGTTCCGCAACATATGGGCACCTTTCGTAGGAGAGGGCAAAATGACTGAATTAACTCTTTGGCGAAGCCTCATATAAGAACTTCTAACCGCTGTTGTCATCAGTGTAAATCTGGCGAAGGTTGAAGGAGGTACTCCCACAATGTCATTGTCGTCTTACAGGACATTGTGACCTAATAGTTCTTTAATGTGCTTTGTCCCCTTCATTTCTTGCTATATTCGGCTTTTAGGTGATTCAGCACTTTTGTTTTTTTTCTGGCGAGATGCTCCGTGTTGTAACGTGCTCTCTGTTTGTTACTCCATGGCTGTACTCACAAGTTGTTGTGCTAAACATGATATTGTTTGGTTATCAAAATTCTCAATTAACAATTACACCATAAACAGATTAAAAGCCTTTTGCAATCTTTCCAGAAAACACAATTCGTGTTTTCTTTCTCCTTTGAAGTGTGCTGGGTTTACATTTATGGGCTGACATCCAAGGATTTCAGGCTGTCATTAAGAGACTCTGTCAGGCAGCGCTTGAATGACCTGGTCATTGTCTTTGATGTCTTTTGTTGATCTCAGTCAATGAAAGATTTGTTTCTCAAGTCAAAGTGATTGCAGTCTAGTCAGTCCAGCAAATCTAATATGGTGAGTGGAAAGTGATGCTGATTAGAGAATTTCATGTGAGATCTAGGATACTTCTCTTACTGTGGGTGGGTAGCATGAAAAGCTGAGTGATGTCAGGTCGGCCTAGCTTATAGAGTGCATCCCTAGCATATTTTGCTGGAAACATCTCCAGAGAGATTGAAATTATGGGGCATATTTATACTTTTTTCGATGCAAAACTGCCCAAACGCAGTTTTGCATCAAAATGCCAGCCGGGTGCCATATTTATGGAATGGCACAAGCCGATGCAAAGGGTGGGCTAGCGTAAAAAATAAAAAATCTTAGCCGGGTGGGGGTGGCGGTATGGGAGAAGGGCGTTTGCACTAAAAAATGACATTAGGCTGGTTAGACTAAAATAAATGCCTCTAACCAGCCTAGTGTCATTTTCTGACGCAAAACCATCCAAACCACTAGACTCCTGTTTTAAAAAAGACAGGAGTCATGCCCACTACCACAATGGCCAGCTCAGGGGACCAGTGTCCCCTGGGCATGGCCATTGCACCCTATGCCATGCAGGGAGCCCCATGTTGGGCCACCGATGGCACTTTCAGAATAAATAAAAAAATACATACCTCTACTTACCCTAATTACCTGGGATGGGTTCCCCCATCCTCCAGTGTGCCTCTGGTGTGGGTGGGGGTGTTCTTGGGGCTTGAGGAAGGCACCTGTGGACCCATTCCATTGTGTTTAACGATAAAAATGGGTCCACAGGTCCCCTAACGCCTGGTCTGACCCAGGCGTTAAATAATGGTGCAAAGCTTGCTTATTTAGCCCCTCCTCCCACCAGTGCGTCATTTTAGCACGGGGGATCAATATGGGGCTATGGGGTTAGCACCATTTTTTAGATGGGAATGCCTACCTTGCATCTCATTGACGCAAGTTAGGTTCACACATCTAAAAAATGGTGCAAACTCCAATATTTTGACGTTATACATGTCTAATGGCAAAATATAAACATGGAGTTCTTTTTGTGCCGAATTTGCGTAAAAAAAGACACATATTCGGTGCAAATGGACTATAAATATGTCCCTATGTCTTTTCAATTGTTCTTGTCCCTGCCTTGAGTGTCTTCCTCACAGCCCATGTCCATAGCCAGAAGAAGGGGCATCTTTCCATGTAATGATTGGAAATTTGTCTTTTACAAGGTGTCTCATCACATTTTTTATGTTTTCAGATATCTGTCTCAATGTGCCTTGTTCTATCAGTGACACACTTCACCCTAGCCAATGGTAGAGAAATTGATGTAGGTCCTCTTGTTGACTGGCTTGAGAAGACCATTCATCTTTCACACATCTTTATCATTTGATTTTTATGGATTACATATTCAATGAATTGGCATTGTAATCATGAAACTCTAAAAGCATAAAAAGTCAAAGAATATTTGAGACTGGTAGTTGAAGACTCTTACCACTACCCATGTCCTTCAATATATCAGCACAGCCACTGGAGCCGATGACTGCCTGAAGATGGCCATAACCATGGCTCAGAAAGACTGTTCTTAAAGGACAGTCTGGCCATGCTGAGGCCACCAGAAAAACTATTTTGAGCTGCACAACGTTCACCTAGAACTTTCTTTAAGTAGGGGCAGGCTTCTTTATGATGGGCCATACTGAGTGGTACTAGCTCCCGTATACAGTGTGGAAGGATCTACTTCCCCCACCTAGATATATTAGGAGAATCTCTGGGGAACTGGTGTTCTATCTGTCAAGGTTCAAAGCACCAGAGAACCCTGCCCCAGTCATCAACAGAAACCACCCCCACAATCCGGGGGTAACAATCAGGAATGACATTGGTACACTGGCCGATAAATGTAATTTTCTAGTAATTGCCAATGATTGCACCAAGTTCCGAGATGTTGATATTGAAAGCCAGCCTCAGAAAATGAAGTCACTCCAAAAAACATTTAGCCTCCCATATGCTTATGTCAGAAATCATAACAAACTATGAGCAGCACATCTATGTAGGTGTGGGTCTAAACCCACCTTTTGCAGAGTAGAGTTTTTACTAATTAGAAAATCATTTGTTTTCATTAGGCTGACTGTGCCTCAGTTAATTTGCATTGGCAACTGCTCGCATTTACAGATTCATAGTGCTTGTTTATTTTATGTGAGCAAAACTTTTGGTGAGTGGAAAGTGATGCTGATTAAAGAATTTCATGTGAGATCTAGGATACTTCTCTTACTGTGGGTGGGTAGCATGAAAAGCTGAGTGATGTCAGGTCGGCCTAGCTTATAGAGTGCATCCCTAGCATATTTTGCTGGAAACATCTCCAGAGAGATTGAAATTATGGGGCATATTTATACTTTTTTCGATGCAAAACTGCCCATACGCAGTTTTGCATCAAAATGCCAGCCGGGTGCCATATTTATGGAATGGCACAAGCCGATGCAAAGGGTGGGCTAGCGTAAAAAATAAAAAATCTTAGCCGGGTGGGGGTGGCGGTATGGGAGAAGGGCGTTTGCACTAAAAAATGACATTAGGCTGGTTAGACTAAAATAAATGCCTCTAACCAGCCTAGTGTCATTTTCTGACGCAAAACCATCCAAACCACTAGACTCCTGTTTTAAAAAAGACAGGAGTCATGCCCACTACCACAATGGCCAGCTCAGGGGACCAGTGTCCCCTGGGCATGGCCATTGCACCCTATGCCATGCAGGGAGCCCCATGTTGGGCCACCGATGGCACTTTCAGAATAAATAAAAAAATACATACCTCTACTTACCCTAATTACCTGGGATGGGTTCCCCCATCCTCCAGTGTGCCTCTGGTGTGGGTGGGGGTGTTCTTGGGGCTTGAGGAAGGCACCTGTGGACCCATTCCATTGTGTTTAACGATGAAAATGGGTCCACAGGTCCCCTAACGCCTGGTCTGACCCAGGCGTTAAATAATGGTGCAAAGCTTGCTTATTTAGCCCCTCCTCCCACCAGTGCGTCATTTTAGCACGGGGGATCAATATGGGGCTATGGGGTTAGCACCATTTTTTAGATGGGAATGCCTACCTTGCATCTCATTGACGCAAGTTAGGTTCACACATCTAAAAAATGGTGCAAACTCCAATATTTTGACGTTATACATGTCTAATGGCAAAATATAAACATGGAGTTCTTTTTGTGCCGAATTTGCGTAAAAAAAGACACATATTCGGTGCAAATGGACTATAAATATGCCCCTATGTCTTTTCAATTGTTCTTGTCCCTGCCTTGAGTGTCTTCCTCACAGCCCATGTCCATAGCCAGAAGAAGGGGCATCTTTCCATGTAATGATTGGAAATTTGTCTTTTACAAGGTGTCTCATCACATTTTTTATGTTTTCAGATATCTGTCTCAATGTGCCTTGTTCTATCAGTGACACACTTCACCCTAGCCAATGGTAGAGAAATTGATGTAGGTCCTCTTGTTGACTGGCTTGAGAAGACCATTCATCTTTCACACATCTTTATCATTTGATTTTTATGGATTACATATTCAATGAATTGGCATTGTAATCATGAAACTCTAAAAGCATAAAAAGTCAAAGAATATTTGAGACTGGTAGTTGAAGACTCTTACCACTACCCATGTCCTTCAATATATCAGCACAGCCACTGGAGCCGATGACTGCCTGAAGATGGCCATAACCATGGCTCAGAAAGACTGTTCTTAAAGGACAGTCTGGCCATGCTGAGGCCACCAGAAAAACTATTTTGAGCTGCACAACGTTCACCTAGAACTTTCTTTAAGTAGGGGCAGGCTTCTTTATGATGGGCCATACTGAGTGGTAGTAGCTCCCGTATACAGTGTGGAAGGATCTACTTCCCCCACCTAGATATATTAGGAGAATCTCTGGGGAACTGGTGTTCTATCTGTCAAGGTTCAAAGCACCAGAGAACCCTGCCCCAGTCATCAACAGAAACCACCCCCACAATCCGGGGGTAACAATCAGGAATGACATTGGTACACTGGCAGATAAATGTAATTTTCTAGTAATTGCCAATGATTGCACCAAGTTCCGAGATGTTGATATTGAAAGCCAGCCTCAGAAAATGAAGTCACTCCAAAAAACATTTAGCCTCCCATATGCTTATGTCAGAAATCATAACAAACTATGAGCAGCACATCTATGTAGGTGTGTGGGTCTAAACCCACCTTTTGCAGAGTAGAGTTTTTACTAATTAGAAAATCATTTGTTTTCATTAGGCTGACTGTGCCTCAGTTAATTTGCATTGGCAACTGCTCGCATTTACAGATTCATAGTGCTTGTTTATTTTATGTGAGCAAAACTTTTGACTCTCTCTGTATGATTGTGTGTTTTTCCATTTCTATAACATCATCGAGAAAGAAGGTTCACTGTGATGTCTGCAAAGTAATACTTTGTGTCCTGCCGAGGAAACAATGTCCAGGAAGTTCCTTTATTCTGTAGCTTTTTAAGATTTCCTGCCGAAGCACTGTATATGCCATTCATAAGCTGACTTATAATAGACTTTGGTATTTCTGTGTTATATAAAAATGACAAATATTGTCTTTGATTAGTTATGCATAGTTTAGCCAATGAGATGCAGTAGGAAACAGCTGTCTCTCAACTATCTTTTCACTATATTATTGATTGGTCTGTGTCTTGTAGCACTGATAGTCCAACCCTGCCTTGCCATAAGAAATAACAAAACACATTTGGCTTCTGTACCCTGAAACTTTATAAAATCTGCTGTATCTTGATGAGCTAAACTTCTTTTGACTTTGTAACTAAGAGGCGTTGTGCTAGTCTGTTTTTGCATTCCTCTTTGGCTTACATCTTTGGGAGCAAACTCTATATCAGTCTGTCTATTTGCTTTATATTTGGTTCTGGTTTAGCCTTTCTTCAGAGAATGACTTATGATAGTCCTGTCATAGAATATGTCTTTGACTATTTTTGGTTGAGCTAATTCATGATTAACTAACAAATTACATTTTTGTCTCTGTAACAACTATATTTCGAATAAATCCATGAAGCTTTAAACTGCAACCCTGGCTGAAGCAGGTTTCTGTTTATTGACCTTGGACTAAGCCTTAGGAAGACTCATGCAATCATGATCTTACTGGAGAATGTGGGCAATCGGGTCTTTAATTATGCTAATTAACACTAATTAAGCTATTCAATTAAATTTTGGGTTGGAGAAAATTTGAACAATTTTGGAGATTTTTGGATCATTGCCAGAGTGCCCAGGTGCGTCATCTAATGAGTGGATTTGGTGAGTATGAATAGGGCTTTGCATGGTGTGAGATGCTTTACTATGAGATGTCATGCAACATGTAATATTGACTTGGTGATTGTGCTCATGTTATATTATATTTGCTCACAACAAACCAAAAGTGTGGCACATTGAAATGCCTTGGGTGTTGTAAGTTCATATCTTGTTCAAAATACTGATGATTTTATGAGCTTAAAGTAAAAGTATCAGCTTCATGGGGAACTCAAGGTTAGATATCAGGTTGTCTGCTCAAGAAGGTATGGTGCCAGGGTAATTGTAAGTTGAAGTATATGGAATTCTTAATAGTCTAGCTGTTAATAAGAACTAATTAGGAATTGTGCTATTTTATCTTGTGCATGAGGATAGAATTCACAGATTCCATGATGGGTTTTAATAGCTGGTCGAGAAACTTAGCTCAGTGTACACATAGCTAGTATTGGAACATACTATGGCCCTCATTATGATCCCGGTGGTAAATACCGCTTACCCCCATGCTGA